>NW_026136711.1:14699954-15109954 GCF_905237075.1 Dicentrarchus labrax
GTCAACACTGGCAAGTGTAATATTTGCTGGTTCTGTCCGATCAAGGTTCTGGAGGCTCAGATGAAGGAAGACCTGGCTGACAAGGAGAGCCTCGAAGCCAGAAGGGCCCAGCAGGAGGAGGAGTCCAGGGAGAACTGCAAACTTATCAGTGAACAGAAAGCAGTAAGGAAACACAAAATGCTTTTAAAACATTATATCCACTCAGGCATTTTCTAGTATAATTTCTATCTAGATTCAAAGTATTGTATATTGTCACTGTCTAATACCATAGTCTAATTTACTAAACCATTTTGCAGCATTAGTAACATCTGCATTGTATATTATTGTATGTTTTTCCCCTTTCAATTACATTATGCAAGTCCAATGTATGGTATAAGTCTCAATGGATTAAGTTGGTGAAAATGTGATGACTTGTGACTTTTTCATTCTCCTTTGAATTTGTTGTCAGAATTTGACAACTAGACTCCATCAGTGCTTTTTGTTTCTTTACACAGTAATTTGTCATAGGGGTAAATGCGTTGGAATGTACAGTTGGATTAAATTGCAGTATACTTCATGTTGCACTATAAAGCCTAGGCTCAAGTCCTAATCTGGTTAATGTGATAGAATTGAGGCAGTTAAGAAGCTTTTAGAGGCAGTCATCTGACATTGACAGTAGAAGGTTCAGGCAACACCTTAATGGACTCTAATAGGATTTCATTGCCGTACAAAATTCAGTTTCCTATTTAAAACCTTGTGCTGCTGTACACCATGATCCTTAGTAGGATTTGACTATCAATCAAAAGGGAATGTATCCTTGCATTTGAGCCTGTTTGTTGGGATTTGATTTCCACCATGTTATTTTGTCTCCCCCATCCTACAGACCATTAATGCTATGGATTCCAAGATGAAGAACCTGGAGCAGCGCATCGCTGAGCTGTCAGAGGCTAACAAGCTGGCCGCTAACAGCAGTATCTACACCCAAAAGAATATGTGAGTTAACTAGACCTTCTGCCCACACTGTGCTTTTATGAGTACCCCCACCCACACTGGCTCTGTCTCCTCGAGCCTCCAATTGCTTCATTAGTGTGAACTTACATCTTTGTGCACCACAACTCATCGGTCTCCCCTGTGTGTAAACTGCACCATCCCTCAGGTTAAAGCAGCTATCATAGTTATATTTTTATCATAACAAAATTAATTGATAATGTGAAAACAGTGTGACATTGTGAAACGTATCACTCGTAGTGATGGTACCTACAGAAAATTAACACCTGAACCTGCAGCGCCCCTTGGCTTTATGGAGCTTCATAGCGAGTTTTAGCTCCCTGTTTAGCTGCCCGGACGCAACTTTACTGGAATTAGTTACAGTACAACAATGTAACTTGTTGGCTCACTAATTTGTATTCTACTTAAACTAATAATCTAAATGTTTTTATATGTTGAATAAATCCTATGAAACGCTGCAGAAAGTTGCCTGCTTTTAAATAGTCATCGGTGTGTATATTTTTTCAGGAAAGCCCAGGAGGAGATGATCTCAGAACTTCGGCAGCAAAAGTTCTATTTGGAGTCTCAGGCAGGCAAGCTGGAGGCCCAAAATGCTAAACTGGAGGAGCACCTGGAAAAGATGAGTCAGCAGGAGCAGACCAAGAGGACCAGGTTGCTGGAGTTGGAGAGTAGGCTGCGGGAGGTAGGGCAACAGGAAACGTAGCTCAAATCTGTTAGCTCAAGGTTAAGTAATTCACTTTAACCAGCACACAGTGTAGCCTTTCATTATTACTATCCACAGAAGGGATTAAGGAAGTTGATCAGCTAGCGAGCTGAGATCCCTTTCAGATAAACGGCTAATTAAATACTGTAGGTCTGTTAATAGTTTACGTTTAAACTGGAGGACTTCGGTTAAAGCTCTTGAGCAAGATGCTGTTTGTCTTTCAGATCTAGGCTGCAGTCTGACCTCCCTGTGAAAGCTTAGAATTGTGAAGAACTCTTTAAGATTCAATGACATCTAACATTCATACATTAAAGTTAGTTGAAGAAAGATTTTTCCTATTTCCTATTTTCCTATTTCCATTGGCTATATGTGCATTCAATGCGAATCTATTCTATAAAAAGACGCTTTGACATAATTGAGGACCACATTGCCCCCTTTCTCCTTTTTGAGAGCTCTCACCCCTGGTGTGCTGTCTGCCAATTTTACTGGTGGACAACCTGCTGACTAGATGTCATATCTCTACCTCCACACACTCTTCCCACTGAGACGTGATACACAGATTGGCACTAATTGCTGGCCTTTCTGCACTCTCACATAAAAAACACATACTGTCTTCTCCCACACACAAATATGTACTTTCAGATGAGATACACCGGAAATCTATGGGGCAGCTAAATGCACCAATGTGTGTCTCAGCTTATCTTTTTTCATTCATGACTCTTTACCACCACAGAGTGTATGTGTTCTTTTGAAAAGCTTTGAAAAGTCTTAAATTGTTTTATTTTTAATTCTTAACAAGTATGACAGTTTAAATCCAATTACTGAGGTCTTTTTTCTTGTTTCTCTGTGCTGTCCAATTTTTGTACTTTTGCAATAGTAGAGATTACATCTGCATTTCTATATCTAGCTAGTTGGACTTGTGCCCTCTTACATCTTATTATTGTTCCACTGTCCCACTTTTTCTTTTACTGCCCACCCAGCTTGCATTACTTCATCTTAATCTTCTTTCTTAATCACTTTGTTCTTTTAATTGGTCTTAAGTTTATGATGGCATTAAAAAAAGTTCCTGAAAGGTCTGGAAATTGGCTGTAACATACTGAAAGCAAAGGTAGCCAATATGTAGTTGTATAAGTAACTTTAAGTTTCACATTCATGTCAGTTATAGCAGAAAGTGTTAGTACAATAGTGAAATGTGGGTCAAATGGTTTCAAGCAGTCCCCTATGTTGATGTTAATCAGTTTTTAGATTCCCTCCAAATCACTGAATCACCCTGATGTCCTAAAATGCCTACCATCTGGTGCTCTGAGTGGGTTTAAAAATGCTGAAAATGATATGCAAATACAATCTGTTTCAGGTCTGATTTACACTGTGATGTACACATAGCATTCAACCTAGTCCTGTTTCTTTATAGATGGGCTTAGAACATGAAGAAGAGAAGCTGGAGATCAAGAGACAGGTGTCAGAGTTGACCCTCTCCCTGCAGGAGCGTGAATCTCAGATTAGCAGCCTGCAGGCTGCTCGTCTAGCCCTGGAGAGCCAGCTGCAGCAAGCAAAGACTGAGCTGGAGGAGACCACCGCTGAGGCTGAGGAGGAGATCACCGCCCTCAGGGTAAGACGAACGCGTGTAAGCACATATGTGTGCAATCAGAGTCACCCATAGACATACAGGTGCACAAAGATTCAAACAAATACATTTAGATGTAGGCAATCTGTATTCTGCATGCAGTCAGAAGGAACGCTATTTTGAATAATGCTGTTAACATAACATCATTCTTCCTTTTATGTAGTAGTCAGATGTGGTTGTAATTTTGCTCTTCATTTGCTCTTGTTTCACACAGAATCACAGAGATGAGATTCAGCGCAAGTTTGATGCCTTGAGAGACAGCTGCTCAGTAAGTGCTGTCACAGCCCTTTGTCCCTGCTTTCAGCAGCACAGAACAATTTTTTCAAAAGGTTTCACAAGACCTTTGAATGTATGGTGATTCATGTTCAATTCTAAAACTCACAATGTAGCAATGTAATCTACTGAATCAAGTCTTTGGCAGAGAAGCACCGCTACCTTTCATAGTGCATTTTTCTTTGTCAAAACATAGTCCATACAGGTCAATTTTACATAAACACATTTAAATGGAGATAGTAGATGAATAACATTAACGCATAACGTTCAACAAATCACGTCCTTCAAATTTCAAATAAAACAACTCAGAGATGCTTTTTAGTATTTGACTTATTTAATTAAACATCCATTTCCTAATTCATGCATTACACACGTTAGTCTTTTACTGGTGGCATTTTTCAAGCAACTTCACTATCAGCGTAGACATTAATTTGAGTCATTGTATTTATTGTCTCTATTTTTATCTTTATATTTCTCTGTGAGTAATGCAATGCAACAATTTACCATAAATAAATCCCAATTCTCATTGTACATGTTCAATATCCCAGCTGTGCTATCACTGTACATGATAGGCTATTCTGCCCCTGGCATTTGTGGCCAGGACCTAAAAATAACTGTTCACTTCCATAAGTAAGGCTAACACCTCTCTACCTGTTTGCATCGCTTCAGGTGATCACTGACCTGGAGGAGCAGCTTACACAGCTGAGTCAGGAGAATGCTGAGCTGAACCGGCAGAACTTCTACCTGTCCAAACAGCTTGATGAAGCTTCAGATGAGCGGGAGGACCAGCTGCAGCTCAGCCAGGAAGTGGACAGGCTGAGGAGGGAGGTGGCTGACCGCGAGATGCACCTCAACAACCAGAAACAGGTAACACACACACACACACAGGCACATAAATGCTTGAAAGCTCTTAAATATAATTAACGGTATAACTACAGTGCCTCATATTGGTAGATATAGTGGAAAGTTGAAGATATTGTTCAGTTAAAATTTCTTCAGTGTGTTATCTTTCCAGTCCCTCCAGAAAAATGCGATTATGCGCTCGCATAATTCAATGCCTAATCAGCCAAAGTCCGCATATTTATGTGGGGGCTGCATTTTTTCAAATACGCCGCATAATTTGCCGATTTCCGCGCAAAATATGCGGGGCTTGCATGATTTCATAATCCATGCATTTTCGTTGCAAAAAAAGTCACATATATCTTAGCAGAAAGTTGAAAAATGTTGCGTTTACTTCACTCGAGCAGCCATTTTCCCCTGTTGCCATGGGAACGTTATGAAGTGACGTAATTATGCGACGTGAACATCATCGAAAAGCTGCAAACCCCGCGATTAAAACCTTACAGTTGTAAGTATATTAGTAGTATGTAAATTTACGTTACAGTAAGAGATTGCACTTATTTTAACAGAATGTCTGTTCTGTATAGCTACCTCTGTAAACAGGAAGCACACATTTTATTTTTTTATATTTTATTTATTCATTTTTACAGAAGTTGTAGCATATTCCTTATGTAAAGCTACAGAACTTGTTTGACTCATCAATGTTTTGTAAGTTTGAGCCATGTGTTTATTAAGGTCTGAAATAAAACAAGATGAGAACTTAAATATTCCCAGCACTTTCTGTGATGCTTGCTTATCATAGGAAGTAATGAGAAATGACTCTTTACATTAAGGTAGTAGCCTAGTTAGAACAGGGTGTTGGGGGAATCCCTTTTTTCCCCCTCTTTTTGCAAGTTCC
Organism: Dicentrarchus labrax; assembly: GCF_905237075.1. NCBI lineage: Eukaryota > Metazoa > Chordata > Actinopteri > Moronidae > Dicentrarchus > Dicentrarchus labrax. The sequence continues at coordinate 14,705,280 of NW_026136711.1, forward strand.
CGCAGTTTTTGTAAGTTCCCGCAATTTCATTGCATAAAATTGCATAAATATCCTGCATATTCCATTGCATTTTTTTAAGAAAACGTGCCACATAATCAAGGATTTTTGCCCGCAACAATCACAAAAAAAACTCTGCATTTTTCTGGAAGGTCTGTCTTTCAGCAGGGCAACAGACTGTAAGTAATGTTGTGCTTTTAACCTCATTTATCCTCATGTTCCAGTCCAAAGATGTAATGAACATTTAAACCTCATTACAGAGACTGTGTCCTGTTACTGAAAATGCAGGAAAGATGACAATCACGTGGTTGTGCCAAAAGCTGTGAAAGATGTTTTTCTTCAGTCTGCTCTTTCGTATATCCTCCCAGAACATTGAGACACTGAAGACCACATGCAGCATGCTGGAGGAGCAGGTGGTGGAGCTGGAGTCGCTAAACGATGAGTTGCTGGAGAAGGAGAGGCAGTGGGAGGCTTGGAGAGGTGCCCTGGAGGACGAAAAAAGCCAAGCCGAGAGACGCACCAGAGACCTGCAGAGACTGCTGGACAATGAGAAGCAGAACAGGTAACACACAAGCATGAACACAAAGTTTACTTACACTGTGTTATTATACATGAGCAAGACTGCACTGTCATTCCATTTATATATTAAAATGTATTGCTCTTGTAACACTTGCTGTTGTGCTGGATACAGGCTGCGTGCAGACCAGCGCAGCACTGAGTCTCGCCAGGCAGTGGAACTGGCAGTCAAAGAGCACAAGGCTGAGATACTGGCCTTACAGCAAGCCCTGAAGGAGCAGAGACTGAAAGCTGAAAGTCTGTCTGATACTGTGAGTCACAAGTGATTGTGTGTCTTACTTATGATCGATCTTTAATCCCTGTAAGTGAAACAACAAATAATTAATTTTGAGAGGGGAAATCCATGCTATGTTTGTAAATTCAACTTTTATCTGCAACGAATTAATGTGCACTTACATGTTCACACAGCTCAATGATCTGGAGAAGAAACACGCCATGCTGGAGATGAATGCCCGCAGCTTACAGCAGAAACTCGAGACAGAGAGAGAACTGAAACAGAGGCTGATGGAAGAGGTAGAAAGTGAAATGTGACCGCACAAACACGCATATGTATTCATAACATTTAAATTCCATTTATGATGTGACCTTGTCTACTATTCATTCAAAAACATGAAACCAAGGAGACAATTTTTAAAGGAATGAACTTGAATTTAACTGTGGATCTCCTGTTTGGGGTTTCTGTGTGAGAGACATCTCCTCTAAATTCAGTTAATTGCTACCAGTCTGAAATGTGGCTGATTTTAAATTAGTTTTCGTAATTTAAATATCCGTGTCCCTACAGCAGGGGAAGCTGCAGCAGCAGATGGACCTCCAGAAGAGTCACATATTCCGTCTGACCCAAGGCCTACAGGACGCCCTGGACCAAACCGACATGCTAAAGACTGAGAGGACCGATCTGGAGTACCAGCTGGAGAATATACAGGTGCTCAGTGCAATACAGTCTCTAGGGAGAAAGAGAGTCCTAGTTAGATATTACAATAGTGCGACGGATGTTGGCAAGTGTCTCAAGGGGACCAAGATGATATAGGAATCCTAATTCATGTGTTCTCAAAGGGGATTCTTTTAAAGTTGTCTACTGAGGTATTTCCTTCTCTGAAGATCTGTGTTCCCTCCTGCAGGCTGTATACTCCCACGAGAAGGTGAAAATGGAGGGGACCATCTCCCAGCAGACCAAACTCATTGACTTCCTTCAGGCCAAAATGGACCAGCCCACAAAGAAAAAGAAGGTCTAGGAAAGAATTTTATGACTTGATAAACAGCTTCTATCTAAAGATTTGTATGTATTGTGTTTTTCTTGCATAGTTTTAGTAACATGTTTCCTCTCTGAGCAGGGTATATTCGGGCGGCGTCGGGAAGATGTAGGCACCACAACTAATGGAGCACTGGCTCCACAGGCCCAGCCAGCAGTTCCCCTGCAGTACGGTGACATGAAATTGGCTTTGGAGAAAGAGCGCTCAAGGTGCGCAGAGCTGGAAGAGGCTCTGCAGAAGATGAGAATAGAGCTACGATCCCTCAGAGAAGAGGGTAAGTCCTAGTGTTAGGCAGCACAGTAACACCAGATATAAGACCGGCTTTATAGGCAGCAAGGATTGAGATGATACTCTAACCCTGGATTATTGTCCTTCCATAGAGAGGGCCAAAATCTCTTGTAGGAAACAGTCTCTGTTCGTGAGTTTTTAATTATTGTTGAGTATAGAGATAGCATCAGATCGTATGATAGTAAGAGAGGTTGCTTTAACTCTGGTTATCATATTTGTTTTTATTAAAACCATCATGAAGGTAGGTAGGTTTGCCATCTGAGATGAGTAATGACAACCTAAGTCAGCTCAAGAAAGCGTGTTTTGTGCCTCCTCCCTTATCTGTTCTCAGACGTATTTTAACAGTTGCCATGGCAGCGTCCTGTTCCATTACCTACACCTGCCAGGTCCTATGAGATTCATTTCAGAAGCTATTAGTTTTTTGGTTATGGAGCCATATATTTTCAGCTTAATGGCTATTACTGATCTAATATTAGGTTGTTTTATTTGTTTATGGTGATACAGCAGCTCATTTCAAAGCCCAGGAACATGTGGCTCCTTCCACGCCCGCCCAGGCTCGACATCAAATCCTCATGTCAGCCATTGTCAAATCCCCAGAACATCAACCCAACCCCAGCAGCCTCCTCAACCCCTCCACCCGCTGCAAGGAGACCTCCACACCTGAAGGTCAGTCTCACACTAACACACACAAACAAACAGTAAACAAACACACAACACACAATAAACAAGCACAGGTAAAATACTGCCCCCAGCCTATCAGCCTGAATTTGAACCTAGGATTTCCTGTACATTTACCCCCCAAGGGAGTTGTTCACTCTTATGCCATCAGTGTCAACTCCAGTTGACCCTCTGTTCATGTATTTTGTTCATGTGGTGTGTTTCTGTGTGTGTTCTTTCTATGGCCTGTCTCATAAAGCAGGATTTTGATGTAAATAAAGGTGGATAACTGTGCTCAGTACATGTTAAACCTGGAACTTGCTGCAAACCAGGGACATGAACTGAAATAAAAAAAACTTTTTTATTCACCATGCTTTTATCCAGCTAACATTGTAATCCTGCTTTGCCCTGTCTCACCAGGTAAGAATAGTGGATTAGCCAGGTAACATTAGTTTTCTGGGCTTTTCTCTATCACAAAGTTAAATTAACCTTTTTATGTGGTTTATCACCATGGAAACTGAACCTTTACAGCATATATCATAACAACATAGCAGGTTCAGTGGATCATATCGAAATGTGTACACAGTCCATCTCCTAATAAAACATAACAGCAGCAAAGTAGAGCTTTCTTTGTGATTCAGGCTCCTGACTATCCGTGTTCCTTTACTTTCACATAGCTATTGTTAGACTGCTCTCTCCTTTCTGTCTCTTTCCTCTTGCTCCTCACAGAAAAGAGGAGGGTCACCTTTGAAAGTAAGTTAGCAGTCACCACAATGTGTCTTCTGACATGCATGAGCTCATCTACATGCATGTTTTACCATACACACACGCTCATATCATTCTGTACATCTGTCTTACTGTCTCGTTGTCAAGCTGTAACTTGACCAAAGACTTTATTCTTAAAGGTCAAGTTTGACGTGACTCTCTTTTTTAGCATTGTTCCTGAAATCATAATTTAGATAGCATATGGTTGGATAGGGAGCTTTTCACCCAGAAGCATTTTAATGCATCCCATGGTCATTGGCATGCATAATCTGATTCTGAATGACAATATTGGTACACTTCAACATTGATATGCCTAATATCTGCACTTTAAAATAAGTCATTCATTGTTCAAATTGCCCCATGCTGCTTGAAAACACAGAATTTCCTGGACTTCTTGCTGACCTTTGAAATTATTTGGCAAAATATTATGGTGTTATATTTCTCTTTCAGTAACTCCTAACCCTGCACCTCTTATTCCCTTTTTGCATTGCAGAGTTTGGTCGTCGTGTGAAAGAGAGAATGCATCACAACATCCCTCATCGTTTCACTGTGGGTCTCAACATGAGGGCTGCCAAGTGTGCCGTCTGCCTGGACACTGTGCATTTTGGACGACAGGCTGCCACTTGTCTAGGTTTGTTTCCTGCACTGTAGCTGGGAGTACTGAATGTGAAGATATTTCAGAGGACAAATTTACTGGCAAGCCAGAACAAAAATACGAGAAATATTTAGTGTGGCCCTCAAATTAATCTCCCTCACATGGTGGAATACAATCTTGTTTTGTTTTGGCTATCTTTGAAGTTCCTACTGTTATGAGGATTTTGATACAGGGCATAAGTGCACAATAGCCTTTCTCTTGTCAGTTATTGTAATAACAGCAATAAAAATGATGATTGCTATATGTATATTTTGGTTGTGATAACCCCTACCCGTCTTTCTCTCTCTCAAACATGAGTCTTTGAAAATCTCAATAATAATATAAAAGAGCTTTTTAATAAACCCAAATTTGCATTTTCATAGACTCCTCTCTTTTTGTTTTATTATAGAGTGTCACACCCTGTGTCACCCTAAATGCTCACCATGTCTTCCGGCCACCTGCGGTCTGCCAGCTGAGTATGCCACTCACTTTACAGAGGCTCTGTGCCGAGAAAAGGCAAACTCTCCTGCGCTGCAGGTCAAAGAGGCCAGTGGGCATGTTCGCTTGGAGGGATGGATGAAACAGCCTAGGTAACTTTTGACCTCACTCACTTACTACAATACTGTGAACCATGTTTTTTTCTCAGCTTTGACAGTACCATTGGTTTGTTTGTTCACACAGAAATGGCAAGCGTGGTCAGCAGGGCTGGGAGAGGAAATATGTGGTGCTTGATGGAACAAAAGTATCTATCTATGATACTGAGCCCAGAGAGGGTCAGTACTTCATATTTTGAGTGGTTTAATTTTCATTGGTAATAGAAAAACACATTTTAAACTTGACAGAACAAAACATTGCTGATCCATTCCTTAATGGGACAGTTTGTAATCATTTAAGTCTTTATTTTACCATGTAGATCAATACAGCAGTATTCAATATAAAAGTGTGGTGTTTGACTTCTAGACTGTATTAAAGCTGAGGAGGAGTTTGAGATCTGTCTGCCTGATGGAGAGGTGACTGTTCATGGAGCTGTTGGAGCCTCTGAGCTCATCAACACTGCCAAGTCAGGTACTGGATCAATACCACCTAATGCTGCTACACTCATCCTATTGAAGGATTTCAAGTGTATCATCCCCTCCCCAAATTTTGAATTGTAAAATGTTGACATTTCTGCTCAGCTGTGAAATTAAGCTGTTAGCCAGATAGCCAACCAGTCCGTCTTTCTTTGTGCGTACGCAGACATCCCATATGTGCTGAAGCTGGAGTCACATCCCCACACCACCTGCTGGCCAGGCCAGTCTCTCTATTTCATGGCTCCCAGCTTTCCTGACAAGCAGCGCTGGGTGGCTGTACTGGAGTCTGTGGTGGCTGGTAGCCGTGGATCTAGAGACAAAGTGGACTCTGATGCTGTAAGTATAGTGTGTACATATTGTATTTTTGTGATTGGGTTCAAAATTTGAGTTTGCCTATCAGATGTGTGGAAAAAAAAAAGACAACGCAGTGTCTCCTTTATACAAGACAAACTCATGTATTATGCACATTTCAAAAAGTAACTTTATCCAAGGGTGGCTGTATTGTTTGGTGTGAAAATTGGGTAAAATATATTGAATGCCTCCATTAAACATCAGCCAGTGTCTTCACTTCTTTTTCTCTCTCTCTCTTCTTTCTCTCTCTGCATGTTCTCAACATCCACGTCTCCTATTTATGTGTTGTCATCGTCTTTGTTGATGTGATTATACTGTGCGTTTGTATCTCCATTCAACTCGGTTGTGTGGATCATATTATAGGCAGGTGTTTCTAAAAGACAGAAGAACCTATCCCCTCTGGTTCAGGTACAGTAAGTAGCTGCACGAACGTTTGGGCTTCAGTTGGCTGAGCATGCAGTAGTAGCTGTACACATCTACGCATACAACACTGATGTTGTTCAGTGCAGGTCAACACAGTCCCAGACTGAGTTACTGAAAATTTTCCATGGAAGGAACTGTCCTGTGATAAACAGTGACCAAACAAGCACATCACTTATATTATACATTCATAAACTTACATAATGCATGGATGTGAATAAGCACTGCTGTGCACCTCTGGCCTGGTGTCATATGCTATGTCATGCATGCTTCTGCAAAAGCTACTGTGGCCCCCTTCTCTGAAACATGACAGACACATGTTCACACTTCTTTAGCAACCTGAGCTTAACTTCAGTCTGCAGGCTTCTGCTGTTGGTGTTTGTGTCTTTATTGCTGTTTTAGAAGCAGTCTCCCCTTCCTTTTACATTCTGTGATAAATTACCCTTGAAAATAGTGTCACATTTTTTCTAAACCGTACGTCAGCATTTCCAAAAACTGTTACCCATGCTTTGTTAATTTTATTACCTATTCAAATGTGTATTTAGTTATGGTTTATTTTGTAGGGACAGATACAGTAAACATACACTGAAAACAGCTATCCAATGCAAGTATCATAGTGTTTACAATATATGATTGCTGAATATCAAAAAATCTATTTTTGTTTCCAGAAATGGGCATTAACATTCTCCACATTTCTGGGAAAACGTTTCACAAATGCAAATGAATCCCAGAGTTGTTTGATATAGTTGATGTCAGGGCTCTGTGCAAGCGAGTTAAGTAACTGGAAAAAACATTTATTTATGGACCTCAATGCGCAAGGACATTTTCGTGTTGTGACAGGATTCAAAGAATTTATTGTCATATGCACTGAAATGCCACCAGTACATTTCCATGCAATGAAACATTTGTGCCTTTGCTGATCACCAATCAACATGTCCAAAGTATACACAGTATACAGTAACTATCACACAGTTGCACACACTTTATAGGGCTACAGTATAAACATGCACATACAGAAACTACTACAGTGGGTTAGTAGCTTCCTGCCCCTGTGCCCTGCAGACAGTTTTAAACTGTTGCGGATAAACACTCTCTTTAAATGAGTGGTTACGATATATTTTACTCGATGGTAGCAGTGAAAAATAAAACAAGTGACCTGGATAAGTGTTATATAAAAGGCATTCTCCAAACCGTTGCCACTATGTTGAAATCACATCATTGTCTAAGATTAACGTTAATGGTTCCCTTTAACTGGATTTGAGGGACCTAAACCAAGAAAAACAGCCCCACAGCAAGTATTTAAAACTGTGGATATTGATGTCTACGTACTTTTGGCCACATAGTGTGTGCATTTTTAGTCCCACTATGTTTCAACCCAATAGATCAGTTTCACACTGCTGCACTTGTCGCTTATCATAATTAGTTGCCTAACTGCTACTGGGAATAACTGTTGCTATGAAGCGGTTTCTATGGCCACCCAGAAAGCAGTTATACAGCTTTAAATATGCTGACCGAATTGTGTAGAGTATTAGACACTGTCAAGTACTAAAAGTTTGCATCAAATGCTTGCTAAATTCCCAGTCTTGTTTAGTTAAACTTTGATTTGATATTTTAATTTAATCTATGGTATATTTATTTTATCAGATATATATTGTGTTGTATTTAGAAAAGTTCTTTGTAGGACTGTTTGTGTGAAGACAACATTAAACATGAAAAGAAATGTAGAAAATTATTATTTTTACTTAGCAAAATAATAAAAGGATCATTTTGGCATTGAAACTTAATAGTTTCAGACAACAGACAACACCCATCCCAATTTAAAAGTAGTGTTTTTTTGTGTGTTGTCTTTGGAGAAAAGATGACCGTTAAGTGATGCAGACATCTTCAGCTTACATGTGAATTTAATTTATCAGTAGCGAAGGATGGATTCACTAATCAAATAGGAGAAATCTCTGTGTTTTGGTTGGTAACGGCTCTCTGGCTGCCATCCTTGCTGGGTCACCTTTTCTTGTTCTAAAAACAACTGATTTGTGGAAGATCTGCCTAACCTGCCCCTTCCCTCTGCTCTCCCTCTCTCTTTCTCTCTCTTTCCCTTTCTTTCTGCTTCTTGTCTGAATAGAAACTTCTGGGCAATTCTCTGCTGAAGCTGGAGGGTGATGACCGTTTGGACATCAACTGCACTCTGCCTCTCACTGACCAGGTACAAGGACAAAACCCTGTGCCATCAATAATAACATAATGAAGTTTACTTTTTATTTGTTTGCTATGTTTGGCATTTAGTTGACTCTCTCATCCTAAGTAACAGAATCTGTCAGTCTACAGTCTGTTTGACTGCTGCCATTCTGCTGCATGTTCCACGTGTTAACTCCTATGATCTACCTCATCTTTTCCACTCAGATCGTGTTGGTCGGCTCTGAGGAGGGTTTGTATGCTCTAAACGTCATAAAAAACTCTCTGACACACATCCCTGGGCTGACGTCCGTCTTCCAGATCCAGATCCTGAAGGAGCTCGATAAGCTGCTGATGATCACTGGTCAGTACACAATATTTAAGGGGGCCTTTACACTCAATTATAAACCAGTTATATTCTGTCAGTGCAAACTATACTGTATTAGTGTTTCAGTAATAAATTATAATTCTAGAGGCACAACTATTTGATGTATTAGTTATTATTATTATTATTATTACTATTATTATTAATACTACGTAGAAGGTACATCCAGCGGTTTCTGTTGTCCTGATAAATCAGATAATCCTTACATGTACTTGTACTGTAACATATAGCATGATATATATATGTATATATGGTTTAGTCTTTTAGAGACCGTTAGCTGGTAGTCATCGTGTGTGTGAATGCACTGCTTTAAACAGGAGATTGCTTGTGTTTCTGATCGCACGTGGTGTGTTTGTTGTGTCATTTAGGAGAGGACAGGGCCTTGTGTCTGGTGGAGATCAAGAAGGTGAAACAGTCATTGTCACAGTCACATCTCCCGGCTCAGCCTGACCTCAATCCCTTCATCTTTGAGACAGTCAAAGGATGCCACCTCTTCTCCTCTGGAAAGGTGGGTTAGCTTGTCACCACTTCTACAGAGCAAAATTCCTCTAGTTAGACTGTCATTTAGTCAGTTAATAAGCTTAACATCACAGTAATAGCATAGCCGTGTGCTGTCTGATTGCAGATATTTACTGCTGTCCTGTTTGCGGTGCTGCTCTTTCTTTACAGATTGATAATGGGACCTGTATCTGTGCTGCTATGCCTAATAAGATTACAATTCTGCGACATAATGAAAGCCTGAACAAGTTCTGCATCAGGAAGGTGAGTGGGCCTTAAAGATGGATAGATGAATGATAATATCAGAAAGGAGAAGCAGTGTTTTGTAGTAAAGTATACGCTCCATTTTCCTTTAAGTAGTAATGAGTTTGGAAAAAGTGATGAATTTTTGTTTGTATTTGCAGGAGATTGAGACATCCGAGCCCTGCAGCTGTATCCACTTCACTGGCTACAGTATCATTATTGGCACCAACAAGTTCTATGAGATTGAGATGAAGCAGTATGTGCTGGAAGGTAGGTCACACACCATTTTTATTTATTCATACAAAATCCTGTATTGATAGAACATTTTGAAACAATGTTTTCTGCCATCCAGATGATGTTCAAAGCAAGTCTACAGTCTTATGTTTCTATTGCTATGAGGTTTCAACATTTACACCTGAACAAGCTGAATGATACTGATATGATTTCTTTCAACAGAGTTCCTGGATAAAAACGATGTGACGTTAGCTTCAGCTGTATTCGCCGCATCCTCCCACAGCTTCCCCATTTCCATCATCCAGGTCACCACGGCTCCACAGAAAGACGAATACCTTCTCTGTTTCCACGGTTAGACTTTGATATTTTTGTCTGTATGGGCACACATATATAGGATGTAGTGTGTGGTGTGTGCAGTGTCAACACATGTGCGAGTAAAAGAGCCAAAAACTGAATTTATTTTAATAGGAGAATAATATTCTCTTTTTGATTTCTACGTCACATTTCTGACAGATTGACGGTGTTCATCATCACTGTTAACTTCTATAAACAGGCCATTTTGTATGATACCTGGAATTTTTCTTGCAGAGTTCGGTGTGTTTGTAGATGCATACGGCCGCAGGAGTAGAAGTGATGATATCAAATGGAGCCGTCTGCCTCTCTCATTTGGTTAGTATGTTTTTCTTTCTTTAATGGTCAATACGTGATTTACGATATGATGTTAAGTGAATTTCTGGTATTTCAGCGTATAGAGAACCCTACCTGTTTGTGACCTACTTCAACTCTCTGGATGTTATTGAAATTCTGGGACATGCTGCTTTGGGGTAAGACTGCCTTCTGCTCCTTTTATCAGTACCAGTGCATCAGTTAGGGTTTACAATTTCCAGTAAGCATCATCATCCTTTTTATTTATCTTTTAATTAGTATCACTGCACATTGTAGTGATTTAATTAATTTCCCATTACTGCCAGTGCTCCATAAATGTCTCGAAGATACAGTGTCTAATGTTCTTATTTCTTTCCAGGCCCCACTCATATGCACACCTGGATATCCCAAACCCACGCTACCTTGGCCCAGCCATCTCTTCTGGGGCCATCTATCTGGCCTCTTCCTACCAGAACAAACTGCGGGTCATTTGCTGCAAGGGCAACCTGGTCCAGAGTCAAGAGGGTGTAGGAGACCTGCAGCGGAATGGCTCTGGACGCAGGTGAGCACATACACTATTTGTTAAACCTGCTACAGGTCACACTTCTGTCTGTTCTTTCCCATTCCCTTCATAACTCATTTACACAATTACACATATCTAATGTCCCAAATAATGTCTGTTCACAACGAGCTGTCAGCTTTCTGTTTTTTTGCTGTAACACAGTTCTTATTTTAGTAAATTACATTTTTATTTCTAAAGGAAAAAATTAAATAATAATAATATACATTTGCACCAGAATGTACAAATAATACATAACTCTGTATTTAATTGGCCAATCTTAAATTTGGGACATCCCATATTTGTTTGATTGACAGCTGCATTATTTACATATCTTATATAAATGAATAAATAAATGTGTCTACTGAAGGGTCCTACTCTAGAAAGATGTGCATTTTATTTGTTTGATTATTAATTTCTCAGTCTACTTGAATATTTTACTTATTTATTCTTGTTTTGTTTTGTTTTTTATGAGGTTTGGGCTTCACTTTTATACGGAAACTGTAGAGTTATCCGGTGTACACTGGTGCTGTTGAAGGGTCAATGGGAATATTTGGCATTGCTGGGCACAGGTTGGCATCCACAGGTGGTGATGGTTAAATTTTGGCCTTTATGTGATCTGGTTATAAAACGAGAGTAACACCTTTATTTTGCTCTCTACAGGAGGAAGAGTTCATTTTTTATCTGTAACAAATCCTGAGATATGTCTCTTTCAGTCAAAATTACTTTAAAAAAAAAACCTCCTATCAAATGTAGAAAATAAATTGTTGAATAAAGTCATTGCTTTTATTTCATGAGGCTGGTCTATTACAATTTGAAGCTCTCTCACAACTGACCCTTTATTTCTCACTGTGCTGAATTTGAAAACTGGCTTGAAAGCCAGTCAAAGCTTTCTTCTATGGTTGTTGTCATCAGCCACTGACTCCATTCTCTTTTTAGAAAACAAAATCGAGTAGATGGTTTCAGTCTCTTCTAATTACGAATAGCAATACGCTACATTTTCTCAAATGAGCTGGGTTGTGAGTCCCTCATCCTCACCACATCTGTTGACCTGACGGTGCCAAGCAAAGCCCATGACCCAAGGCACAAACCTTTTGCTCCCTGCCCGTCTTTATGCCTTGGTTCCTCCCCAACAGCCCTAACAAGCGCGGACCTCCTTCCTACAATGAGCACATCTCTAAAAGGCTGGCAGCCAATCCCCTAGTTCATGGAGATCCCGGCACACCTCACCGCTACCGAGAGGCTCGCACAGAGTTTCGACGGGATAAGTCCCCCAGTCGTCCACTGGAGAGGGAGAAGTCTCCTGGCCGGATGCTGGAGAGCCGGATAGTGGGGTCTCCAGGCAGGGCCATGGCTGACCCTCGGTTAGAGCGCTCCCCGGGTAGGGCCATGGCAGACCCTCGAATGGACCGCTCTCCCGGTCGGATGATGGATGTCCGTAGGGAGAGGTCCCCCGGACGATTCGAGGAGCGGCAAAGGCTTCATACTGGCTCTGGTCGCACACCCATAAACCCGGTTAACAAGGTCTGTGAATCATTTCGTTTTGTTTGTTTCTGTATACAGTTGATGCACTATTGTTACTTCTCAAGTACAATGACACTAGGTGATCTAGGGATGGCAAAGTCAGTCGTTGGGTCCACCACTTCGGTCTAGACTGAAATATCCCAACAACTTATTGGTTGGATTGCCATGAAATTCTGTACATACATTTGTGGTCCATAGAAGATAAATTCTAATGACTTAATGGTGACCCCATGACTTTTCTTCTAGTGCTACCAGTGGGTTGACATTTTTAGTTTTTAGTTGGTACTTGATGGACTGTCATGAAATTTGGTGCATATATTCATAGTGCCTAGAGGAAGAATCTGAAGGACTTTGGTGATCACCTTACTTTTCCCAACGCAAGTGTTTACCTGACTTTATGTCTTTATCCTACAGGTATGGGACCAATCCTCTGTTTGAGAGAAAGCAGAGCCACTTACCCAGCATGGACAGAGAGATTCATCTTTGGAAAGGGAAAGAAGGGAGCAGAGTGAACCAGTGAGAATGTCACCAACTCATGATGAAACACTGCCACACATCAGTTTTGCCTGACATCTAAGCTGACAAACCCACAGAGGAAAACAACTGTAGCCATCAGAACCGAGAGAGAACGAGAGAAATAAATAGATGTCATTAGAATCAGGTTATTTTTCTCAATGAACTGACCCGACTCAATAAAGGTCAACAAAATGCCATATTCAGCAACTTTTTGAGCAGGGTTTTTTGAGATATATTTCAGTATGTGCTCTGTACTCTGAGAAAGGATTAGTGATTCAATTTGATTTCTTCTTCCAAAACAATATATGGTTTATGAGTTCTCAACTTTAAACTTGACTCGGTGGGTTTTGCTAGTTTCAGTTAACTCCAGACAGTAGTGACTACAATAGATAAGCACAGCCGTAGCAACTTTATCTTACAAGTCAATGTATTGACTTAAATATTTACAAATTTACAGTCACTAGTGAAAATGGCAGATAGCATTAATACAACTGGCTCCTCTCCATGCTCAGCTCCGTCCTCAGTAGCTTATAGATCAGGGCAGGAGAGTGCATCTAACAGCATTTGTGGCTCCAGCCCTGCGCTGACGTGTCTACACACAATCATTATCAGCTAATTACAATCATTCTCTGTTAACTTCAGTCTTCAGTCGAGACTGTGGTTAGTTACGGTGACGGGACATGGCTGGAGCACAAACAAATTTAAATGAAATTTAAATAAATGAAACCTCCCTGCCCTGTAGAACCACACACCAGATGATTGTCCGCCCTTAGATAGGTCGACACTAAAACTGCACTACCCACAATCCTCAGCAGGAGTTTCTAATCCTTCAGAACGCTATCTGACTGTAAATAGACAAGACATAATTTTATATATATTGAGAAGGAATTTCAAGGCTGGATAAGCCATGTCTATTTTTGTTAAAGAAAAAAGTGATTACGTGTCCTCTTGAATGTCCAATGAGTATTCTTTTAATATGTCCAACCATCCTTTATCAAGTGAGTGATTGTATCTGGATCCAACTTGTGTATGCACTTCCATCTGTCAAAGGCAAAACCTCAGTGCTGAAGTATACAACAGGAGGGGGGTGTAAAAAAAAATCATGTTTGAAGCTTACAACATAGTACTTGAGCATTTCTTTTTGTACAACGTCCCATATATTGTATATAACCCAAAATTGTTCAAGGTGAAGATGAAAATAATCTTTGTTTTTTTCTTGATTCGTAAATGGCATGGATATGTATATCTGAAATGAAACGGAGTGTTGTCTTCTGCTTCTGCCTCATTTGGGTTATATTTTTATTATTCCACAATTTAACAATGAAGCACGTGAATAACATCTCCTTTCTTTTATCTATTACCTATTTGCACAGTAGACCCATACGATTCTAAACCTCTTCTGTTCCTTTTATTAGGACACTCTTGGCAAGTTAAACAGCCAGTCCAACCATGAAACGCACTCGATCTGCCCAAATTCTCTCATTGTCAAGGTGCTTGCACTTGAGAGATGCCACACTTTAACTTGCCCAGTGTGTCTGTTAACAGTAGGGGGCTCAATAGGAAGATGTTTCTTCAACTTTCTGAATCCGCTTTGGTTCTTTTTAGACGTAAAAATCTTCCTGAATGTATTTAAGCCAAGAAGAAAGAACTGATTCATTGGTCACAAATGTTCAACAAAAAGCACCCAATGCTGCAGATTGCACACATTTCCACTGGTCTCTACAGAACTCTATACAACAAGGGTTTTATTTTATTTTTCTATTCTTTTTTTTAATTTGTATTTCCTTTCACATGATCCTGAATCATAATGCCGTACCGCTGGATATGATATTGATGTCTGCTAACAAATGTTTTATTAGCGTTCCCTGTAGAGATTTTGTCACAGAATATTAAATATTATAACCATTGTCTTTCACTTCTGCTTTACCTCCTTATGTTGTGCTTGTGTGCCTACGAGCAAGCAATATCTGCTTTCCACTTGCCACTCACACTTTAGGCTGCCTGAGAAATGACCATTTGTCCATGTCCATTGTGTTAAGAAGAGGTTAGTCTATTTATAGGTGTCTGATCCCAGCGCTCAGCCAACGCGACAATGGCTTGCCATTCCAGTCACGGTAGCTGCAGCGGCTGCTCGGATCAGAAACTGAGAAGAGCTGAAGGAGAAAAGTTTTCAACAATAGCATCTGCTCTGTCGGTTAACAATAACTCTTCTAATTCTGACCACCGTGTATGCACTACGCTGCGAGACAACACCGCTGACATCTGCTGTTCGCTCATCAACAGCATTTTATGTGACAGTGAGTGGACTGAGTGCGGCGAGGCTTTCAGCGCCTCTTCTTTATATAGTGGCCTCACCTCCTCACCCGGCCCATTCAGCTCATTTTCACAGACTGTCACTTTTCTTGACCTGGGAAACCACAAGTGATACTGGATGAGCTGTTAATGGTGTACAGAGACATAGCACATTGCAAGGACATGTGCAGTCAGTACTTGAGTATGTCGCACCTACTGCTGTCGACAACACTGAGCTTAGTTTCACAAGCTCTGTAAAGCCTACATCAATGCAGTGTTCAAAGTAAATCCTCCTTGGGGCTTGGCTTCCTTATGAATTTTAAGAATCAGTGTTTTCCCCATGTTAACCTTCTTTGTGGGCCGAAATGAACAACTTGCCATGGTTGCCATCTCCCCATCTACAGGCTCCAGTAGAGAAGAAGCCAACCTAGGTGAGAAAGTTTCCTGTCAGACATTTAATTGGCGTGATTGTCAGCAAGTGCATTTATCTTTAAAGAATAACTGAGCTCTCATGAATACTGCACTATGACAATGTCGGGGAAAAGTAAACTGGCGCCAGTCATGTGAACAAGCATGTGAGAAATGTGACTAAGGTTGGCGGTAAAGCGGTCCTGACAGGTCAATAAATTGCACTTAATGAGCTGGTGATTTTCACGCTCTCTCATCATGTCTTGTATCCAGCGAGGACAAGAAATGATTGATACACAGATTAGAATATCAAATGAAACAGTGACAAATGATTTTGTTAGTGAAAGTAGGTAAAATCCCTGAAAATCCCAGTCTTTGGAGATATATATAGATAGATATATGTAGCACTGGGTATTTTAAAAGACACAAAAAGATGGTTATGGCCAGTCAAAGTGGATTGTAATCAGATTACTGTAATTATGTTCAGAAAAATCTGAAAAGCCCATTTGGGTAGTTCAAACAACTGGCTGATTTCTGCCATATTGAGAACAAATTTGTGACTTCATCTCTTCTGCAGTGAAACTCTGGCTCAACAATAGCACCCATGTCATTCATACCATGTATAAAAAGAGAAGAAGTGCAGACTTTAAAACCAGTCATTTGCATTTTAAGTTAATACCATGACGTTCTGTAGTTTAGATAGTCAAAACTGGTCTGTGGACAGAAACAGTTTAAAGTGATTAAGTGCTTTAACCTTCAGTCTGCTCTTGATATTCTAAACCAGTTATTCCAATCTCTTTGTCCAATGTCAGTCATGGTAACGCAGGACGAATGGCTACTACACAAGGGTGTGTGTGTCTGTGTGAGTGTTTATTGCGAGCATGCAATACTGTATGTGCTGTATGAAGCATCATTTACCTGTTACTTCCTAAAGAGGACATAGTTTATAAATATCATCCAGTGGAGATGAGGGTTGGGGCTACAAAAGGCTACCCACAATCTCCCCATTGTTCACTGGCATCATTGTTGGTCTGACCTCCCAGCTGCTCAGCCATGGTAAGTCGCTGTGTGTGTGTGTGTGTGTGTGTGTGTGTGTGTGTGTTTGTATGTGTGTGTGTGGGCCATCTGATGGTGCAGGACAGATATGGGACATGATTATTTGACATCAAGGATGCTAACTTTGTGTGGACAGATGATAGCAATAATTGAATACTCATTTTATAATTTGAAACCATTTAATATTTTAACAGTATTCAATATTTCTGAGCATAAATTCATTTT
Organism: Dicentrarchus labrax; assembly: GCF_905237075.1. Classification (NCBI taxonomy): domain Eukaryota; kingdom Metazoa; phylum Chordata; class Actinopteri; family Moronidae; genus Dicentrarchus; species Dicentrarchus labrax. The sequence continues at coordinate 14,722,042 of NW_026136711.1, forward strand.
CTGCGATTAATAATTGGCAGAAGTAGATGATTATTAAGTAAAAATGAAAACACTGGCTGGTAGCTTATGTTGCACTGTTTCATTTTTACCAACCTTTCCCCAGACATTGAATGCGTTGCTTTATATGGGCTACATTTAATGCATCCTAAATTACAAACAATATATTTTAAAGGGAAAATATTGTTACTTGTGCAGATATAAATCTTCTAAGCAATTTAATGAAGTTCATGCACGATTACTGAAAGCAATCTCCCACTTTTTAGAAACAGTTTTCTGTTAAGCCATACGATCCCTTTTATTTATGTTGTCTGACATTAGCTTTACTTTAACCGGCATGTAGCGTCTACCTCATCTCTCCTTTCTTTGTGCCAAAAGGCCCCCAAGAAAGCCAAGAAGAGGACAGCAGAGGGAGCCAACTCCAATGTGTTCTCCATGTTTGAGCAGGCTCAGATCCAGGAATTTAAAGAGGTGAAAGCTGCTCAACCCATTTTTATTTCACCCATTTGATTTGGCTGTGAATGACATAAGAGTTGTGTAAAGGGTCTTTGAATATGCATGTTAGCTCACCATGTCCAGTATTATAATCCAAGTGTTCTTAAAAATACTCAGCAGCACATACAGAAGTCCCATCTACGTCCTCCTCCGTCTCTCCATTTCGAATTGTTCATCCTTGTACTATGTCCACCTGTCTATTTTCCTGCCCCCGGCTTGGCAACAGTGAGGCTTGTGGTATGCTGGTATGAGGGTCAGTGGTGCCCAGACATCCAGAGTGTGTCATCAGTGATTAGGGTGCAGATAAACTGCTGGGCATGCCCTGGATGCCAGGCTAAACCCCAGGGGGCTTGCAGGTTATAAATACTTAACAGTGATCACCTTTAAAGATGGCAGACAAAATATTCAGGGGTAGAAAGGGAATCTAAAACAGTGCGACAGTGATTGAATTGGGCTGGAAGCATGTGGCTACAATCTGTTTGCAACTATCCCTTTTCAAGACCAGGAGACTCATTTATATGTACTGACCTCAGGCCTTCACTATCATGGACCAGAACAGAGATGGCTTCATCGACAAGAATGACCTGAGGGACACTTTTGCTGCTCTAGGTACGTCAACATCACCCACATTCAGCCTTACAAGAGGTTGTGAACTGATATTCATGTTGAATGTTTGTTGCCGTAGGACGTCTCAATGTGAAACAGGAAGAGATTGATGAGATGCTCAAAGAGGCTCCAGGCCCAATCAACTTTACCGTCTTCCTCACCATGTTCGGTGAGAAGCTGAAAGGTAAGGATACACGGGCTAAAGATGAAAATCGAATCTGGAAATTATTAATTAAACTATGTTTGGCTAAATATGCTAACCGGTAATGTATCTAGGTGCCGATCCAGAGGAGACCATCCTCAACGCGTTTAAAGTCTTTGACCCTGAGGGGAAAGGGGTGCTGAGGAAGGACTAGTAAGTGACTCAACACACTCCACTCCTCACACCACGTCAATTTGCAATATGGAAATTCATTGCAGGCAGCGTTATGGAAGCTTTCTCTCACAATTTATGACCGCATCTGAGTGCAATCATTCATCCCAGAACTCCACAATAAAGGAAGCCATAATGACCTGCGCATAATTTCCTCCTGTTGTGAACCTCGTCATCTCATACAGTGTTTTTTTTTTCTCTTTTCCCTGTTCAGTGTGACACATATGCTAACAACGCAAGCAGACCGATTCACCCCTGAAGAGGTACACTCTAGTCCTTTTGCAGTAATTATCCTTATTATGTCAGATTGCTGTGTGTGTGTGTGTGTGTGTGTGTGTGTGTGTGTGTGTGTGTGTGTGTGTGTGTGTGTGTGTGTGTGTGTGTGTGTGTGTGTGTGTGTGTCCGTCCAAAAACACAGAGGTATAAACGTCATCGTGACGATCGTCTACATCCACGTCAGAAACATTTTCATCCAAAAACAAACCCATCAGTGAATCATCAACACACCTTCTCATGCACACTGAGATGTGTGTTGTCTTTGTAAAAGGGGAAAGAGGGAAAAGTGATGCTAATATCTGTTTTTTTTTTTTTTTTGGTGGTTAGATGGAGCAGATGTTTGCTGCCTTCCCCCCAGATGTAGCAGGGAACCTGGACTACAAGAACCTGGTTCACATCATTACCCATGGAGAGGAAAAGGACCAGGAGTAAACCTTTTTGTCAACATGTTCATCAAATAGAAAGTTCGTCTCTTTGCTCGTACATGACTTGAAACTGGCCCACTGCCCCTTGAAGGAGATATGGACTGTGGTGTATTTACACATCTTTATGTTGGCTGCATTGTCTCTGTACAGTACTCAAGAGGATCAAAAGTTCCTGCCAGGACCCAAAAATGCCCATTTGACAACATCAACATAGTGAGCTGTGTTGCTTCATATCTGCTTTATCCACAGTATGATCCCTCATCCACCTGAGACTTATTAAATTAGTCCGCCTCATCATTTTATACACTCTCTCTCTTTTTCATAGAAAATATCCATTTGTTAAGTCTGTGCATGTTCGTCTAATAAAAGTTTTCAAAGACAGGAGCCCATTTTGTCATTCTGATTTTTTAAAATATATGAACAACACAGTGAGGGAACTCTATAGAGACTATACAAAATAAGTTTTATTCCTGTGAGTGGTGCTCATGTGTTTATAGGATCATCAAATTACTGCTTGAACACATGCCTGCACTAGCTAGTAGTTTAATTCCATGTTAGGTAGTGAATGTGTGTACTTGAGAATAGCGGTTGGAGATCCCCTGAAATCCCAAGAGAGAGAGATTTATCCAAAACATGCCGGTGGGATAGTTTTTGTGTGCGCGTCCGTGTGTATTTGCCTGCGTACGCATGTACAAAGTAGGATATGTGTGCATTGTGTGTGTGTGTGTGAGTGTGTGAGTGTGTGAGTGTGTGAGTGAGTGCGTGCGTGCGTGCGTGCATGCATGCATTAAATTGTTTGGCTACTGAAACAAAGGGCTTTAGTGAGACAAAGCCCTGTTGTTATTTTAGTGCTGTGATGATGTAAGGAGGGTAATGCTATACTGAGGAGTTTGAGACAGGCACACAGTAGGATGCCACTCTCCCCTACACCACTTGTAAGACCTTGGAGGGGCAGAGGTGGCTAAAGTACACACATTGTTTACTCTTCTGCCCCCAAGCAGCCAAAGGAACCCCAAACCCCAAAAAATGAATGCAGCTTCAATATTGATGCTCTCATCTTTTATCCTCTATCTAATACAGAAATGATTGATTGTACTGTATGTTACATGGACCAGCTATGATGCTGTAATTGGGTTTTTATTGTCGGTAAGAGGCTGTTTCACTGCAATGAGAAAAGGAAGCATGTGAAGGTGCCATTTTCTGTTGGATCAGGCTGACTTTAGTGAGCGTGAAGTAGACTTAGTGCTGTTCCCTGTAACAAACACACATACAGTATAGCATACAGTTTATGGTTGAACAGGTAGAACATGTTAAAATTATACAGAATTATTAGTTTTGGTCAAGAACAGTCACTTTTTGAAGTTTTATCATTCAGTCTGACTGCAGGGTTAAAGGTTAGGTGTTTCATACCTGGTAGCAAGTCAGAATTAGATAACAGCAGGTTGTGAGGAGGCTGCTGCATCTGCTCATCGTCCACATCGTTGGCCTGGATCAGCAGGTCGCTAATGCACTCCTCAAGGATACCTGAAGAAGGTGACAACAGTTGTTAAAGCCTCTATGTGAGATTCTGAAGCATTTCTCGTAGGTTATTAATCACTGTTTATTGCTAATGTGGGAACAGATTGTAATGTAACTTTGTTAAAATGAGACCTTCCCCGATTTTCTCAGTTGCCTGTGAACTGATTTAAATGCGTTTCTATGTAGGGATGTGGATTGGATCTTGCTAATGTAGCAAGATACTGTCAGCTAGCGTCATGCAGACTCCTCGGGCTGTCATTGCGGGGGCGCCATATTGTATTCAGTACAGCTGGGTTGCAGCTGGCTAGCCTTAGTTTGCCTGCTCACTAACATTAGCACTAGCAAAATACTATCTGCATATGTTAGTTGGCTGATGTAAGCTTACAAACTTACTTCACCAGCTAACGTGATCCATGATACCAACTTATGCACTATGTCATACAGTCAATAATAAATGATGCAACAGTACACGGCAATCGATTGCTTTCTCCTAGCCAATAGCAATGCAAGGCAGGGGCATCCAACTAGCTGAGGGGGGCCAATCACACAGACGCATCGCTACAGGTAAACCCACTTCAAAAAACCCTTGGCAAAGCACAATGGGAAAAATGGCTGGTGCGCCTGGGTCCACAACCAGGCCATGCTTCATGGTGTTGGTTGATGGGTAGATTTGTAAACGGCAAGCTAGTTAGTAGCCTGGAGTCAGTGGTCAAAAATATATAGGAACATTGCAGACAGTGATGTTATTCTAAATATGATTGTAATTTATTTTAGGCTGATGCCCAGGATGATGCTTGCTCGCGCCTATGGACTATGTATGGGGCAACAGGACGCTGACTGCAGTTCACTTAACAGCCACTGGTGTCATTAATAACAATGGTTTTCTCAAAGTTACATATAGAACATTTAAAATGTGGGAAATGTATATTCAGAGGCAGGATTAAGAAGTTAAAAGTTCCACCTACTAATGCAGTGTACAATGTTGTCAAAAGTGACAGTGACAGATTTGTGCGTTATCTCATCGAAAAGGACATTGATGGCAGTCCGCAGCTGGTCCAGAGTTATCTGAATCACACTGCATTGCTGTTCCAGGGTGTCGGCCAGATGGCTATTCTTCTGCAACTCAGACTACAGCACAGAAAGACACAGGAAAATAATTATAGTGCAGCTGGACCTAGAAAGGGTCTTTCACCTTTTTTTTTTACATGTTTTGTGAGTTTTGTTGCAACTAGTTTCTCCAAAATGCTTGGAATGGAGGGTGAGGTGAGGGTGTTGTAATCTGCAGCTACACCACTAGATGCCATTAAATCCTACACACTGGTCCTTTAAGATCCAAAGTCATGTAATCTTTGTATAAAGTATAAAAACATATATTAAAAAAGGAATCTTGAACAAAGCTGTGACCTCATGAGACATTTCCAACAATGGGATATACAATATATTAATAGACGACAGTACTTAATCAAAGCCTTTTTGTCTTTTGACAATAGGGAAAATATCCATGTTAATAACAAACAAGGAGGAGGATTTGTAACATTATTCTCATTTACTAGCTATATAGTCATACATTAATTATTAGGGGACTGAGATACTTTCATATGTGACAGTATAGTGTCAGTATATAGTTGCATGCTCTCAGAATGGTCTGTAAGTGACCAATTAAATGTTAAAATGAACTCTGTAAGAATGAAAGGATATATTTTTGGATATGTGACTCAGATGCAGTGATATACAAACAGAAGATGTCTTTCTGCAAATGCTGTTGGTTCAGTTGTCTTCATATGAGGTGATTTTCAAGTTTCAGGTTTTTCATCTATGTCATGGTCAAAAATAATTTTATCTAGGAAACCAACAGCTGTTTTGATTTGTACCTGAAAACGCGTTGCTAGGAAACAGCTTGGATGCAAGTTTATTTCTCATTATTTCTTTCTTGTGAGCTACCTAGCATTATACAATAATTGTATGTAATTATAATTTACATAAATATACAGGTATTAGCAAAAAAGCAAACTGCACCAGAAAATACACCAGGGCAAAGTTATAATATTTGCACTATGCCTGAAACTGTGAAATAGTCTACATACTGCATTATGTGCATAGGTCTGACAGTGAGACTCACCTCTAGATCCTCAAGCTGGCTCTTAGTCTGCTCATTACGCCCTTCGTTCTCTTGCTCCAGGAGCAGGATATCACCCTTAAGGAGAAACACATGCATATTTACACAACTTACACTAGGTTAAACTATGTCTCTGAGCACGTTGGCAGGATAAGCACTTGCCTTCAACTTGTTTGTGCGGTTCTTCATTATGTTCCTTTTGTTGTGCAGCTCGTTGATGTACCCAATATGAGTGAAATTCTTCTGTTCTTTATCCATGAACACTTGACTTATCTGACGCAGGTCTCTTTCTCCGATGACTTCTACTAGCGTACTGTGTCCCTGCATGTACATCTCCAGCATATTCGCTGCATTCTGATGTTGCTGCTGTTTCTCTGCACCTACATAATAAAGGTCACAGAAGTCAGATTCTGTCTGAAAAACATTAAATTATTTAATTCCTTGTGGAATATTATACTTTTCTTCTTGTAGTCTTCATCGTCTTCCAAAGGAATAATTTCCTGGAGTTTCCTCTCCATGAATGAATGCAATTTGGCGTCATGGTCGATGACAATCTTCAGCTGCATCTGTCTCTTGATGAAGTGATTACTCTCCACCTCGATGCACTTCCTCACCTCCAGTGTTCGGCTCTCAGCCTCTGACCTGCAGCATAACAAACACACATCAAACAACATGGCTCAACCTTTCCAATACAGCACTTCACAAACGTGAATTTACCTCTGGCGGAAAGCGAGGGTGCACTTCGACCCCAGTTTCTCCATCATGCTTTGCTGTGAGGCTATCTGTCTGTTGAAATTAGTTTTGATTTTGCACCCCAAGTCTTTCTGCTGCAGCATGTGAGCAATGTCTTTGCGATAATCCATGTTGCCGCAGAGTATCTCATCAAACTTAATAGTGACCTATAGAAAACAAGGAAGGAATTCGAGTTGAGATTAAACTCTGGGACTATTCGTATTTCAACATTGAAATGTGTGTGAAAGTCAGGCTTAACCTTGTATGTCAAGTGGAAAATCTGGGCTAACATCATAGACTGTGATGAGGAGGGTTCGCCACCTTCAATATGGAAAAATAAGGGACATCTTGCCAGCGGTGGTTTTACAAGAAGTTGCTGGACTATTTTTTTATCTGGGTGCACTGACTTCCTGGGGCCTTCTGCAGCATATAACTCCCCATGCTTTCACTCTTAATGCTAAGCTAAGCTAACATCTCTAAGTTGTAGCTTCATATCTAACGGACAGACATGAGAGTGATATGAATCTTCTTATCTAATTTTTCAAATCAAAGAAAGAAATCAAATAAGTTTGTTTCCCAAAATGATAAATTCTTCCTTTAAAGTACTTACGAAGGGGACTTGAGTGAAGGTAACATCAAGGTGTGTAATAAGTCAGTATCAAGATTATGTATTTTATTGGCATTAGTACCTGGTTGAGCTTGTTTTCCAAGCTGCGGATGTGTTTCTTGTGGCGGCTGTGTTTCCCTTGTTGTTTGAAGATGCCACCTGGGACTGTTAACTTTTGCTGAATCCTGCTCTCCACCGCTGTTATCTGGAGCCACACAGAAAAGAAGACACAATGCACTCTGTTCCTGTGCACAAAGTGACACATTTTCCTTTTCTGTTAGCTGTAGCACATTGGATTTTAAACGACACACTATGAAGATGAAGTGCGGCCTTTCAGCTTTAAGAGTATTTGAAGGTGTTCAAATACCTGTCCTGAATAAACCGTAGCCCTTTGAATACAATGTCCCCTTCAATTTTTTAGCAATGCAGCCTGACAATGGGGCTATAACGCCTACTATATAATTCCTACACTGTTCAAGTGTCCAAATAGACTCAAATTACAGTAAAAAGACAACTCTTTAACTTCAATGTCATAATTATATATCTGACTATTATATATCTGACCATACTGTATTGGATCACCAAAAGTCTGTTACTCTTAATAAATACTATTACACAACATATTTAACGTTACACTGAACCTGCTATTACTGGTATCATTACTACTGTACATACTACTGTTACCATTACTGTGACTTCTAACGTTACTCACGTTACATAAGTTAAGTTACCGTTACATAAGTTACATAGCATATCATATATCATAACCTAACGTTACATCATATCTCAACAAAAACAGAGTTAAAAATAATCTCTTCAACAGGAATAATAAGTTAAAAGAATTGATTACAAGTCAAATACACACTTAAAAAACTCCTTTAATCTTTAGATCTTTAAGACACTTCAGTAGCAGTAGGAGTAACGTTAAGTTATAGCAACTTATGGTTTAAGTTAACATTACCTCCTGATCCAGAGAGACCAAATGATCCCTCTGCTGGCTGATGAGCTTCTTATATTGGTCATTTTCCTCCTGCAGGTTGTTGTATTGCTCCTTCAAAATGTCTGTTGCCATTTTGATCTAACGTACATACACAGCAAGATTTGCTGCAGCAATAGTGATTAGATGGTTATTCTCAACTCCACAGTAGCTTGTAGCTTGGCGCATAACCATATGAAGTTTTCTTTCTGAAGATAATGACCTACCTGCTGAGTAAAATGGAGGAAGTCTCTCTTAGAGGAGAAATATCTTTATGGATTAACCTTTTTTCTTCAAACTGTTGGCTGCAGCCTTTCTCTGTTTCAAACATAAACATTCTAAAAGAGTCTGTGTTTATTTACTGTTGAAGTGTCAGGATCATTTGAGTTTTCATCTAAAGGAACAGCATCACCAGTATTGAGTGGTAACTCTCACCAAATGTCCGAAAATCTGAAAGTTGGTATAAGTTTGTTGTACATGATTACCCCCTAGCGGCCATGAAGGAATATGAAAGATGAAATAAATCAAATGGACATCAAAAATGATCATCAAGGGCTGTAATACTCAAAGTATCTACAAAATGCCCTGATAAAAAAAATATTAATTCTACGGGCCTAATGAATCCTAATCTCAAGTAATTCCTCAAAAGGAAACCTATACATCATCATGCAGCAAGATAAAAATGATAGCTTCCACAGAAATCTTGTTGAAATCACATAAAATACATGAAAACCTGTGTAAAGCCACGATAAAGTCACTATCGTCTCTCTGCTGAGCACCACACACTGCAACTCCCTGTAGGAATATTACACAAATCTATAGTGTGCTGAGGTTGCAATTAATGGCCTCTCACACGGATTTATATTGAGATCTAATACAGTTCTTAAGTAGCATTTAGTCCATTGAGAAATAATGGATGACTTTTCTGTGAGAAGCATTGATTTGTGCTGAGTGTTCAGGGAGGCAAGCACAACTCCTCGGTCCCTTTCTATTTCAATGTACAGCCATTTTTAGGTTAGTGTTCTTGTATCCTTTGAAAAGACTATCTTCAGACACACTGAGTGTATACATGTTGCTCATGTTACTCATTACATGTACTATCCTCAGGATCAACTTCATAGCATTGAAAATGACTATTAGAAAACAAAAATGTGAACTTCATAAACCATCAGAGTATTAATGATATCAATGTTATCTGCCTCCTCTTTGGTCACCAGGCAACTGGCTGATTAAGAGCCTATTCTGCATTTTCATTATCTGAAATCAATCACAGTGGAAGAAGGGTCTCAAGAGGCTAGTGTCTTTATATTGTTCTAAAAAAAAAGTTTTTTTTAAAGTTGAACAATGCCTCAAAAGAGACTTGATTATTTTCTGGTGTAGCCATCCATTTACAAAGCATTAGGGCTGGGCAATACCGCACTTTTTAAATTCGATATGATACAGATACCGATACTGATCATTTCTTAAACAGGTATATGATTTTTCCAAATAATGGATATTTTTTTAAAGGAAAAGAAGAAAATAATTACATTTAAAGGCAAATCACATGACACATACTGGCCATTAATAACACATGTATTACAAAACCAAATAGGCCTACAATTAATGGTTTTTATTTATGTCATTTTATTAACTATATTTTACAGTTTTTAAAGGAATCAATGCTAACTGAGTAGCTTGTAAGTATTGATGTACTGCTGCTGCAGAATCAATCTGCCCATCCCTACGAAGCAACTTACATTTCTGCTCATTACTCCTGAACTGTGAGAGCAGAAGAAAATGTTTTTCCCCCCCTCGATTCAAGTTATTGGCCTAAACTATCCTGAATTTGTTTGCAGTTGCTCCTTCTATGGTAAATTTAGTCACATTTTTAAAAAATCGTGTTTGACATCATTAAATTTTTGGCAGCACAAAAATTTGGAGATACAAGCAAATTTAGAAGACAGGTGCAAATAGCCTGACATTGCCACACTAATTTGAAAATGTGAATCTGCCAGAGCAATTGAGACAAGCAATTACAACTCCAGGTAATCTTACAAAATTCTGCTGATAGCATTTCACCCATAGGTGGCACTATGGAAACAACACAGATCTTATAAGTCTAGCTCACTTGGAATTTTGTACAATCTCTTGCTACCTCCGTCACAGCACATTGCTTATCTTCCATGCTGGTAGTCCTGTCTGTGTCTCTGAACTGGGGCACTGCTGACAACCATCACCTTTAGGTGATACACTGACTATAGAAAAGTATCTGTACAACGTTGTTTCTCAATTTGAACTAACCCTTTTAACAAATTAATTCTACATTATCCCATTTTGAATAGCCTAAATATTTTCGCTAAAGCCTACCATCAAAAGTGTTTTTGATGGTGGGAACACATTCACCCGGAGAACACTTTGAATCACTGAAAGCCAACATGTTCTTAAGTCGGGTTGTATGAGGTATTATCTGTTGTCAGTGTATTGCTTAAAGTAGATGGCAGTCATCCGTCCATTCAGGTTGGAGAAGTAGGCTGAAGCACTGATTAAAGCTAAGCAATTCTAGTAACTATTCCTCACATGCACTACATAGCTTTGCCATGGAAACTATAGTTCTGTCTGCTTCTCCAAACTGTGCTGCATTGCCTTCTTGACTGCATATACACTGACTGTGTTTAATTATCTCTTACAAACCCCGCTGTGAGTCAAAATCCTAATTAACCTTTTAATTTTATGTAAAATTAACTCATTTCGTTATCTAATTTAAAAAATAACATAATTATTTTTCATGGTCAACTCGGGATCAACCGGAAGCACCAAAAGACTAAACAACTTTAAACGGGCTAGTTCAGATTTTTAAGTGGGGTTGTATGAGGTACAGTCAGTGTTACCTACAGTAGATGGTGGTCAGTACAACCCCAGTTTGGAGAAGCACACAGGAGTACTAACACCGAAGCTAAGCAATATAGTGCTGTGGACAGTGGCAGCAGAAGGTTTTAACCACCTAAAAAATAAACAATATCAGTTTAGGTATGCTATATTAGTAGTATTTTCACCACTTTACCTTGCTGTCAGACAGCCCTTTCCAACTGGAGACTGAAGCATTTATGTCACTCTCTCCAAAGCCACCAGACTCTTGAAGAGAGAGCATAGAGCGACATAAACGCAATAAGTTTCCCATAGGAAAGGGCTGTCTGACAGTAAGGTAAAGTGGTGAAAATACTGAAAATTATAATATAGCGTATACCTCAGCTGAATTTTTTTTAGGTGGCTAGAACATATTTTTTCTGCTGCCCCCGTTCACAGCATATTGCTTAGCTTCCATGCTGGTAGTCCTGTCTGCGTCTCTGAACTGGGGGACTGCTGACCGCCATCTACTGTAGGTGATACGCTGACTATAGAAAAGTACCTCGTACAACATCGCTTCCTCAATTTGAACTAACCCTTTTAACAAATTAATTATACATTATCCCATTTTGAATAGCCTAAATATTTACACTAAAGCCTACCATCAAAAGTGTTTTTGATGGTGGGGTAACCGGAGCACCAAGAGAAAACAACTTTAAAGGGTTAGTTCAGATTTTTTAAATGGGGTTGTATGAGGTACTTTGACTATGTATAAGTAGGTCTAGTCTGCCTCACTTTCCCCATTTAAAAAAAACAACTAATCCTTAATCCATAAACTACCTAATTATGCCCAACACCAAAACCAACTCCTCCTACATCCTAAGCCATCGTGCCCCCCCTAACTCTCTGGGTGAACCTCCTCCATAACGTTGGCCTCCTCTGGGTCTCCACTCTGCCTTGCTCTACTTCAGGCTCCACACACTCTATTGTTTCCCTGCTCGAGTAAGACCTCCTCCATCCTGGAATGAAGACCCTGACAAACCTGTGCAAGAGTGAAAGATTGTTGGGTTCACTCACCAAGTCCGGTTCCACACTGACGGGAGGGAGGGACTGCCCCATCAGGACCTGCTCCTGAAGAAGCCTTACCTGTTCCCGAAGGGCATCCCTCTCCTCTTTAAGCTGCAGCACAAGCAGCTCGTCGAAGCTTTGAATCACTTGAGCTTCCTCCAGCTCCGATGTCAGTGATGATATGAGAGCCGTGGCCCTCGCTTCATTTAAGTTAGTCTGGTGCTTTTGCCTTTGGAGCAATGTATGAAGCTCCTGGACTTCTTCTAGAATAACATTATTGTCTTGCATGGCCTTTCTCTCTCTCTCCTCAACCTGGCACTTCTGTTCTGAGAGGACAGCAATTTCCTGCTGCAGTTCAAAGTTCACTGCCTGACAGGCCTTATTGTCTTGCAGCAGGGATTTGTTTGAGTCCTCCATGTCTTGCCAATCAGTCGAGGTCTGTGTCGCTTTGACACGTTTCTTCTGCCCCACACAGTAATCCATTAAGTCCAGGAGAACCTTGATGTTTTCATTCAGTGTCGCAATTTTTGAAAGGAGGATGTCGTTTTTCTTGACGACGACCTCGCGGGCCTGATGAAAAGATACAGTGTCTACAGGGTAGCCTGGTTGGCTCAGGAAATCCTCAGCCTCATCATCAGTCAGCTCTACTTGAGGGATATTGCCGGGGTCACTCCCGTCCATTAGGTCGATTATAATTTTCGGCAATTCGGTGCTAGAGACCTTTAGTTTTCTGTACTGTTTGCGGAGTTTCCTGTGGTCACTGAGCAGTTTCTCGTACTCTCTGTAAAGGGGTTCCATATTGACTGTGCGATCGCCCCGTGTTTCCATTGTGTAATCTAAGCGTTGGTTTTGTAACAAATGTTGGTTATCTTTAGTGCTTCCCTTTACCAAAACTTTAAATGAAGAATGAATTCAGAAAACTGGATATGCGTTAGGTAACGTGCGCCTATAGTACTTTCAAGTGACTACAATACCGGCTTTGATTTAAAAAAAAAGTTGTGGCTTTGATGTTTTCCTGTGTTCTAGAACTTCCTTGTTATTGGTTCCATCGATTTTGCATTCCGTTGTCATGGCCAAAGCCGTGTCGCTTCACCATGGCAACAGCTCCAAATAAAGAGCCTTGTGGAAATAAAACCCATCACATTTCACAGCAGCAAATGAGAAAGGGTGGAAATGTCGGCCAGTCCTACGAAATAGGCCTGCTAATAGTGCTACACCGACATTGGCATTAACCACGCGAGTACCACACTGCAACTAGATATTGGACTTCCTCACAAACAGACCACAGTTCGGACATATATATATATATATATATATATATATATATATATATATATATATTTTATATATATATTATATATATATATATATATATATATATATATATATAGACACCGCATTGACCGCTTCGGCCCATTGCTCGGATACGTCAACGTCGCCGCCATATTGGCCGGGCAAAAAATACAAGTAAACTGGTTGAACCGCGGTTTTTCTGGTTAAAAAGCCGATTTCATGGAGTGATTTTTATACTCTGAGCTTTATGATAAACGTGAAGTAGATTTTTTTTTTTACATAGAATCTCAGTAGTTAGTCTAATAGGTTATAATAGCAGCGAGACGCTCAGGAAAGGAGTCTATGTAGGTTTACATGAACTGAATTACTTACGTGTTGGAAAATAATGAATTGTCGTAATATTTATAGTAATCATAGTGTTATCTAAAGGCGGTAGCCATGTTTTGCTGTCATTTATGGTCGCGCCTGCTGTTATATAGCCTACAGGGAGCAGACAGACAGACTGACAGACAAATGATTTTTTTTTATATGTATGACTTAATTTTTAGTAACAGTAGCTTAAAGGGAACTATATCTTAATTTCATTCTACAACCTTTCATCATAAATGACAATAAAATAACCTTGAACCCTTGAATTAAGTCACTGAAATGTCAAACCCATTAATGCAATCTTCAAAAATCATATGCTGATTTTCGGGTTTAGGCACTTTTATTTAAAGGAAGAATAACTAGTAGGCTACATGAAAATTCAAAAGAATAACAAGATAAGATTTATTGATCCCAAGGGCCCAGTATTTCAAAACCTATCCAGCTATGATTAAATCTCATATTTGTGTATTTCAGAACAGGTGATGTTATCCAGAATATAGATCAAATGTTGTTTTAGGGTATTTCAAAACTTTAAGGTGGAGATTAGGATAGTTTTTATGCTAAAAATCAGGATAATCCTGATCCCACAGGAAGGGTGGATCCATCAAGGATGCAAGGTGGGTCTAGAGACCTAGGTTACTATAGTTAACTAAAACTAAAACTAGGTGTGAAGACAAATTGTGAAAAATATGTATATAAATAAGAATGTTCACATCTAATCTACTTTATATGATGGAGCTGCAGCCAACTATAGTTTTTCCCATTTGCTCAAACACGTTTGTCCATTCATTTTCAAAACAGTCTGCATAGAGAGGCCTAAACTGAAAGTCGCTAGCCAAAATGACATAAAATTACATTTGTCAAACTCCTCTAACACTCACAAAACATTAAAAACATACAACAAAAGGGAACATTTTCATCAAACAACCTGACTTATGGACAAATTAATATATTCTTTATCATTATAGAATGGACAAAATATGAATATGAACTTTAACAGTACATAGTTACAGTATGCACCAAAAAAAAGGCAAGCAAGCGTATCACAGCATGAGTAGTATTATTTTTTCCAAAGATGATTTAACTAAAGATAATAAACCCTGCTGCACGTTTTACACTTCTTTGAGATTCCCTGTTGAATGTTTTCTTTATTAATTTCATTCTTGTGTGCAGGTCTGACTGGTCTTACCCATGAACTGATCGTTGACATGTATGACCTACAGAGAGCAACTGGACTTTACAAATTCTGGCTTTCACTATGGCATTTTGTACTGCGATCTTTCTTCACCAAAGAACCAATAAAGAATTTCACCCAAACTCAGAAATATAAAAAAACTAAAGTTTCTCTGGATTTTTCTATGGCCTCTTTCTTGCAAATAACAACACAGAGGTGGCATTTGTACATGGATAAGGACATAGAGTCTCACACATGTGCATTAGAGATCCATAATCATGCAAGTCATTTCTATCAGCTGTAAATAGATGTTTTCTTTTTGTTGTTGTTTTGACACAGATCCAATGGAGTTTGGGGTCTTTCTACTAGGTTTCATTAAGCGTCTTAACAATCGAGAAACACTCCAAATTAAAAATATATGGTGGGTCTCGTCAGCACCACTCTCTGTCGCTAGAGGTCGCTGGTCCCTGCGTGTAGGGGCTGGTGGGCAGGCAGGGGGCTGGATTGTGGACTGCTGGAGACTCCAGGGGGGCAGCAGGGTATGTGTGTGTGCCTGTGAGTGTGTTTGAGGCTCGTCGAGCAGCAGGGGCAACTTGAAAACTTCACTGCGTTCAGCGAAGGAGGTCTGGGATCCGAGATTTGGCGATTGGGAGCCGAATCTGCTGCTTCCAGTCCAGCTGTGATCGACAGAGGAGGACCGGTCCGGTTCTCAGCATTGGAACGATTTCCGGCCAACATGGATGATTTAGGTAAGTTCGCTCGCCCTGAACGCAACATTTACACAGCGGGCGCGAGTGTGTGCGTGTGTGTGTGTGTGTGTGTGTGTGTGTGTGTGTGTGTGTGTGTGTGTGTGTGTGCGCGAGCGTGTGCGAGCGTATGCGCGTGCTGTTAGCGCAAACACATAATGCTGCCATTAGATGTGTATTCAACCCAGCGAAGCTTTGTGGACCACAGTTGGGTCAGCAATATGTCCAGGTAGGTTAAGTTATACGGGTTCAGCTGAGCTCAGCGCGAGGTTACATGCCCAGAAAGGCCCCGCGTGCTGACACAGGGAGCACAGGCACCAGATTCGTTGCGATGATTAGCCTAATTAACACATGTATTGTGTGTGTGTGTTGTGTGTGTATATATATATATAATATTTGAGAGGACATATCGCTCTGGACGGTACATTGGCGGTGTTTGTGGCCGAGTTACACCTCACACTTCCTCCACATCGCTTAACTAGAAGTGATACGCTACTGCAGGGTTTCCTGTAACTTTTTTTTATGCTCATAACTAGCAGAAATATATAAATTACACCACCAATCACCAAGGTTCTTTGACAATTGATGAGCTACTGATCTTTTGAGCCCCTCCTGGTGATTGTCAGGATTACATAACTGCCTGTACTGCAGGTGGGTTGGTAACAGCTGGTTTCTCTGATTAAAAAAAAAACTATCATTGAGAGAGTGGTTGTGTTCCTTAAATGATCAGAACCTCTTGAGCCCATTTAAAGTCCTTGATACTAATTTTCAGCTTGAATTCAACCCTGGTTTCAGCTGACTGCCACACCAGTGCAGTATCTGCTCACAGACACAGTAGTGGATGAATGCAGGAGAGCTGTGCCGTCCTTCTGCCTGTAAAGATGAGCTTAACTCAGGGAATTATTGCACACTTGGTGACAACAGAAAATGTAATGCCTGAGGACAGGTTTTTGGTGACAGGGAGGGGTTTAGGGAGCTCGGCACAGTGTTCTCGCTGTACACAAGATCCCCGTTCTTCAGATTCCCACTGTAACAGTTCCTTTGTGATTATTTTAGTAATGAAAAATTCTTGTGTGCTGTGAGCCCAACACTTTTTTTTTTTCTTCTTGTTTTAGCGTGGCAATGCATGTAGTGGATATAATACACCTTGTGGGATCCTCCACAGGTTTAATGGAATAGTGTGGAATAATTTATATAAGCAACCATGCGCACACACCCTTCAGTGATGTAAAAGTGTGCAACGTAATTAAAACCAGAAGGAAACTTCTGAAGTAATTCAGCTTGCACGTTGCTATCAGGATTTTGTATTCATTTACAACCACTGACTTTAGTGTTTATGAGGCTTTGAGTTTTACCCTGGCAACTGTAAGGTTAAGTTTAGCAGGACACCCGTGTAATGCATCGAAGGAGTCGGGTTCATTGGGTGCTAAAAAGATACCCAAATGCATTCATAAAGTCAAAGTTGATAAATGTCTAGCATCAGCCATCCAAAAAAGTATTACCGCCCACTGTTAGCTGCAGGTGGACTTGCTATCAGATAGGCGATACGGCTCTGTTGTACAGTATGTTAACATCTCATTCCAGACAGGACAAGACTGTCTGTGTTTTCGTAAGGAAAAAAGCCATTCGTGTGCAGTGTTTTCTTAGTCGTTGCCATCCTGTTGGCTCCTCAGCAGAACACCTGGATATATATAATTTGGGCCAAAACCCAGTTCTCTGTTTGACAACTTGGTGGTGAAAGTGAGACTGTACCAAGAATATTGGTCACTCTATAGCCAGTCAATATTTATGGATAGCTTCTCGGCTTACATGGGTGAAGGGCTTTCCTTAAAGTGGATTCTTAAAAAAGAGTGTTACACAACCCAGTGTAATTACCATGTCACAGGGTTGTAAATTCTGTCATCGTTTTAGCAGAGACGTGTAAAAATGTGGCACACGAACTTAGGGAAAATGTAGGGTAGAGATACTCCCCTGTTCAAGGTTGGGTGCTCTGTTCTGTCTCATCCCAACAGCTAATGGATGGTGTTGGGATGGGAGTCACGGATGGAAAATGTTTCTCTGTCTCTTTTGAAAGTGTTTAACTTTTTAAAATGGTTTAGGCTAATGCAATTGCGGATCTAAAGAAGCAGCTCCCAAAGAGCTGAAGTGAGGCAATGCAGGGAGTTATCCCCCTCAAGCCTCAGAGAGGACAACAGAGCTACATGTATTTTTAGCGAAGGAGTCCTTCTTCTCAAGTGCTGAGCCAGCAGCGCCTAGAAACCTTCCACCAACCAAAGCGACATCTCTCTTTTCCTCTTACCCTCACTTTTATCGTTCATTTGTAACAGTCCCCATTCCTGTATTGCCCCAATCACATGTGACAGGAAAGCAGCTACTCTGGTTGGCAGGTTCGCTTTTGCCCCTAAACCCATCTTTTGCTGTGATCCACACGTGTGCACACACTCAATTTGCTAAATCCTCATGCTTCCTTCAGTGCCAGCCGTGGGAGCAGACTAGCGCTGCTCACAGGCAGGGTGTTGGGGTGGATCAGGCCCACATGCAGGGATTGGGCCTCAGCCAAAATGTATCCTCCTTAAACACTGCACTGCCCCACCCTCTCTCTCCCCACTCCCCACCATTCCTGTGGTCAACCACATAGGAAGCTGCAGGCTGCAATCTATTGTCAGTTTAAAGCTGGCGGACTTTGCAGGAGGGCAGATTAGCCTTTAGAAAGATGTGGATCAAAGCAGAGTGTGATGCTTGATTGATGCCAATCATCAGGTTTTTAACTCCAGTCAGTAATGAAAGTCAGATTCAAAAGCATTATTTTGTAATGCTAGACATTGATTTATATAATTTGCGTCTCCTTTTATTTATACAGTCTTTGCAGTTAAGATGCTCTTGCATGTTTTGAGGCAAACTTTCATTGACCTCCCCTCCTCAGCTATCAGCGCTGCCAAGCGTTGCTCCTTGCTTCACTGCTCTGGGCCTGCACCAACAAGACATGAATGTCAAATAGCCTCCAAAGTTAACTTCCTTTTACAGAATTTGAGCTGCAGTACGTTCCAATATTTTCTTTTCATGTCAGTAAATACATCAACTGTTCACTGATATGTTTTACTGTCGTTTTAGTGGCATCATTTGAAGTGAAGTGATTCCCCAGAGCCCTGTCAGCACAGCAGCTACAGTGTTGGAAATGTCAGTCATGGTGTGGGCGTGGGCAAAGTCGTTCTTTACTAACTTCAAATGAGATCTGATGTAGCCTGGAAACTCAAAGTCTAAATTTAGGTTGGTTCATTGTTTATACACCAAAAGAAGAAAAAGGTAGTTTTTCACTCTATCAGGGACACAGTTTATATAATGATTTCAACAGTAGTCAAGCAGACGCTGTGAAAGGCGACTCGCTCCCTCTGTAGATAAAAACGGCTCCGTATAAGGTAACAAAAACAACGATTCTTATTTTCAGGTGATTATACACTACCACCTATGAATATTGTATTCCATTTCTGCCAGTAGATCCTCCTAAATGTTACACACTGGACCTTTTAAAACGACAAATCACCATTGATGGAAGCGAATATGCCTGACGTAGAAGTTACTGCTCTTAACTATCAACACATAACCCTCCATAGAACTGTGACATCCTCTTTTTACACTTTGATTTCTGTACTGAGAAATAAGATATAATGTGGTCATCAGTGATCTTTAGAGGTGCTACGAGGGGTGTTACAGAGTTAAGCTAGCTGTTTCCCCTCGTTTCCGGCCTTTATTCTAAGCTGAGTGGTATTAATCTTCTCGTCCAGAAAGTGAATAAGCGTTTTTTCCAAAATGTTAAACTGTTCCTTTAAAAGTACTCTTGACTAGGACTTGGTGGACACATATTCTTAACAAAAAGCCTTTACAAGTGACAAGAGTTACAAACATAGGGTGTAGATTTTTAGGCATTTAACAGGCAGGGAGATTCTAACAAAAGATGCTACTAAGTGTGATTATAAAGTATAGGATCCAGCGGTTTTGGGGCTTGACCCACATTGGGGACTAAAAGTCAGGATATCTCTGCCTCTGCTGCTTCAACTATGACCATTCCTTTTTTTAATCTGTCTCTTACACTCTCCAAACTTTATGGAAATATAACACTAAATCACTTTTAAGTCAGTCTGGATTTGGAAGTTCCCATTCACAAAAATCCCCCTTCAGTTAACTTCCTCTTTATTTGAAAAAAAAAACCTGTCAAGTTGTTGTTGAAAATCCCAACTTCAGTAACCCTTCGGGGGCTTAATGCGACACGGGGGCAAGCCTACACGAGATGATAAGTCTCTTGTGTGTGTCACATGCATATAAATCACACACAGAATCAATGTAGTATCTGAAGGCTTGAGAGAATCCCCTGTATCTCCTCCAGCGTCTGTCCATCTGTTTGACTTTAAAAGGAAAATGCTGCAGGGCTTTGAAACATATGGTGTACACACACACACACACACACACACACACAACACACACACACAGACTCACAAAACACTCTTGATCACAGACTGCTGGTGTGGACAGACAGCTCTGAAGGAGAAGCTGACTAAGCAGCGACAGCTCTACACTCAGCCAATCGTCATGTCATCTCTCATGGGCCCAGCGCCCCATAACAACAGCCCACGGGGTCGATATCCGAACAGCTTCTGTGGGTTTTTGGAACCAGGGTTTATGTGGACATAGGCCTTCAAGCCAAAAAACACATCTCACGACTCATAGGGGGTTCAGGCAAAATCTGGCTGCTGTTTGGATCTGTGTAGTTTAAATACAGCGTAGAGTATAGTTGCTACGTGTGCCAGTCATGTTCCTCTGTCATGCTTTTTGTCAGCTGAGCTCAATGAGCCCTTTTTATTGGGCTTCTCATCCAGCTAGATGCATGCTTCATGACAGGAAGTGCCCTTAGTGACCTCTATGTTGTAGTGGCGGTCAGGAGGCAACAGAATAGCCCGCTGTAGGTCACAGACATCATGTTAGTCATACTAACTTGTGGACAATGCCTCATCCTGTCCTATTTTTGGTGACTTCCTTAATGTGAGCAGAAGGCACTGGTTTCCTTTTGGACGTATTAAATCCTGAAATTTCTTTCTTGCTGTTCTTGCTGTTTTTTATTTTGTTACCAGGCAACCAGAACAGCTCATTAGCTTGATGTAGCATGTTGTCAATGAAGAAATGGAGCAAAATGAGGAGAGAATAAGGCGCAGTTGGAACAGATTTTTGTATCGTGTATTAGGTGTATACTATATGCATATATGCAGAAAGCTGTTATCAGCCTGTGCGCTGATGAATCGAGTTCCCTGCTGACTTTGTGAGATTCTCATCCCGGCACTCTGACAGTGACTGACAGCTTGGTTGATGTGATGCTGCTGATCCTCTGAAGCAAAGCTGTAATAGGAAAACAGCTGGTATAACAGTTTTGCATAGAAGATAAATATGCCAGAGTAAATGCAAATATGATTAGTTGCACCAACAGGAATCAACCACAGTGATTGAAACCGAAACTGCTGTTAATGGTTCTTTGCTCAGTTCAATTCAGTTATTTGCCATCTGAAATGGAGCTCTTATGTTGTCAGATGGCCTTTCAAATACACCTGCATGGTTTTTCAGAGCCTCCTCTAATTGGCTTCTAAATGTCATTTTTCTAAGAGGTTGTATGGTTGGCATGGCTGCAGGCTTAGATAACACATCACTGTTTTATTATTAGAAAATGGGTTTGTGCCCAGCAGGTTTCCTCTGGCCATGGCACAGGTTTAAATAGTCGCTAACACACTGCTGGTACTGCCCTATTTGGGCTATAAAGCCACCACAATGAGGGCCTTTGATGCATTGGGAAGTTGGAGGGGGTGGAGAACAAGTGAGTGTGTGCATGTGAGTAAAAGTGAGCAGGGGTGTGTGTGTGTGTGTGTGTGTGTGTGTGTGTGTGTGTGTGTGTGTGTGTGTTTCAGATTGCTTCTGCTTTAGTTGGATTTACAATCAGCATCTGGCTTGTTAAAGAGGATAATTCAGGAAGCCCGATCTAGACTCCACTCGGGTTAATGACAGCATCAGTGATGCTTAGGTCAGGATTACTACTCCACAGGTTTATAGGGGTGTGGGCTTAGCAAGGGTTTACACACACACACACACACACACACACACACACACACGCACACAGGTTTTGGCACCCACATCGAGCTGACTGTTTTCAAGTGAAATGATTTGGCCTGCTTCGTCGGCCTCACAAACCCTCGTCTCCATCCTCTTCCCTCTGTCCTTGTCCTGACAGAGGGGGACAAAGAGCAGCTTGTTTCTGGTGCTGTGACCTACTTCAACCCAGAAAAGACAGAACCAGACAGAACTGATTAGAGGAAGAGGGAAAAAATTGTCCATCCATCCATCTAGCCATCTATTTTCTGCTACTTTTCTGGGTCTGGGTTATGATCGGTTATGATTGTTCATGACTTGTTCATGAATTGTCAAACTATTAACTCAAGATCTTTCCTGGGCTTTGTAGACTCCTCAGTTGGTGTAAACAGCATGTCATCCTGTCGTGTTCACAAATAGGTGAAGTTGTCCTTCAGTAGGCGGAGGGTCATTGACCACAGTACAAATGCTGTGGATTTCCTGTCTGACTGCATTGCTGATGAAGTTTGGATGAGTCATAAAAGTTCAGTGGCTAGTTTGACTTTCACTTGCCATTGTTAGACTTGGACTAATGAAATGACTCCATGCAAACATTCAGGAAAATTATGTTTAACTTTCATTTTGTTTGTGGCTCCCTAGTGTGTGCATTTGATTGAGAGGTTTTCAATCAAAAGCAAAATACCTAAACTCATTTAGCTGATGTTTGCAATTCAACAAAACACTCCAAATGAGCAATCGTTCATTCTGTCTTTTAATAAATGCACCCTCAATACTGCTGTTGCATTTGTAAAGTGCTTTCGCCACTTTTACAGGCACACAGATGCTCAAAATAACCACAGGAGCAACGTGTAGAGCACAGGAAGGCTTTAGCGCCCACAAACTACCTCTGTTCTCCTCTGTAAACCTTTCATTGTGGGGAATAAGGAAGGAGGAGTAGGTGGGAGGTAGCAGGAGGTAAATGTGTTCCATCTATTATTGTTTTAGTTACAGATACTCTTGTCTCGCTTTTATTCTGTCAGTTCTTCATGTTACAGGTTGAAACAGTATTCATACATTAAAAAATACTTCAAGATTTTTCTCAAATGTAATGATTCAGTATATAGATATTTATTGTCCCTGTATGCCCTTTGTTTTGCAGCAGGGATGAAAAACAGTACAAAGACATTTGACAAGTCGTAACAGAACGAAGAAAAAGAAGAAAAGCACTTAAACTTAACTTGAATCAGAAGTGACTGACCACAAGCTGGAAGTAAAAAAGTGCATGTTAATAATGCTGGTGCTTCAGTGTGATACTGATAATGACCATACAAACATCAGTTCCTCACTAATTAAAAAGTGATCTAAAATCTCCCATTATCCAGTCTTGGGCATCACTATTCTACCTGCAACAGTGCAAACAGTGATGCATTAAAGCTTGAGGTCAGTTGGTGGTACTTTAGAGGATATAATATATATACTTACTCTCTCCCACAACTGAGTACGAGGTACTTTTTTATTTAAGGCTCTTAAAAGTTATGATTTGGCCCTATGACCGAGAGGATGGTATCTGCACCTTCCTTTGACACCTGCAGCTTTTTTATAAATATTGTAAAGGTCAAACATGCTGTAATTTCCGGAAGAGTCCTCAGCGGTCTGAAAAAGGTGTTACTTTCTGGTGGAAATGAACAGAGATGAGCTGTGAGGCTTTTGACTATTTGTGTAGTCAAACATCACTTGTGTGGGGGGGCAGCATGGGGTTTGAGATATATATATATATATATATATATATATATATATATATACATTTGAAAAGAAATGGGTGAATGCAATCTTCTAAGTGTGTGAATATCAATGTGGTTGTCTGGTGAAAAGCATTGATGTTACTCTGTAATTTGAAAAACATTTTGGGAAATACGCTTCATTGAAGATCAATACCCCTTCACGTCTATGCGTCAAGTATTGTGCTTGAGCTGGGGAGTGCTTAGCTTAGCTTAGCTTAGCGACTGAAACTAGCATAACACCTAGCTTGGCTCTGTCTAAAGTTAAAAAATAAGAACGTCATCAACACATCTTGAGCTCACCAATTAACACATTTTGTCACAATTGTTAAATTGACACACAAACAAAATGCAAAAACAAGTCGTGGAGATGCTGTAAGCCCTATTTCTTAACTGTGGATAGAGCCATGCTAGCTTTTCCCCCTGCCTCCAGTCTTTATGCTAAGCTAGGCTAATCCCCACTCTGTTCTAGCTCCACACTTGATATAGTGACCTCGCTGGCAAACAGTGGCTTATTTACACATCCATCATACATATGGAGCAACATTGTCGTACTGTCTTTAGCTGCTTCACAGGCTAGCCGCTAACTTTGTCTGTCTGCCATTTGTTGCAGGGCTGATAATATAAAGTAGATTTACTGTAACTTTCTTCACTATAAAAACAGCTGCTGGCGGCCATTTTGCCTTTGTCAGAATCTAGTCTGTGTAGATACAGACAGGAAACATGGGGATTGAGAGAGGGGACAAGCAACAAAAGTCCTTGGGCTGGAATCAAACTGGGGAGGATGCGCTCATATATAGAGTACATCTTACCAGCCCCTGCTTTATGACATAGATGGCTTTTCTTGCAGTGTCTGTCATAATAGTCATATTAATATGTCCATATTCACTATACCAATAACAGTGTCTTTCATCAGGAATCACTCTCTGTTTGACAGACAATTCAGTCAGTTTGCATTACTAAACATTGTCTAGGCCTCAGTGCAGCATCAAGTTTAGGACTGCATGTGTCTAAACAGACTTGCTGTAATTGTATTGAATAGTTTAGAGTGGCGTAAAAGCTACTGTGTCAGCAGTCGTATTGTATGACTTCATTGCAAGTGTGGGCTGTGGTGCCATTTCCATTTAATAGCATTTGTGGCAGTAGCCCTTCATTGATCTTAACATTAGGAAACTCCAACCAGACGCTTCTTTTTACTGTGTAGAAGTGCGTGAGACAGTACTGTAAATGGAATCTTTAGCATAGGCAAGTTGGGTGGTCTGTAATGTCCTCCTGCTTTGTCCAGCATGGTCATACATCATCTACTGTATGTCTCCGCTCCTTCAGGTC
Organism: Dicentrarchus labrax; assembly: GCF_905237075.1. NCBI lineage: Eukaryota > Metazoa > Chordata > Actinopteri > Moronidae > Dicentrarchus > Dicentrarchus labrax. The sequence goes on from NW_026136711.1 coordinate 14,746,848, forward strand.
AGGGTCAGGCAGGAAGGTATTTATAGTGGGCCTAGATGCCTCAGTCTGTCTCTGGTATGTGTAGGCAGCCTAGTTCAGAGGCACCTGTGTGCAATGTTGTTCTATTGTTGCACCTGTGTCTGTGTGTGTGTGTGTGTGTGTGTGTGTGTGTGTGTGTCTGTGTGTCTGTGTCTGTGTCTGTGTGTGTGTGTTTCTGTTTCTAGTGTGATTTAATTTTGTGAACCCGCTGAAGCGCTCCAAATGAGCACAGGCACAGGCCTTCTGCTGTCTAACACAAGCCCAGAGGGGAGTAAAGTGTAAGTGCATGTGCGCCCATCTTGTCCCCATTTCTTTTTTTTTTTTTTTTGCTTCTGGTGGAAGCAATGAGAGGGATTCATCATCTCTGTGAGAGTCTGTCAGCTTGTGTCACATTGAAAGGCCATATCTCTCACAACAGAACATGAAAGGCTGTAGCTTCAAGTCGGCACGCACTCACAGGCTACAAACTGAACGTTGTTCCTTACAATAGAGATTGTTTTTACATGTTCATTTTTGAAATATTACATTAAGACACTCTTTTACTACAAGACGTCTTTGTCTAACAGCTGACATTTTGTTTTCTTTCTTCTGTACTGTCTTGCCTTCAATCTCTTCTTTTCTGCCTTATCACACATTTCTCTCCGTCTCTCACTCTTTCTCTCGTATTTCGAAGACGAGCTGTGGCATGTTAGGAATTCATATCAGCCTGCGTGCACCTTGCAACACATCAGACACAGCGGGAAGAAATTAAAGGATTGAGGGTAGGGAGACGCAGAAAGGAGGTCAGGGAACACAGGTAAACTTGCAGCACAGACTGAATCTTCCAGCTGATATTCATCCCGTTAGTCTCACTTTGGTGTCAGCACATATCTGTGAAAATGCCTCTGCATTTATGAACCCTCACAGATAAAGCCTGCTCTGTATACCAGCCCTTAGAAGAAGGAAGCCGGGAGTGTGCTCGGCTCTCACACGCAACTCGACATCACCCCCTGTAGGTTGTTAATGGCTGTGTTTTGTTGCGTTATGTTTGATAGGACCTATTCCCTGAAATGAAACACTACCACTAACAAGACATGTTAGAGACATGACAGCATGGATTCATTCTGTGCAGTGGTCAGCACTGATAAGGGCTCATGCAGTCAGGATTTCCTGTCTGTGATAATGGAGGCTTACTTCTCTTGACGTGCAGGACTTCTATTGATCAAACCTCATAGAGCAAAAGTAGCGCTCCAGTATTGTCTCAATACTTTATATATATATATATATATATATATATATATATATATATATATATATAATGTTTGATTCTGGCTATGAAAGGATGCCATTTAAATGCTGATCCAGATCCAACATCTGTCCTTCTCTTTGCTGCTGACATACTTGACTCTTCAAATGCTTTCCTTTTCATACCCTCACTTTCCTGCATCCCCCTCCCTTCATTCCTGATTTTCCTGTCTTTTTTTCATCCCTTCCTCTGCCACCCCAATCTTCCCAGTCCCCCTTTTTTTCTCTCTCTCTCTCTCTCTCTCTCTTTCCTGTAATGAGCCCCATGCGGAGCAGCGTTTGTGTAATTAAAATGCACACCATTCATCTGGGAGGAAGGGAGGCTCCTTAATCTGCGTCAACCCACATTCTAGCCTCTGAGGATTTGCCTGCTGCGCCACGCACACACACACTTCCCAGTTTCACTCGCTATCTCTCTCGGCACTCCCACCGCCATTCCTCATTGTTGGAGCAGTCCAGCTGTGCCCTGCCATGTCACATTTAGTGTTGTGGACATGGAAGCTAACAGAAATGCTGGTGTTTTTCCTTGTTCATTAGCTGCAAAGGAAGAAGGCCAGACTGTGTTTAAACGATGTAGGCAGTTTGTTAGATCTCTGTGCAATCTATTTTAGGTAGGCAGGAGTAGATCTGTCACAACCTTACTGCTGTCTGTTTCTCAGTGTCTCTCAAGGTTTTACACAAGCTTACAACGCATCAAACTGAAGTTTTATCCCATGTGAAAACAATTGAGTGGATTCTCCTATTACATGTATTTCCTAAAAATTATCAAATATTCTCAAATAAACTCTAAAAGTTCTTGCCTCTCCTCCCTCATTTTTAAGACTGAGCGCTTGGATGTCTCTTATGATTCCCCATTTCATTGTAGTTCCATTTTTGGTCACTGGGGAACTAGTCTTTGTGCTTTGCACAAGAGTCTGTGTGTCACGGTATGTTCCCTTGGCAGAGGGGGCTGACACACCTCTAGTGGAGTTTGTGGATGGGCCAGAGCATGCCTAGCACGCAGTTTTCAGTGAACAAAGGCAACCCTCAAGCTGCTAGTTTCTGTATTTTAGGTTTAGTGTTTATCCTCCTAAATTAAAGGGAATGTTTTCCCACCACTTTGTTGAGGGGAATGGGCTGATGATTTTCGATTAACTTAAGACCTCTTAGACATTAAAGTTAGTGTACAGATCTCCCACACGCTTCTGCCGAACAGAATATGTATTTCATATAGCTTGAAGCTTAGTGTTTTGGAGCAGCAGATTCTTTATAACCAGGGTTAAAGCCAGTTCAGCTCGAGAGCTAAGTTGATTAACATCTCTTGTGTAAACCATCTGGACTAACATCTGTTTACTGAGGTCTCCACCAGCTGCAGTATAACTTTGTTCTGACATCAGCAGAAGATATGCACCAAGGCCTTCAGATACAATTTATTTATGCAGTATTTTAGATCTTTATATCTGATGAAATCTAAAATATGTTTTGACCTGTTTTCACTTCACTTCATCCTAGATGAATGTCTATTGTATTTTAGTTTCCTCTTATTATCTACATGTGTAATCTGTAATGAACATTAGGGAGAAGAACTATAGACTTACCAAAAAAAAAAAAAAGTACATCCATAGCCCCCCCCTGTCTCTGTGTCTTGGGCAGTGTCATTACACTAAAAATCAGCTACATTGTGAGAAAGAAGAAGTCATAACCTCTACATTTTAAACACAAATAAGTTCATACCCTTGTTGACTTCCCCTTTTACAACCACAATTAGAGCCTCGACACTGCAGCGTTTAGTGCACTTGTCTGTTGGTTGGTTTGAAACATATTTAAAAGGTAGGGTTTATATCATGCTTTCCATACGTGGTATGAAGTATAAATATTGACAGTTGTGTTGTTTCGGCTTCTTTACTTCTATGGGTGTGTTTGTGCTACTACCAAGCACTGAGCTGGCTGCAGTAGTGTAAACAGCGGGCTGTGCTGTATCCATAATGAAGCTCTGTGGAATGTGCTTGGGCTTCTGTGTCCAGAACGGCGTCTCTGCTGTGAAACCGAGTCAGCTGGCATGTTAGCCATGCTAATCACGCTAGCCATACTAACGCGAAGTTTGGCAAAGTAAATCTGGCATTGATCAGGCTCTGCATCTGCTGTGTCTCCTCTAAATCTGGGAAACATTGCAGTCCAAGTTACTTACTGTACCTGATCAAATGTGCTTAAAAGGGTGACATTGCAAAAGAAATGAATAATCTGATCCTTATTGCACTACACTAAATTTAGTGTAACATTAAAATGCGGTACGTGTGAGTCACGATGCCTAAGCAGAGAGTGTGCTGACTCTGTGAAGGAGGGGCTGATTATACCTTTATATACCTTTGTGATACCACTCCCTTTGTTGGTCATGCCCCACAGTTGATAAGAGCTCTGGTTACTTTCAACTTTCCTCATTTCACAACGGTGTGCGTACGCTTTCATCTGCTGTAACGTGCTCAGCCTGCCAAAGTTGGACAGCTTCGTCCTCAGAGACTGTAGGTCGTCATTCGTGTGAGTAGTATTTCCTACTTAAGCTTTCAGGCAGCTAGAGTTGGGGTAGCAATGTGAGGCTGAACCTAACCTGCTGCCATTATTTTTAACCCCCCCTCCTCCTCTCTACCCTGACCCTCTCCTATGCTCTCAGTTGCACCCCACTCTTCCCCCCTCCTCCTCCTCCTCATCTCTTGCTCTCTTATGCTGATGGTAGAGTTAAGAAAGGCAGTTCCTGCCTGGCAAACAGTCTGGTTGCCCTCTTCCTCCTCCACTTCTTCTTCTTTTCTTTCTGTATTATCTCCTCTTCACTTCCCGGGGTGTAACGTCTTGTCTTTTTCTAAGGTACGTCTTATCTCCATGTTCCTTTTTAAGCTATGGTTTTGTCTTTCTCAGCCTTTATACTGCTTTATTTTAAGAGCTTTGCATTTGTTTGTGTTTTGTACATCCTAACAACACTGCTGTTACAGTATTATGTAACCTATATTAAAACCTCACAGCTGAGTGCAGTTTGATTTTTTTTTTTTGTTAATGCAATCAAGAATAAAACATCAATGTAGTTGCGCAAAACATTTGCTGTTTCTAACTATGGTTTATTTGGTTTTGCTTTATTTAGAATTTTACATTGCCAACACCATTGCCATTAACAGCTTCAAATATTGGTTGGAATAATGGAAAACGTGTTATTATGTGTAAACAGTAATAGTTTAGAAGTTTCATGTTAGAGCAAGTTTGTTAAATGGAGGGTTTTATTTTTTAGGACTTGTGAAATTCTGCAAGAGAAACTAAACACTGCTGTGGTGAGTGAGCACGCTAAAATAAGCCATTCAGTAATACAGTCTGCGCTCTTCATTAAATCCCCTATAATGTTATGTGTCCTACCTACTGGTTAGGTCTGCTAAATTAGTAGTTGTTTTCTTGGCCTGCATTCCTCTGCAAATACTAAACAACCCCTTCATGCAGCGATGGTAGCTGTTGGCGTGTACAGGGTAAATTTGAGCATGTATGACATGGTCGCACAGTGACAGGGATTTAAGACATGTCAAGGCTCCAGGCAGACAGGGGTCAATGAGTAACCAAAGGAGTGGCTGTGACAGTCTGCATGATTCAACTTTTACAACCGCCTCTGATGTCAATGCACAAGGGTTTTCGAACGATTGCAAAAGATGCTGTAATTATTTAATCCTGTGTGTATGCAACCTAACTCGTGATGTGCTGCTAGGAGTTTTGCAGTAGTAGATATACACTAGTGAATGCTCAAGTTGTAAGGGATGGATGGAGTGGATTTGATACATGAAAAACACAGTTACATTGTCCCATTGCTGCTAAAATCCTTTAAATCTAATATTTCTGTAAAGCACTCTGCCTGTGATGATAAAAGCTTTGTTTTGTATTTTCATAGATGCTTTGTTGGCGGACCTTGAGTCCACAACATCCCACATTTCCAAGCGCCCGCTCTTTCTGTCTGACGAGACCGCCTACGCCTTCCCTGTTGGGGGTCAGATCCAGCAGGACATCTGCTCTCCACCCCATGTGCCACCCACTCCTTCTGAGCAAAACGGACTAGATGAAACAGAGGTAACTGCACACATAAATGTTATTGTGTATATGCCCATGGCAAGTTAAAGATAAAGTAATTGATTAAAACATTGTTTGATTTCCTCATGAATAAAAGCCTAAATTAGCTGTGAACAAATGGTCTTCTGAAAACTCTGTAGTGACTTTACTTTCTCTCCTCAGTCTTTCAGCTCAGCTCAGAGAAGTCCCTGGTCCAGAGACAGCAGCAGTCCAACCCAACCCATAGGTGAAGAGGACCACGTATACAGGTAGGACTGGGCTTCATGTCAGTTCATCAGTTTATAAACAGTCCCAAAAAGTGAAAGAACTATTCTCGCGTGCGCGCGCGCTCTTACGCACACACACAGAAACACAGTCCAGAAACACTGTCCAAATGATGCCAGTGTCAAAGTTTAGCAACATTCTCAGTCCATAGCGCTGTTGGTGATAAATATTGTTTCTCCTCTGTACTGTACAGTTTCCCTAATAAGCAGAAGAGTAGTGAGTCATCAGCTGTTGCCATGAACTCATCCTTGGGCAGCAACCTGTCTGAGCTGGACCGCCTGCTGCTGGAGCTCAACGCTGTCCAGCAAAGCACCCCTGCCTTCGCCACAGAAGGTACACAAAGAGATTACTTTACAGTTTATAACATGGTTATGTTTCTCTTAAAGAATTCACATGTCACTACCTAAATTTGGCACTTCTGTTTTTGTGGTATTGTCTGTTCCCTCCTCTGTATTTTGGTGTTTTCAATGTACTCAACAATGGACTGTGGACCCATGAAGGAAATTCATTTTGCATGTTTTTCTGTAATAGAAGAAGCAGCTCCCCCACTGCCTGCCAGCAGTGTCATCCACCACATCCAGGAGAATGGAGTCTCTACTGCAGGCAAGGTTGCTCCACCCACAATGGAGAAGCCCAAACGCAGTACAGCAGCTCGAGGAATAGAGGATGTACGACCAAGTGTAGAGAGCCTTCTGGATGAGCTGGAAAGTTCTGTGCCCTCACCCATGTAAGGGACAAATCATGAAAGGAACATAGAAATTATGTCATTGCATGTAGTTGAATAATAAAATAAGTTAAATAAGTGCTCAAGAATGTTATATGTTGACATTAAACGTGGAAGGCCCGTACATAGAGTCGATCATGTTCTTTTCTTCTTTAGTCCCACACCGCTGGTTGTGTCAGACGAACAAACGGGTGGACTAGAGGAAACCCCAGCACAGCAGCAAGCCAGAATGTCTGCCTCCTCTGCCACACGAGAGCTGGATGAGCTAATGGCCTCCCTGTCTGACTTCAAAGTCCAAAGCAACGTGAGTATGTTTCACAAGTGGGTGGATTTTGGGTCATTGGGATTTGCACACTTGATGGAGACTGTTTATTTTTGGTATTGTGCAGCTGTTTAGGACTGTGCTGAAGATGTTTTGGAGTTTGGAAGACCGTTGAATTAATTGTGAAAAAGCATTGGATCAGACAAGTCTTTTTCAGTTTTTTTTATTTATAATATCAAATGGATTGATGGATTTTTTTGGACCAGTTTTTGTTTGTTTGAAAAAAAAAAAAACTGAACTGACTTACTAATAGAGTACTTACCAGCTTTAAACTTAGAATGTACTTAGAGTTGTTGTGACACATAAACAAAACCATGTCCTGAATGACATTTACACATTTTTGTGCTACATTTGCATATTTCCTTGCATTTTGTTGCAAGCTTGCAATATTGGAGGAAGTTGGTGGCTTGAAAAAGCAAAAATCCACATATTGACAACGTAACAAGTTGCAATCATTTCATCAATTCAGTTTCCCATTAAAGCCCATTATCACATAGCGATAAATGTTATCTTTGTGAAGATTAGTATTTTCTTTATTTTAAGTTAAGTTTTGTGGTATTTTAGAAGGGATTACTTTAAGACTTGAGATTGCAGAGAAGAATTTAGTGAACTGTGCCTCTGCTTGCCTTTGTATGTGAGACAACTTTCTGTTCTTTCCCTTCATTCTCAATGTGTTTTTCCCGGTCTTTTTCTCTTTTCTCTACCACTGTGTATGTCTTGTTTTTGTTTGGACATTGCGATCATTACATTAATGCACCCAATTCAGTCTGGCTCTCAGTTGTCTGTGAATCAAGAGGCAGTAGACGATTCATTGGTAGCTGGTTCAGAAGTTGTCCAAGCGGTGACCACCCCATCTATAAATCCTAATATTGGTTCCATGGATACTCTTTTACCTTCTAGTTACACTACTCCCTCCTGTACCCCTCTTCCACTGGAACTACATATAGATGAAGATGGTTGCTCAGCCCCTACATATTCAGCTGGTTCCACTGTACTGATCGCATCGTCCAAGAGCCTTCAGTACTCCCAGAACCATCAGATGGATAATGTTGGCAGTGTAACCTCTGAGATTTCTCATGTGAAGAGCCTCAGTATGTCTAGTACCATAAAGCCTCCTAGTCAAAATGAAGCCATCAGCCCTACACATATGTCAGTCACCAAAGTCTCTGCTAGTAAAGTCTCAAGTCCATTTGGAAAGAGATTAAGTCCACTTACTGTTGGCAGAAGTTCTAGTCCAGTAACTGCTGCCAGGAGCTTTAGTCCAGTAGTTGTTTGCAAGAGCCCTAGTCCTGTTACTGTGTCTATAAACCCTAGTCCCATTCTTAAAGCCAAGAGCCCCAGTCCACCTGATCTTAAAGGCTCCAATCTAAGTCAGTCTTACAAGAGTCCAAGCCCAATCCCTAAAAGCTACAGTCCACTTCCTATAAGTCATAGTCCAGAGGCGAAGACTGTTAGTCCAGTCACAGTTCCTAGGCTTTCAAGTCCAGTTCCAAAAAGTGCAAGTCCTGTGACAGTCCCTAATATCACCTGTCCCGTAACCATCCCAAAGAGTGCTAGTCCAGAAACAGTTCCCAAGAGTGCTAGTCCAGTGTCAATTCCAAGACTTTCAAGTCCAGTTCCAAAGATTGCAAGTCCTGTGACAGTACCTAATATCTCTAGTTCAGCAAGTTTACCCAAGAGTTTAAGTCCTGAAACATTGCCAAAGAATGCTTGCTCAGTAATACTCCCAAGGCTTTCAAGTCCAGTAACAATTCCCAAGGGTGAAACTGCAGTTCTTAAGAGTCCTGCTTTAGTCGCCAGAAAAACGTACACAGTTCCAGGCACCAGCAGTCCCAGAGCTTCACCGGTTCAGTTTGCTGCTATACCATCAAATACCCTTCCCTGGGGTCTAGGAAGGTCTAGGTCTTCTCCTACAGAAAAGCAGGGAGGTGAAATACTGGATTTAACATGGCCATGCCGGGAGCCTTTACTGGATGATGCTTTAGACAAACTCTTATCCCCCGACTCCACCCAATCGAATGAGAACCAGCAACTTGCCTCTGTTATGCTTGGAGATGAAGATAGATCTTGGGAGGAGGAGGATGGAATTTACCCTGATCTCAGTCGAGAGGGAACCCTGACACCCATGACTGAGTCCAGCTGGATGGATGAGTGTTTCACCCCCTCCACCTGCCCCGGGACACCAGATGCAACGCTGGAGCTGCCCACACAGCAACCCTCTGCTGTTGAGCGACTATCTGCTTCTGGCCAAGTAGGACGCTCAACTTGACTCTCCCAACATAAGCTGCTGGCATAAAGCTAGAGAGGCTTTATTACCCCATGTGGTCTTTCTGTTATTTAGCCATGTGGCCTAAGATATTAATTATCTCTGACAATAATGGCTGTGTCAGATAATTGTTCAAGCAGAGTGTTTCTCTGGCAATCTCTAGTTGCCGAAATAAGCTTATTTTGGGAGAGCAGCTCCTACAAATACTCAAGGAGCTGTGCAAATGTACAAAAACACAAAGTGTCTTGATGAAGAGAAAAGTGTGATGCATGTGCTGTCATTGCATAGCAATTGCAAAATGGCTTGAGGGAGAAATCTCCCTGCAGAGACTATTTGTGGCTGATGTTGAGAGCTTTGCTGAAAGGATGTTTCTGCACGCCCCTACTTGCCTCAGTCGACATTGCTGTGTTAGTCACAGGGTCTGGCCTGTCATGTTTACGTAACCGATGGATGATGCAAAAATGTGTTTTTAATCACTGGTGTGGTGTCAATACAAAAACAGTAGGGTGGAGATTTTCTTCTTTTTTGCTCATGGATATTTGCACCAAGAATGTGCACATGTACCTACAAAGCACACAAGAACTTTTCTTGTTTGATAGTTGGCCTTGCTTTGGCATGTGCAAACTTCTGTGCAAGCATTTTGTGGTAGACTTGTGTTGTTTTGACTTCTGCTATCCAGCATGCACTGCCACAGATACATGAGTAGCTTTTAGTAGACTTGAAAGTAGAGAATTATTTTTAATGGAATGGAAGGCTTTGCTTAGCTTCTGCAGGTTGGAGTGCCTCACAAAACCCTTTTTAACATATTAAAAAAGTCTGGAGCCAGTGATTGAGCATTTTTGCCACTTGAATGAGACACCCTGTGTTGGGCCTGTCCTGCTTGTGTTTGTAACCAAACATGGACCTTTCTGGTGAATGACACAACGCCAGCTTCCCACACCTCCTTATATCATCTACTCTCCAGCTCAAGTCGGTTATCCGGCGCACCAAAGAGACCACCAATGTGCATCCAATGTTCAGGGAGGGAATGTTGCGGCGTAAAATGGGACCGGTCATTGTGAATAAGAGCAACTCGCAAGACCGACTCATTGAAGAGCTGCAGGGGAAACTGGGAATTGGGCGAGCGGAGCGCAGGCGTAAACAGCCAGATGATTGGCTGACAGAAGGAGTCATCGTTATGTCCAACCCACAGCGAACACGGGAAGAAGGGGCCCATCCATGTGTGGATAAGGTAGACATTAGAGGCGCACAGCAGAAGTCTGTGCTATTCTAGGACCCTGTTAAAGAGTTGGATCTTATAGCCGTGTTTCCATTGCTCAGCTCGACTCGATGTGCTTTTGGTAGTACTTTACAGGCACTTTTCTCAACTTTGTTTTAAATTACACCTGGTAGCCCCTCAATGTAAGCGGAATTCTTGGCTGGTCATCAAAGCTTCGCAGCATGAAACTGCTATATCATCTTCAATGCAACACAATCACACAATGTAGGATATCCTTTCCTTTTAAGATCCTTTCATGAAGAGCCAAACTGAGGAACCTCTGCACTTTTGCACAATTGACCATGGTGTGGTTTTTCAGGCTGCCTTTAAAAAGTAGAGAGAACAAAAAAAAATTGCGGTCACAAGTTGCTCACGTGACAATTCTAGTAACAAGTCGCTCTGACCAATCAGTGGTCTGCAGGGTTTTCATTCCACTGTTCTGTATTGGCTCAGCTTGCTTAGAACGTGAACCAAGGTGTCACACTCATGCAAGAAAAAGTACCAGGTACTATCCACAACTTCTGACAATTGAAAACCAAAAAAGAGTGAGCTGAGCCGTACCATGCAGTGGAAACATGGCATATATGTCCCTCTGATGGTTTAGCTTAGGGTTGTTTGGTCGTCAAGAAATTAACTGGCAGATATTAATAAATGATGATGTTTCATCACATTGCAATAAAAACTGTAATTGTCTTTGGCAGCCACTTTATAACAGTTTAGTTTATGTTGCCAATTTTGTTTCTCTTACCATTTAATTTTCTGTTTTTGTTTATTATCTGTTTGCTCTCCTTTTCTTTGCTGTTTGCTTTTTCCTTCTTTCCCCCAGATTGTCATCCCCCCAGAATCACCTGCCCCACAGAGAAAAGTCCTCCCCCTCCGCAATCTCCCCCACCCCCCAAAAAGCCACCCCCAGTCAAGCAGACTCCTCTGCCACTACCTCCTCCCCCTCCAACACCTCCCCCTGGACCTCCCCCTCGGGAACCTCCCCCTCCTCGGGAACCTACCCCTCCTCGGGAACCTACCCCTCCTCCCCCCAAGGAGCCTACTCCTCCCCCGAGGGAGCCTACTCCTCCCCCAAGGGAGCCCACTCCTCCCCCTGTCCAGCCCCCTCCATCACCTAGCCCCCCTCCCAAGCCCATCACGCCACCTCCGCCTCCCAAGGCCTTTGTATCAGTGGGGTGTCAGACCGAGTACGACCCCATCTTCCCACCAATGCAGGCACGGATCACCTTTCTTCACCTCTCCTTTTCTCTGACCTCATACTCTCTTTACACTTTCTATCAAACGCTTTATTTTACACTTTTAGGTGTTTTGTGAGTGTGTTTGTCGACTATCTGGTTCAAATCTAAAATCCAAGCAACTTGATGTCAGCTATATAATTTGTCTGGTCATTGGCTTGTCATTCATGCCAAGTTGCAACAGGTCACCTCTTTAAAGGTTCATCCAGTCAGTCCAGGTTATAAGTGGTGACATTCAGGCTACAGAGACTGAGCCCCTTTTCTAATTCTGACATCTAACGGCGCCAAGGGCTGTGTGTTCAGAGTGGACTGGAGAGTTTAAGAGCTTAGAGGCAAGAGGAGCGTAACCCCCCCATGTTCACGTTACACTAACTGTCCTGCCATGCACAGGAATGATTGCCTCGCAGTGCAACTGAAACACAATCTGCCACATGACAGCACAGTTACCACCACAATTATAGCATATCCCACAAGACTTCCGTCAACAGGTCCCACTACGTTAGATACCAGCATGGTTGAAGTTGAATGCCATGTACCAACATCTCTTTTAGAATCCATAGTGTCTTGGCGAAGATTTATAGAGTAGGAGATTGATGAGTGCTAGATTAGAATTGCATTCAGGTCAGAGCTCCAATGGCTATTTTATTTGGTCGAAGGTAAGCTTGTGTGTGTGTGTGTGTGTGTGTGTGAGTGTGTGTGTGTGTGTGAGTGTGTGAGTGTGTGAGTGTGTGAGTGAGTGAGTGAGTGAGTGAGTGAGAATACATGGAGCAGAGATGCTATTTTCTCTCTCAAAGGAATGTAAGAGTCATGAAGCTCCAATAACCACACCATCTGAGAAGGTCTGTGTTTGCTTACATTACAGTAGCCAGACACACATTCACACACAATATTAATATTAGAGAGTCATTATCAAGGCCTCTAGACATGGATTATGGTTGATGAGAGCATCTTTTCGTCCTGGTTAATATGCCCGTGGCTTGTCTTGGTATTTTTTCTCCGTCTCATCTCCTTCCACCTGAAAGAGGAGACAGCTGACGACTGTTTAGGTTGTTCACTTGTCGCACTAGCACCACAACAGGAAGAGACCAATGTAATGAACAATTACAAAGGCAGATTACATGAAACAATGATGTTAGGTTTACAAATTAGGTTTACAAAACAATGTAATATGACATGTAGGTAAGTCCAAAAAAATAATAATCCAAACTGATGAGAACAGTGGCCATAAGGCAACGCAAAGTCTGGCATACAAACTATGACTGCGAATCTCAAGACCTCTGACTGAATGTCATGATCTCCTCCGTAGAAGTATTAACTGCAGTGCTATTTATCATAAGACATGTCTGATATTTGTTTTATTGTCAACCCGTCATACATCAGAATAGTATAGTGAAGCCACATTGGTCTTCCATCTCCACCAGATCCAGTCCCAGGGAAAGACTTCTCCCACCGGTCCCCCCAAACCAGCCAACAAGCTGGACAACATGCTGGGAAGCCTCCAGTCCGACCTCAACAGACTCGGAGTCCAGACGGTGGCTAAAGGTGTCTGTGGAGCCTGCAAGAAACCCATTGTTGGACAGGTGATGATAACACTGAATCATACACATACAAGTCAGTACACATTCAAACAAGACTTCATTTTTGAAGGTTTTAGATACATGCGCAGACATTTTTCTGAAGTATTTAAACACAAATTACCAAGTGAAACATAATTTAAAACACTAAATAGGCTCATATAACATTATAGGCTTTTTTTTGGTTGAGAATGTGGTTAAAAGGAAGATTGCACTCCAGATGTATTTTCTGTTCCACATATCTCAGGCTGTGATGATCGCTTGAGGTCCAAGCCAATCAGTCTATCAATAATTCAGCTTTTACTTAATTGGCAACCAGTAAGTGGAGCAATATAAAACGTAAAGCTTTTCTTCTGTGTTTTATTACATTTATCTGCCTACTTTTAGACTACTTCTTTAAAGAAGCACAAACATATTACTTTCTTTGAATCATGATCCAACTGAAACATAAACACCTCTAAACATTACGTTATGAGATCTGCAGCTGCTGTTTGCAATATCCCTTTTGCTTTTGCGTGCAAGGTGGCAGCGATTTTCTCTGCTGAGCCAGGTCTTTCCCTTTGAAGCTCATTTTAATTTAATGCACTGTGTCTCCCAACACCAGGTGGTGACTGCCATGGGCAGAACGTGGCACCCCGAGCACTTTGTGTGTACCCACTGCCAGGAGGAGATTGGCTCCAGGAACTTCTTTGAGCGTGAGGGGCAGCCTTACTGTGAGAAAGACTACCACAACCTGTTCTCACCGCGATGCCACTACTGTAATGGACCCATACTGGATGTTAGTAATGCATACATTAACAGACACACACACACACACACACACACACACACACACACACACACACACACACACACACACACACACACTCTCACACTCACTCACTAACATGTGTACCATGGATGGGTGGATAATGATATTTATTTATTCATAACTTAATGGATTAGAGCCTTACTGGAAAAATCACTACTTGACGGAAATTGCATTTATTTCTCAAGTAGACATTTGCAGTTGATTAGACACACACACACACACACACACACACACACACACACACACAGTCCTAGAGGCAGTAGAAGTAAAGGGACTGCAAGTTGCTTTGGGCTTGCAGACTAACTCATATGTCTATCTCACTGCATGCACTTGTCAGCACTCAGTCTTATCCTCACAGTGACACACTCCCATCGGGGGTTTTCATCCTTTGCTCCCCCCACACACACACACACACACACACACACACACACGCACGCAGAAACGCACACGCACACACACACACACACACACACACACACACACACACACACACGCACACACAGTGCCAGAAGTACTGGAGGGGAAGTAGACACTGGACATTAATTTGAGGAAAGGCTAATATGAGTGTCTGCCAAGGTTTCCTAATTCACTTTCTTTCTTTCTTTCTTTCTTTCTTTCTTTCTTCCTTTTCTTTGTATTGTATTGTATTGTATCCTCTGGTCTGAGAGAACTACCGTACTATGAATTTCCTACATAAAGAAAATTCTAAAAGATACTTAATGCTGTACATATACATGTTTGTATTTAATTATGTAAAGCATCTGAATTGATTATAATTGCTCAGTTGTTTTGTTTTGGACCTGATTTTTTTTATTTACTTTGTTGATGCCCGTGTTGTAAAATTTTCAGTTTAGTTTCTCTGTATCTATCTATACCAGGGGTGTCTAAATCTTTCCCCTAGAGGGCCAAAACTGAAAACTATGCTCAAATTATGAAAAAATAATTGATAATAGATAATTATAAAGAGTATTTCTACCTATTTCTCATCAGATACCTTTCAATTAGTGATTTTTCATTATAAATATCTGGTGTGCCAAATCCAATCTCCAGTGGGCCCAGCGATGGGCAGTCCTGATCTATACAGATGATGAATGATGATGAAGGATTGTCCCCTCCCTTAAAAAAAACACAACCTTGTTTTTCAACACTGCATCCCCTGGTGGCAAAACCAAAAATCACATGTACTCTCAACACAAAGGGGTTTGTGATTTTGTGGTTTATAGTCAGTAAGTCTTGCCCTGCTGCAGAAACTTAGCAGGTGTGGCTGTTTTTAATATCTTGAATTACATGGACAGTATGAGTGTGCTTCCAGCTGAAGCTGCTGAGAAATGCTATCAGGCCTGGAAAACATGAGGTAACAGTCATGGCATTCCAGCACCTCCCACACTGCCTCTGTGGACTTTGCCTGCCCTCTCCTGGCCTCTGACTTTCTAAATTGTTATTTTCTCCCATAATGACAGACATACTTATACTGTATGTTAATTTTCCTGTTTATGTGTCACACTGTTTGGTTTTACTTTGTGTTGCAGAAAGTAGTGACTGCTTTGGACAAGACCTGGCATCCAGAGCACTTCTTCTGTGCCCAGTGTGGAGCCTTTTTCGGACCAGAAGGTACCAACTGCTCATCAATTAATAACACAACATCTGGCCCGTGTAGAAAAAGAGCAATGTTTGAATTTTCATTACCAAAAGAAGCATACAGAGGGGGTCACTGTGTGTCTTTGCTGCCCCCTAGGGTTCCATGAGAAGGATGGAAAGGCGTTCTGCAGAAAGGACTACTTTGACATGTTTGCACCTAAATGTGGTGGCTGTGCCCGTGCCATCCTGGAGAACTACATCTCTGCTCTCAACTCACTCTGGCACCCCGAATGCTTCGTCTGCAGGGTGAGTCACACGACATATCTGTAATGAACCTGAGCATTTTGTGTTAACCCGTTGTCATAAATTGAACCTCTCTTCTGATTGTCCAGGAGTGCTTCACGCCGTTCGTAAACGGCAGCTTCTTTGACCACGAGGGCCAGCCGTACTGTGAGGCGCACTACCACGAGCGGCGTGGCTCGCTGTGCTCTGGCTGCCAGAAGCCCATCACCGGTCGCTGCATCACAGCCATGGGCAAGAAGTTCCACCCAGAGCACTTAGTGTGCGCTTTCTGCCTCAAGCAGCTGAACAAAGGCACCTTCAAGGAGCAGAACGACAAGCCCTACTGCCAAGGCTGCTTTGTTAAACTCTTTAGTTAGACTGTGTTTTTGTGTATAAATGTGTGTGTGTGTGTCCGCGCATCTACACATTTATTTACATGTCTGAATGCACACGTGGATGTGTGTGCACTCACATGTCTAAGCATGTATGAGTCAGTGAAGTGGTTTTTGAAAGTGAGGGCGTTGATGGGCTAGTGAATCACATCATAAGGGTGAGAAATTATGATACTATTGATCTTTGACAGTGAAGGGACTTCCCTGGCTCTCCAACCTCTCAGGCTTGGCATTTCACACTTTTGCTAAAGACATTTTAACAAAGCCCAAAGAGATTTTTATTTCAAGTTTTCCTGTGTGCAGCAACGAAAATACGTTAATGTTCCCTTGTGCGTGTGTACATATATTAGCATAAAAGGGTTGAATTAAGAGCCCTGATTTGTAAATGATATTATCCCCCCATTGCAGGGCAAGACCTTGCACCATATGGTGGTTTTAGGCAGATATGAGACTGCTGCTTGATTGCATGGACCATGGAGAGTTGAATTAAGCAGTTTTGAAATGTGTTGAGTGTTACCCAGTGATTGGCCAATGAGTGTGGGAATAATCTATGGAAAAGATGTATTTTTCTAGCTTTGGAAACTATTGAGGTGCCATTTAAAATAACCGTGAAAACACATGTACACACACAGAACTCTTCCTTCCTCTTCATTTCTTTTAAATACCAGTTCAGAGTCTTTGCACACTCCAACCACTCAGATCTCTTGACGAGACCGTCTTAAGGTGCATTTTACAGGCGTCGGCAAGATACTAGCCAGTCCTTATTTTTCTACTGTTTTACTATGAAAATGTACCCAGATTTTTGCTCAGTTTCAGCATACATTACATTCACATTTGTGCTCTTGTTAACATCATTGTGTCCCATCGGCAGTGACGTCAATCATCGGAAAGTAACCATATTGAACTTTTTTTTTCCCCTGTAGCAACTTGGATCTTCCCTGCTGCAAAGTGTTTGTCATTTACATTAATAATGTTCAAATAAAACAAAACGTTTGCGACTCACGCTGACAAGAATTAGGTCAATAAGAATATTATATGTACTATGGTTGTTAATGTTGAACTTATGGTGCAGTTTAAGCCAAAACAAAGTTTATTGTCTTTACTCTAGTTTAAAAGTGGAGATTTTACTGCTGTATGTTCCCACACAGATATCACACACAATAATCAATCGATTCAATAATTCAATGCTCCAGTTCAGCCTTTTTCCCCATATTTTATTAGCGCCACTGTTCAGTGTATTAAAATCTATTAGTAAGGCTGTTTCAAAATTTAAAATATGGTTGTGCATTTGGATTAGAAGCATGCTTTCTTTTATCTGGAGTTTTCTCAGCACTCGCTGCCACTTGCTGTTACAATCAGGATCCAAATTTCTATACCTGTAATGTGCTCGACTTTGTGACAGAACTGTGTTTTGTCAGTTTTAATGAAAATACATATATTTTTGAGCTGTTTGGGCTCACACTGATATGCAAAGAGCTGGCTCTATTGGCATGTAGGCTAACAATACCTTACCCTGTTCTCTCTCTCTTGCACGCACGCACACACACACACGCACACACCACCTACCATCTACCAGCTTGGATTCCAGTGTGTCAGACTTCCAGGGAAACGCAGCCTTTTTGTTTTTATTATGAGTCGCGAGCTATGATCCTGCTGTCTGAGTCGATATCAGCGCTTGGTTCACTGATGGAAGCTGGATGTCAGTGTTCAGGTCAGGAATCAGGATACAACACCGAGCCAGGGCCAAGGCTTTAGCAAAATCTACCTAACGACTCATTTCATTGTTATTTTACTTGCAGCTGTTTTGCAGCATACATAGACAATGTGTGATTATTTTTGTTGTTTGACAATGTTGCTTGTCTTTAATTTTGATCACTAGGTGTGCGAGGAGTGAATACACAGTATACACATTCAGATAGTTTTTACTTTGAGAAGATGTTTGCTCTTGTGCCAAATGTGTCAATGCAATAAGGTCTTATACACTGTGGAGTTCTCAACCTATCCTGTGATTTGATTCTTTATGGGCTGAGGCTCTGTATGGGAGAGGCTTCATCTGCTGTGGTGCATCCTAACTCCGAACACCCAAAAGTTTACACTGTATTGACAAGCCTTCTGTACTGAGTCATTCAGCAGACCGTATAGTGTACACTTGTAGCTGATTCAGATTTACAGGAAGTAGCAGGGGAAAATGAACAGGAATTGAGTTAATTTTGCCCCGTGTATATTTATCAGCTTATAGTTTTTGCTTCTGTCAAAGAATTCATGAAAGAAAAGCCTTTTACTGTTAATGAGATTAAGTGAACTTTGCTTTATAAATGAGACCTTCATGTGATCTTTTACCATTTGAATTTTCTTTTGAGTCACAAGTTTTCTTTGGGTGGGGTGTAAGCCTATGTGGGTCCTGATTACTGACTGATTATTGTAACTGCTGCAAATAAAATAAGTACTTTATTTCTGGCATTGCTTTGTCTGAAAAGTTATTCTGTGGCTTCTCTTTTCACGCATATCTTTACTATTGAGTGTTTTGGATTAAACCAGATCTTTTGGCACACAAGATATTCAAAAAATAACACTGAGTGGAAGTACTCAACTTGATTTAAAAAAAAAAAAAAAAAAGTTTGTGGGATTTTAGCAAATACTTTACCAATGTTCATTTTAATGAACAGAAGTAGTTACCTTTAGTGTGACACACAATAAAACATCTGCTTGCCCCACAGAGTTTTCCAAATAGGTACAAAATAAGAAAAATTTATATTATCCAAAAATGTTTTTTAAAAAGGGGTGGGGTGTTACAAGGTGTACTTGGTGTGTTTTATTTGGACATTCGACATACATTTCATTGTAGCATTTACATAGATTCTCTCTCTTTGACCTGTGATCCCTTAAAACAAAGCGATGCTTACTTGATTCAAGAATCCCCCCCCCAAGTTGGGACCCACTGATTTGGGTTAACAGTGAGGGAGTATGGCAAGGCACTACAGGTTCCCAAATTAGTCTGACTTCAGGCATTTACTTTGGTCTCAACAGGTTCTTCATTAGTCAAACAACATGTCAACAGTCCGACAGTCCTGCTAAAACACCTGATAAACACAAGGACAAGACAGCACATCTCTCTGGCGTGGAGAGGTTGCGACCTTTAGTCTGTACTTTTCCAGAGCTTGGAGCTTGCCAGTAAGCTCAGAGAGGTGCAGACGGCTATCCAGTATCTCCAAGTATTCCAGGTTTTGCAGCTGGTGAAGGTGTAAGAATACTTTCTCCGGCACATGTTCATGGCGAAGTTTGAGACTTATGAGCTTTGGAAAAAGTTTTGGGATTTGAGCTGTGTGAGTTCCCAAATGTGAGGGCCAGGTGTCTATGTGAAGGTGCAGGAGATTGGGTACCTGCACTGCTATGTCTGCCATGTCGTCTGAGGATAATCCTGCTATACACAGTGTGAGGCTGGTCACTGAGGCTGGAATGGAGGTGACATACTTCTTAACAGGCGGGCCCTTAACAATGACCAGGGTTGACAGTTGAGAGAGGTCACTCAGCCATGTTTTCAAGTGGCACACAGGTGATGGCCATCTTTCTGGCATCTCATGATGTGACTGCTTGTAGAAAACAGCAAGACTCCTCAGGCCAGGCATCAGTCTCATTGCATCTTCTGGTAATGAATGATCCATGCAGCCGATGAGCTCCAGACTG
Source organism: Dicentrarchus labrax (assembly GCF_905237075.1). NCBI lineage: Eukaryota > Metazoa > Chordata > Actinopteri > Moronidae > Dicentrarchus > Dicentrarchus labrax. The sequence continues at coordinate 14,766,614 of NW_026136711.1, forward strand.
GACAAGGATGGGTGTGCGGCTCCTAAGGGACGTGGGCTGGGTCTGGGAATACTGTGAAGGGTGCACACAATGGACAATGAAAGATGCTTCAGCTTAGGCAGACAGGTCAATATGGAGTGAAGCATCCAGATGGTTTCGTCAAAGATTCCCATATGATGACACACCAGAGACGTAAGATTTGTGAACTGGGAAACAGCAGAAATCAAGCAACCCACTGATGTAGTGGGAAATGTCACATCACACAGACTAAGGTGAGTGAGCAGCTGGGGTTGACACACAGTGGAAGCATCTAGCAAAATTGGAGTGCAACTATTTCTAATAGCTAGACGCTTTAAATGTGTAAAGTCCTTTAAGCAGTCGAGGCTGGCTCTGGAGCTTCGGTCCATTACCACCGTGGTGAGTGCAGGCAGGGACAGGGCCAGCTGCTTCCAGTCCTTAGCTTTACTGCTCCTCACCACCACACTGGCGACTCTCCTGCGGCGAAGAGTGGCCCAGAACTGTCTGTTGTAAGGGCCATTTTTAAAGTACAAAACTACTGACCAGTCTCTCCATAGAGATCCGTGATCTACAAGTTTTCTGAAGTACTTGCAGGACGCCCGGACGCTGAACTTGTCTTCCGGGGACAGATAACCAAAAACGTGGTTCCAGACCTCTGACGGAAGTAGTAGGACCGGCTGTGCCATCGTTTTACAATGCTATCGGATATGTTAGCTACTTGGCTAACACCGACATTAATGTTAATGTTCCTGTTACCATTAGCCCTGCTCAGCGGGCAGAAACAGCTTCCTTTACTCCATCTTGCTTGAAGTTCACGTAGGATTCAACGTGTGAAGCGTTGGTTGTACTAGAATTCTGCTGAGTGGTGATTGGTTGGCAGCAGAAATGATTGACACAGCAACCGTCCAATGGCTGTGTAGCTGACGCCCAGGACTCCGCTGTGATTGGTCGCCTGTTTGTTATATATTCTAAACGCGCCCTTCCTCTTCCTCTTTCTTTCACGCGACCCTTGTGTCCTAGGTAAGCCTTTTTCTGTCGGTCTTTAGGTAAATGGAAACACTCATATCTAATGAGACTGTACCGTATTAGAGTTTTGGATTCAAGAAATTAAACCTGTGTATGACCTAAAAATAGGATTTGTGTTCTGTTAAAATGCGGAAACGTGACTAAACCTAGTGCGGCCTGTTACGATGTTGCTAACTTGCTATTAGCCGGCTAACGCTAGCTGTCGACCGCATGTCGGCCAGCACCACCAACACATTTATTGTTCTGTGTCTGAGCTACATCGTTAACGTTTTATTATTTCCTATAGGTACAACCTTGTCTTTAAACCAGCTGTTTAGCGATCCTTGGAAGCACTGCAAAGATGCCCAGGGAAGACAGGGCCACGTGGAAGTCCAACTATTTTATGAAAATCATCGTAAGTAGGACTCTGCTTACGTAAGTTTATATCCACACGGTTAAATATCTCATTGAATGTGTAATTGTTGAAATAGCTCTGTATTTATGTACTCTGCTCTCCATTTACAGCAACTTCTGGATGACTATCCCAAATGCTTCATTGTGGGTGCCGACAATGTGGGCTCCAAGCAGATGCAGACCATCCGTCTGTCTCTGCGGGACAAGGCTGTGGTGCTGATGGGTAAAAACACCATGATGCGCAAAGCCATTCGCGGTCATCTGGAGAACAATCCTGCTCTGGAGAAGTGAGTTTACTGTCCCGGCTACTTTTTGTCGTCAGGTTTAATGTGCAGGATAAGTTACAATGCAGCGTGTGTGGTACTGCTTTGTCGTTCCCCCTGCAAACAGTAATCTGTTTCCTCGCTATACCTGTCATGTTACTTCCTTTGACTGCCAGGGACGTAAGGTCTCAGACACACAGTAATTGTTTCCTCTTTGTGAAACGGTTGACCTGCTGGCGTGTCTAACAGCTAATCTTGTGATTTGATAGACTCCTGCCCCACATTAAAGGAAATGTGGGCTTTGTCTTCACCAAGGAGGATCTGGCTGAGGTCAGGGACTTGCTGTTGGCCAACAAGGTAAGGGTCTGCTATAGAATCTGACTACAAGAGTACAGAGTCAAGTGATTTACTGTACATGAAAATCTACTTTATATACACTACTCACAAAGTTTGGGATATTCACTTTTGGGTGAAATTTATGGAAAATGTAAAAAGTTGATGCTATAGTGATATTATATCATGAAGGTAGGGAATTTAAGTAGGTCAAATTAAGATCACCTGGAAATGTTATAGTGCATTTTATGTACATTCTGAAATTTCATCTGAAAGCTGAATATCCATAACTTTTTGAGTAGTGTATATATTTGCATATGCATAGTGTGTTGCCAGTTAATAGGCACACATGGAGGAACTAATTGAATTATTTAACAGGGTATTTTTTTGATTCTGCTAAGTAAGGACTCTAAAGAACATTCTTCAAACCTGTCAGTGTGCAGGATAAGTTACAATGCAGCTTGTGTGGTACTGCGTTGTCGTTCCCCCTGCAAACAGTAATCTGTTTCCTCGCTATACCTGTCATGTCAATTCCCTTGACTGCCAGGGACGTAAGGTTTCAGACACTAAATCAACAGCTAAGACAAAACTTAAAGACTTCTAGTGAAGCCGCATACTAAAATGATCTCCCAATAACCCAGGTACCTGCAGCTGCCCGTGCTGGAGCCATTGCCCCTTGTGATGTGACTGTGCCTGCCCAGAACACTGGTCTGGGTCCTGAGAAGACCTCTTTCTTCCAGGCTCTGGGTATCACCACAAAGATCTCCAGGGGTACCATTGAAATCTTGGTGAGTTGGAAAATTATCCTGTGGTAGTTGGAATTTCAGTCTGACACATAGGAAGGGTTTACTCTTGTTGAATAAAGCTGACTTTCCAGCCAGACATATTCAGTGAAATGCATGGATGTCTCAAAATGTGTGCATCAGTAACTAACCAGCATTTCTGTCCCCCAGAGTAACGTCAATCTGATCAAGACTGGCGACAAGGTTGGTGCCAGCGAGGCCACACTCCTCAACATGCTGAACATCTCACCCTTCTCCTACGGACTCATCATCCAGCAGGTGTATGACAATGGCAGTGTTTACAGCCCTGAGGTGCTTGACATCACAGAGGCTTCTCTGCATGCCAGATTCCTGGAGGTGAGACTTTGGTGTGGCATAAAGAACAGCCCTTGATATTAACAAATATCACCTGAGTCATGTCTAGAACATCTGCAAATTGTTTCATGAGAGCTTTTATTTTCTCTTCTCAGGGTGTGAGGAACATCGCTAGTGTGTGTCTGGAGATTGGGTATCCCACTTTGGCATCTGTCCCCCACTCTGTCATCAATGGCTACAAGAGAGTCCTGGCTGTCGCTGTGGAGACAGACTACTCCTTCCCCCTGGCAGACAAGGTATGCACATCAAACCAGTAACTTGTCCAATTAGTCAACCTGCATGATGGGTTTCAGAACAAGTACCACCATAGCCCTTCATCTGTAAGATTGTTTTGCACAACTAATGTTCAACCTTTGTCCTCACAGGTCAAAGCCTTCCTGGCTGACCCCTCTGCGTTTGCTGCTGTCGCAGCACCTGCAGCAGCTGCTGAGACTGCTGCAGCCCCAGCTGCTGCTAAGGAAGAGGTTAAGGAAGAGTCTGAGGAATCAGATGACGACATGGGCTTCGGTCTGTTCGACTAATGCATACAGCGAACAGAACACGAATCAAATAAGACCATGATTCAATAAAACAATCTTTAAAAATCTTTAGCTCCCTGTGTGAATTTCTTTAGTTTTTCTGTAAATTAAATGTCAGGATACTTATTGGGTGGAGACTGGAAGTGTGAAGTTGTAATTTGGATTTGTACAGTGTGTCTTTACTGAAACACTGAATCCAGATCGAAAGTTGGTTCACTCCCGGGTCCTGTGAGCGTCACCGTGTACCGGGATTAACATTTGGAATGACGTAATTTCCATTTCGGAAAATGGGGCAATAAGCACTCAAGACTTCCTGTTTGGGTGTGTCAGCCTTCAAAATAAAATGCCAGGGCGAAGTGTCTTGCGAGATATACACGAGGAATTTGTAAATGCCATAACTATTAAGCAACTATGCATAAACCCCTGACGGCGACTCATATGACTAATATGTACATTAGAAAATAACGCACGGTAATACTGAAATAAAGTGTAATCATATTAACCTACATGATGTCAATATTGTGTACGTCAAAACTTACTTCAGGCTGATAGTCCGGCCCACTGATATTAACCTGTGTGGTTTGGATTCGTTATGAAAGTTTCCTTTTTTAATTAAAGGGGGGGAAAGCAATTGTGGCTGATTTAATGGACGATCTTTTTATGTATACTATACAAGGTTAGGTAATGTTAAAAATAAAAGTATAATGCCTCTTAGACTCGCATGTAGTTCCAGTTAGCCATGCATTGCAGCCATACAGTCAATGATTGCGGCTCACTCATCAATACTCTTCAAAAGACACTTTTATTCTGAAAGCAATGTCCCGGAAGCCCGCTGGAGACTAGCAGTACAGCCGCTGCAGGGGAAGCGTCCACTATGGCTGAGGTAAGGGTTTTTTGAGGGGTTTATTCGGTTTTTTTGAGGTTGACGTGCAGTTGAATGCCTAAATAATGAACACATTTGAGGTGCTGTATTAATCTGGATGACCATAAAGGCTAACCTTGCCTTGTTTCCAGCGGCGTTGATGGTTCAGCAAACGTAACGTTAAGCTAACGTGTTATCAGCTAGCTAACATCACCCCATATCATAAACCGATCGTAGTAATATTATTTTACAATATTTAATATAATGTCCTACAGTATCCGATATTAACACTATCAACATTACATAGGTGGTAATTGTCATCGGAGTTGAACACTAAAGGAAGTTAGGTGTGGTAGCCATTAGTTTAGTAATAATACATTTGGTAAAATAATATAAACGTCCTGATAGTTTAAGTGTAGCTAGCTTTACAGTAGGAACTACAGTTCCAACCATTCACTCTTCATGAAAGCCTGATCATTTGAATCCTGTGTCCAGACCCACAGCTTACAGGACCTCCAGCAGCCAGCTGTCTCCTCCAAGGTGTTTGTACAGAGAGACTACAGCTCAGGAACCATCTGCAAGTTCCAGACCAAGTTCCCCTCTGAGCTCGAGTCAAGGGTATGTGCAGTGTTTCCATGGATGTTATTATTATTGTTGTTGACTCAATGTTCAAAGGTTGTGTGTAATAATGTGCAAACGTCTGTGTGGTTTCAGCTTGATAAGCAGCAGTTTGAAGAAACCATCCAGACTCTAAACAACCTGTATGCGGAGGCAGAGAAACTAGGGGGGAAGTCTTATTTGGAGGGCTGTCTGGCTTGTCTGACTGCCTATACAGTCTTCCTCTGTATGGAGACACACTATGAAAAGGTAAAACTGCTCGTATCTTTGTCTCCGGTGGTTTGTACATGTCACAGTATATCTTAAATGTGTGTGTTTCTGTCTGTGTTCAGGTGTTAAAGAAGATCGCCAGGTACATTAAGGACCAGAATGAGAAGATATACGCTCCCAGAGGCTTGCTGTTGACTGATCCCATAGAGAGAGGCCTCAGAGTCGTATCCTTCACCTGGCTTATGTCACATCAATTGCATTATCATTATTTGTTGTTATTTTCTACATAGCAGCACATTATCATATCCACAATGAGGCTCCTGTCAACCTTTTCCATTTTCAATATTGTAGTGGTCTTTGTAATGACTTATCACCAAATCAGCCACAATTGTTCAGCTTCAAGCTTTTAGCTAGTACACAGTGTATTGACATATGACAGTAAATAGTGGGGTAGAAAAAAGTTGAAAGTTTATTGATGTAAAATTAGACATTTTGGCCCATCTACAAATATTTCAATTTACATGTTTGGTGAAGTTGCTCTTTGATAACGTGTTTACCACCACCTCTAAACCAGTGTAACCCCACCTTTACCTTTAAAGGTCCCTTTTTCCATAATTGAGTAAACTGACAATCCCTGATTGAGTGGCATATTTTATGGATATTTCATATTATATTTAATGCATAACAATAACAGCACAGAACAACTGATAAACTGTACAATTAAATCAAATAGTGATTTGGAGGATTATTCATTAGGGAGGGGTTTTCCTGATATTTTTAGGAACCTTTGATACATATCTCTGTCTGCATTATGTTTTTTTATTTCTATTTTTAACAAACATACATTGTCTTTAAAGAAATTCAGTGTCTTCTTCTCCTTCACACATGGCCATTGTTCTATCAGCTCTTTGGTTGTTTGAGCTGCATACCTTTATAATGCAGGACGAGACTGTTGAGCAGAGACAGGAGACTGTGAATATAGCTTGTGTTCAGATCTTTAAAGTTAGGATCCTAAATAATAAAAAATTTAAAAAACAATTTCATTTAGTTTTGAAATGCTGAGATATAGGTCTACTTTGTATATATATATATATTTTGTTTTCTTAAACCCCTTTTACAATCGCCACATGTAGCATTGTGTATTTCCCTTAACTTGCTATGTTTTAGGTTGAAATTACCATCTTTGAAGACAGAAGCATTGGCTCTGGAAGATAAAGAAACTTGGGGTATGGACTCCAATTTGACATATTTCCCTTTGACTCAAGGAAACAGAATTTTCTGAAGGGATTTTGCCAAAAAGCCAAACATGATGCTTGTGTTGTAATTATGATTTCATCATTATTTAGGAGGGCATTTACTACCATCTAGTCAAAACACTGAAATATGTATTGTCAGTACCCATTGCTTATTCTCAATGCTAAAATAATTTTCTACCTCTCTGTATAGGCTGATGACTCTGATCAGATTCTCTTCATCTGTCTGGCGGCACATATTCCAAACGTCTGCTATACCTGAATGGATGTATATAATTTTGATCTGATCCTTCTCTCTGTTATTTATAAGTACTCTACTGTCCGCCTATCTTGTTATGTTTGTATATGTGTTTTCATGTCTTTTTATACATGCAGCAGTGTATAAATTGTGTCCTAGTTGATCCAGACTTGTCTTTATGAATCGTGCCATTGTGTTAAATACGACTTTCTGACCATGGTGAATATAAGTGATTTGATTTGATTTGTATCATTTTGCAAATAATATAAAGTCAAATAATGTTACTATATAAAGAACTATTAGAGCAATAGGACGGAGATCGTTGGCACAGTCTGTAAACAGTAGTTCTGTTATGGGCAGTCGTCAGTATTAACATTGTGGTTGTAGCCTTTGTTGAGGCAAATGTTTTCTTATCTGTGCATGAATGTGACTTTTAGAGGGGGCGATCATGTCATGTGAAACACATGGGAAGTCCTGAACTAGAGTTTGTGTGACTTCAAAGATGGAGCATGTTTACTGTTATAAAATAATGACATGATCTAGTAGATTTTGAGAAATGTCCATCTCTGCCGTGTCATATTACAACTGCACCGAATCTCCCAAATCCTGTTCAGCAGTCTTGTTAAATGTCTCTCATAAGATTCACTACCTGTATTTTGAATGTCATCCAAAATCACCAAACACCACAGAAACCTTAAACACTTTGAACTCCACAGATGATTGCTATAGTTGGTGTTTGATACAACTCCTGTACTTTTTCTTACAAATATTGTTCTGTTTTATCAAAATAAATAACCTTTTCCTGAAACCTGTGGAACTCCTTTTTAAAAAAAATCATTATTACCACATAAACGCACAAACTATACATGCATTGTTGTGTTTAATTTTTTTTGCAGTCTGGTTTAGCTAAATTTGGAGGAACTTTTATTCTGAAACAATCAAACCGGATGTCTTGCTGCTTCTGAAGGAACGACCAAAACATCTGCTCCCGGAAGCTAACTGATAGCTAGCTACTGAAGCAGTGCTGCCTGTGACTTCATTTGTTGTCACCTGTGTCCCCTTACAGCACAGCTTCTCCCCTCAACACCTCCGAGTAAAAACAGTACATTTCAGACCATAAACGGTAAGCCTGTTTGACTGACTACAAGACAGCCACGTTAACCACAGTCGGCTAGCTTTGTTTTGAGTTGTTCATGTGGTAACGTTGCTGCTTTAGGACATGAAAACACAGAATAACTCAGCTAGCTCTCTGCTCCACTTAGCTTCAACTAGCTAGTCTTAATTTCAAATGATGGCTGCTAGCTAGCGTTACTGGTCACAGTTCATTTGCATTTGGCTTTATTAATGATGGCTTGAAACTTCACCACGCTGTCCACAGGACCCGTCCTTTTCTATCCAACCTGGCGTTTCCCTGTTTCGATGGCATTTAGCGGTTATCTCCCAAAGCAAGAATGTCAATTCATGCATCAGGTCATGGATGAGCTGGAAACATACCAACAGAAGAGCCATCGCAAGAGGTAAGGTCACGACCACTAACTAACTAACAATAAAAGGGACCAGTTTTAAAGCTGCAGCAGGTCCCACCCTTATAAATACATTGACATGTAGTCAGACAGTCTTACCTTTTGAAGGATACAAATGGTTTTCGTATATCAGAATCAAAACATAAATAAAAATGCTTTCCATCATGTTTGTGCTCGACTTGCTGTTCTTTCCTGGCACAGTTTGTTTCAGTGATTAGTGTTTAATTAGGGATATAAACATTGTATTCAGCACTCAACAGCATCAATACAAAGGTCTTCACTAGTAACAGGACATAAACTACACACCATCATTTTTAATAAATGTATCCTACAAAAGCTGCCTCAGCAACTCTCTTCTCAGATTTAAAACTGTTCTTTGCAACTCATGATACATTACCATTAAATACTAAACTTGAGTAGACTGGCCAAAGTGGTTTACATGTCGCTGTGTATTATTATTATTATTATTATTATAGCTGTGTTATGTGTATTCTCACTGTACCTCTTTGTATAGATCCTGGTCTCAACGAGACTATCTGATGAGGTGAAGGTTATGTACAATGACAATAAAGCCTCAATGGGAAATGTATTAGGGCTGCACAGTTAATAAAAATATTAACCAAAGCAAATTCTTTTGATAAAGCTAAAATGTGACAAAACAGCATTTTAATGAAGTGCTGTAGAGATGCCCTGGACTACAATTCATGTTTGTTTGATACAGACAGGAGACAACATTTCACACCATATTGGCTTTTAGTTGTCTTTACAGTGAAAATTAAATTTGTGATGCTAAAGTGATCATTCCCACACGAATAGTGAATCATATCTCAGTTGCAATATCTTTCAAAAGAATCGCAATATTATGTTTTTAGCATATCGTGGAACCCTAAAATTGATGTTGTTAAAAATATATTTGGTTTTATACTGTCAAAAGGAACTATGGCTTTAATGTCTCTGTTGTCCCTCTGTGTCCCTCTGTGTCCCTGTCCAGTGTGCTCCTGTTCCCCCCTCTACCCAGCAGACTGCGATACCTGATCCACAATTACACGGAGGATGTGCCAGAGCTCACCACCTTCTCAGTAGGGGACAGCTGGTGCCGTAGAGTGGTGGTCTGCCATTCTGAGCTCAGGTACTGAACGTAGACTCAAAGTAGATCACATGCACATTGTTGGACAAACTTTAATCTATCTTTGAACTTTTATTTTTAATGGATTTTTAAAAACCATGAGAAACGAACTGATTCCAACACAGTTGATGCATATCGTTGTGACACATTAGCGTTAAGGATTCAGTTGATCAGTTTTTAAACAGGTTTATCTGAGATTGAAAGAAATCTCAGCTTGTTTCTTTAGTTCATGATATAGAACAGCCAAGTTAAAATTGAAGGAGGAATGTCAAAATTGGGTTTTAATACAAATGTGGGTGAGGAGACAGCCGCTATGCAAAAGCTTATGAAGAATTTTGAAATGTACATTTTAAAGCTTGCCTCTAAAATATCCACAGATTGTAGTTATTTGATGTGCAATTATCATCTTGGCTATATTGCAAAGAAATGTCTTTTCACTTTTTGTTTCACATTTCTTTTGTTTGCTTTCCTAAATTCCTGATTTCTGCATTTAGTTAAATGTTCAGTGGGTGTTCCTATGTGAAGATGTTTGTATTTTTCTGTAGGGGTGAGGTAGAGGAAGATGTTGACTTGGAGGGCAACAACAGCTTGTGTGAAGAGCCCCTAGCAAGAAGCAAAAGAAGGGAAGGGATTGAGGGCGATGCCAAGCCTAAATCTTCAAACGTATCGCGAAGCCGAGGACCGAAGAGGCCAGACAAACCCCTTTACATGCCGCGAGCTGCTCGGGAGAGACTGTCCTTACAGAACTCACAAGGACCCTCAGGAGACCAAGAGTTGCCCAGTCCGGCCTCCAGTAGCTATAGCTGCATCAGCAGTTCATCTGAGTCTTGTTCCTATCCTGAAACAACAGAGAACACAAAGTCCTCATCCACATCCGGGCAGGAATCAGACCCCAGTGTAGTGGACGGTGTCCTCAACCATGTTGCTGAAAGTCCAGCGCTTTGTCCGGAGGGGCTGATGCTGCATGAAGCTGAGAGCCTAGTCTGGGATGAGACCGTGTCCTGCTTTGCTGAGATGACTCTGGAGGAGGACGAGAAGGACAAGGAGGACCTTGCTAGTGTGGCATGCAGTGATGTAACTGAAGAGGTAAGCCTACACTTGGCTTTGATGGTGTGGTTTTTTTAAATGTCTTACTAATTTTCATGTTGAGGCCACATTAGCCCCATAATTATTATATTATTTTGTGTTTGTCCCATCAGATCAGGGCACACCTGAAAGACGCAGTGGCTGTTTCCATTGAGCACGTTCACAATGACTACTCCGTGTATGTGAATGTGTGTATCAATATCAGTCCAGATGATTTTCGCCACGTGATCGAGATCTATGACTTCCCAGCTTTATTCAAAACAGATGACCTCATGGATGCTTTCTCGGAGTACAGGTGCAAGCTCTCTACGTGTCTGCCGGTTTGTCTGTTCTAGTAGTACTCTGGGTTTAAGGTTATTCATTCTTTACATTTTCTATACGGGATAACATGTTTTCTGTGTTTACTATGCAACAAAAAGTTCAAATTTTAAATTTAAAAGAGAAACATCCCGTGTGTAAATTAAGATGATCTCAATGAATTGATCTATACTATATTAACTAAGTCCTTTCCTGTCTGTCTCAGTGATGGTGGAATGAAGATCAAGTGGATAGACAACACACACGCACTGGGGGTTTTCTCCAGTGAGTCAGCAGGTAAGAGTCGTCCCTGCACAGTGAATGTGGTGCTGGGATTGAGTTTAAAAGATGATTGAAAATGACTAAGATGTACTAACGTATAGCAATGTCATATGCAGCACTCCATGCCCTCTCCATCTGCCATCCGCTGCTGAAGACAAGGGCACTGACCGAGGGGAGTAAAAAAGCCAAATGCAAGGCCATTAGATTTGCAGGTAGGTGGTTCACTAAGCTTATTTGAGCTGCTTTAGCTACTTTTAATAACATGCTTGTTGTTTATAAGATAATATAATCTTGTTAAATATATGGAGCCCTGGTATCTAGTGTTTAGTCTGGGATTTATTTATTATTTTTGCTGGATGATGTAGATCAGATGGTTGTTTTCTGTGCTGTGTTCCAGAGTTTATCCAGCCAGTGAAGAAACGTCCTAGGACAGACTGCGCTGTTGCCCAGCGGATGGTGACCAGAGCCTTGGGGCTGCAGGGACGAGGCAGAGGGCAGCGATATTGAAGGAGAATCGCTAACGCTTGGCTAATGCAGGTGAACAGACCATATAGTAAACACTGTGGAGTTGACTCTCTTGAAGCTGTTGGAAACATTTTGAACATTAAGAAAAAAACATTGATCATATAAATTGGGATTTGCTTTGTCCATTTTTTTATTTCAAAAATGTAATGCTTTTTCATCATTCACCCATGCATACAAAATAAAAACAGTCAGGCAGCAAGCAACAAGTACCCTTTTAAAATGAAGGATTCTTCAATTCAATTTGTTACATTAAAAAAAAACAAATTTACAAAACAATGAGGAGGCATTTTCACATACATTTGTGGCTTTTTAAGTATGCCCACAATGTAATCATAGTCCCTGACTCAGACATTGAGAAAGAAGCTGAGAGAAGCATGAAGATGTAAATGTGTGTCTACTATAGCATCCAAGAAAAATAATAAATAAATAAAACATTTCAAAAGTGAGCTCAAGTATGTGGAACATAAAGTCCTGGCAGAAAAAAACACTTCCCCACTCAGTTAATTCTGACTATTTGTGACTGAAATCTTTACTAGGATACAAATCCAAGCAACTGTTGTCATAGATGTATTCAGCACAGGAGGGGGCATGACAGACAATGTAAAATAAATCCAACTTTTGGTAGCCTATATTATAGTTTTGGTTGTCATCCTTTGTAGGAGTTAATTGTCTTGTCAGTTGTGCTGTAGATTGTGGCATGTTGCTCTACAGTAATTATAAAAATGCACTTTTGTTTTTAGTTTCTAGTTAAAGTAAACAATTTTCTAGCCCAAGCAAACTCTTGAAACTTTGGTTAAGACGACAACTGTTGGCACAGTTAATCTAATAAGTTATTTGGCTGCAACCCTCCCTGACATCTCTCCCAATAAGCACCAGGTCAAAACCTTCATTTCATCAATAAAGGCAATAAGACACTAAGAGATAAGAACACTTTTGAACAGCTGAATGTGGTTAATAGGTTTAGTAAGCAAGCAGTTCATTTTCCCCATTGAATTATTGTCCATTGTACCAACCCTGGTCCCAACAACAATCCAGCACTGCTCCAAGGAAGCACAACAGTACAGCCCCCTCTAGTGGTTGTCAAATATTAATATACAATTCCCTAATGTCCATCCATCTGCGTTGTCCCTCTTTGGTCTACCTGTATGAAAGCTGGTTGGTCAGCAATCCCGGGAAAGTTTCCTCTGTTTCCGAACTCAGTGAGCCACCTGTAAAGTCACACAGGGAAGGGATGTTGAGGCAGAAATACGAATCTGAACATCTGACAATAATAACTCAATGTGATGAGTCACAACTAGAAAAACATTTCATTTGTGATTTATTGACAGTGAAGTGTTTGGGAAAGGTTTGTTTTGTACTATGTTGTGATGGGACCTTTTTATAAAACATAATCTAACAGTCTTTCTGTTTTCTACAGGAAGGTCCAGCAGAGGTCTGCCTCCATCCACTGGTCCTCTGTAGAGGCTCCACAGTGGCCACAAACAGCCAGCTGAACTTTAAGAGTCCCGTCCAGCACTGTTTGCCTGCTTCACTGATCAGTACAGCAGGTTGAGAGGCAGGTTTGCAGGGTGAAGGAGTAGACTGGCACAAGTTGACTGCCACACATCAGCAACGTTCACCCTGCTGAAGTGTCTTTGAGCAAGACACTGAACCCTTTGGACATTATTGGTTTAAGTACGATTGAGTCCGATGCAAACGCTGATTTGAACGAGAAAAGGGAGAAAACTGGAGAAGTTCTTAGATTGTTTTGATTTGATTGCATGTTGCCTTGAAACTAAAGTGCATTTCAAGGGTGGTTTGGTTAAATAAATCTTTTACATTGTGCGTTGTAGTACAACTCCAACTGACAAACGTAATGTAGGTCCATTAACAGAATCTTATCTGTTAAAAAGATAATACTAAATATAGTTTTGTTTTCAAAAGCCAGCACTTCAGTTGAGTAAAGGAAAACAAATGTAACAATGTTATACTGGACTCAATAGATATTTTATAATGCATTAGTTCATTTAAAATGTTTTATGTTTTGTAAACAAGTTGCAAGATGTTCAATTGTTTTTAATATTTATTTTTTTCCTCTAAATAACACAAAAATACTATAGGATTGTTGCCTCGGGAAAGTTCTTTCACATTCCACATTACACAAAGCTAAAAGATTTTAGACATTTGGGTGAGACATTTAGTTTTTGCTTCGCAAACTTGGATTGTTGGGTCCTCTGTACCGGTTACTGTACCGTTCGTCATTGATTTAACACCAGTCTTACCTCTAAGAGGGTGTCTAAAATGCCATTAAGAGAGAATTGTATATGTTTGTATTCAGTAAAAGGAGATGAGTATTTTATTTTTTGTCATACTTGAAATGATCTTTGTGCCTGAAGTGAAGGTGACAGGACTTGTTCTGTGGTTTGTCTTTATGCATTACTTTTTGAACTGTGTCCATTGAGTAATTTCAGGGAAAACAAGACTGGATTAAATTAAATGCTCATGTCTCATGAAAATATGAAAATTATACATAGTTAACTTGATTCATTGTTTAAAAGAAGTTTTAGTGTTGTACAATTTTACCTAAACATATGCAGCCAAAAAGTGTTCAAACACTTTGTTTCGTTGGCCCTTCAGTACGCTGGATTTAAAATGAAAATGTTAAATGTTAAAGAAGTCCTGGCTCTAACCTTTTAATATGAAGATGTTAAATCTACACCTGGTAAACAGTATAAGAACTGTAACCCAATTTTAGGAGACAGAAAGAAAACGTGATCATACTTAATATCTGATGTAAATGCAAAGTAAAAATCCCATTACTAAACGGCTCAAAATGCTTTCATTTCATTTTGCTTTCCTAAAAAAATACAAACGGGCTATAATGCAGCCTCTTTTTCCACTGAACTTAATACTTTACCATTGTACTTAATATCATTTTAAAGCTTAAAGCAGATTAAGATCCTTATAAGCTAATGGTCTCACCTATATGACAGTTGTATGTCCATATCCGTTGTCCATCGTACCGGGAGCGGCACTTCATAATGTTGTTGCTGTAATCTGATTCTGCAACCTCATAGTTGGGGTTTATTACAACCTGAGGGAGCAAAAACAGTGTTGGTTAAATGTCTGAAAGCGAAAGCTTATACATGTAAAAGTCATTAGAAGTATTGCTAAGGACAGAATAACAGATTTAGTGACTGGCAGTAGACCAGAAGGGTGTGAGGGGGACTTCACAGAGTGACTGACTCAAAAAGAAAAAAATATGAGTTTAATTTCTGCAACTGATTCAGAAAAGATCACTCTCTAGTGGATGATTTGTCTCACAACCTAGATATTGTACATTTAATTTGTGCTGCAGCCAAAGTGTCCCTCAGACGGTTCTGTGTCCTTCAACAACCCTCCCTCGCTTGTTTAAGTCTGAGTAAGAGTATACTTAGGCTGAAGGCCAAACACAAACAGTTGCAGAGACGTGGAAAGTCTTGCTGTCTGTTAAGACTATGCTGGCTGAAGATGAGAATCTTTCCAGCAGCAGATGTGCTGTATCTAGTAAGGCTACACTGGCAGGCCAAATGTTCTACCTGGAAAATGTAGTCGCCGGGCTTCAGGTCTGTGATGTCGATCCACTGACAGTCAATGTCGTGCCTGTAGGTATCCGAGCAGCCAACTGTGATGCCCTGTGCCCCGAAGTTTGCACATTCATACCTCTTCTGGATACCTGTCAGCATTCAGAGCAGAGCCATTCAGACCTGGCTTTATACAGATGCTTCCATCAAATCAAACATTCAGCGACATAGTTTATTCTTAACAAAGTCAGTATTTAATCTAAATATTTTTACTGTTCCCTCCATATGAAAGTAAATCATGTTAAACTATAACTCAGAATTCTACTCAAATCAACAGTATGTAAGAAAAATAAAAAAGGGAAGGGGGAAATCTGTATTTACCCTCGTCACAGTGAGTGTCCTCCAGACAGAAGCTGGCTTTGTGTCCCTCTGCCACTTTAGTGCCGTTTAGACTCAGCAGGTCATAGTGGGTGAAAACCTCCATACTGTGGTAATGTCTGGATTGGACAAGGAAAAACAGTATGTTGAAACATCCTATATATGTACCTATGTTTAGTAACTCCACAATAACAGTCTCATTTTACACTTAGCTTGAACAACAATTCCCCCTCTGTAATCATTTGAGAGTAACAGATCAGGTTTCATACAGTCACTATTAAAAAAAACAGCAGGAAACTACAAACTATAAGTCTCACCTGTGACACTCGTGCCAGATCCAGGAGTGGTGTGCCGCACGTGGCCTGAAGTCTGACTGGCCGTTGTTATGTATCTGGGAGGAGAAGCGGAGAAGGCGGCGGTAGGAGGTGGGGTCAGCTTTGTCAGCAGTACTGGACAGACAGTGCTCCTCGTGGGCACACTGCAGTGCGTACATGGGTCTGTCCTCCAGGTAGGTGGTCTGTTCCACAACTGGGGCATTGAGGACCAGGTCTGGGGCCGCTGGGACAGAGAGAGCAACAGGGACGTGGTGGTTAGCAACAGCACGCATCAACCTAAACTCAAAATTCCCCAATTAACTGTATAGCATCAAGCTAGTCTTTGAGAAAATGTTTAAAAGAAATATTTTATAAAGTTAATATCCAATAGTAATAGGGTATCAGACATTTTGACTTGGTCAAGGTGTTACTAGTAATGTTGGCTGTGTTCTCTGCCTCAGGACGGCATGACAGTGAGCCAGCCAGGACCCTGAAACTGAAGCAGCTAAATGGAATTCAGCCATCATTAATTGTATCGTTTCCACGTGAGCTTTTCATGTAGTGTCATGTTAAAAAGATTCTGAATGTATAAAGTATTTGTATTGCACAGTTTCTTACTCTGAGTACAAGAGACCCCAGCAGAGAAGCGTCCACCTCCTTTGGGACACTCGATGTGTTTCCCGTGATGTAGACACTGATCCACAGTTAACTCAGTCCCTGAACATCTGACTCCACTCATCACGACTGCGTCAGCTGAGGCGTCTCCTTGCCAGTAGTATGTTTCCTGATAAAATAAAAATCACTCAGGGTTAGACTCATGTCCTCATTTTTGTACCTTAAGGGAATTCAGTATTTTGGGAAATAGTTATTCTCCTTCTTGATGAGAGTTACATGAGAAGATTGATACCACTCTCATGTCTAAATGGTAAATATAGAACCAGCGGCTGCTTAGCTTAGCTTAGCTTAGCATAACATAACACCTATAAAGCTTGCTAATTAAAATATCTCATCCGTTTAACCCGGGCAAAAACTGCAGTGTAACCTGACACAACCTGTTTCCAGTATTTGTGCTAAGCTATGCTAACCGGCTGCTGGCTGTAACTTCATATTTCTTTTATATCTGACTGAACTCAAAGTCTTAATCCACAGCTCTGCTACAGAGATCCATCCTATGCTGGAGTTAGCTGCAATCAAGTGGATAAAGATCATGCTGCTCAAACTGTTTAGGAGATTGTGTGGGAATGTTTTAAGCAGCAACATTAACTTAATTTTCCTCCTGTACATAGTTATCCCAGTCGTCCCACAAGACAAATCTAATCAAAGAGTCTGTTACACATCACACACACAGCAAGGGGTGCTCTGTTGTCCTCACAGTCCTGACTCAGCCTTATTACAGCATTTTGCAGACCACAAGGACACGACCTGTAAAAAAAAAACCCTCATACTTTCCGTCATCTTCCACGGAGGATTCATGAGAAATAAACTGAGCTGAGGGATATGGATGTAGGAGTACTTGCTGGTGGGTTGAGGTGGACAGACATACAGCAGTATAGTTTAAGCTCTGTGTCATTTGTTCCATCTGGTGGTGGGGTTTGCCTGCAGAAGTATTTAAAAATCAGACAGGAAAGAGTCTCTAGCTCTACCGTGATAACAGAGAGCAGACATGTATTACTCCTAAACCTTCCGTTAACATGAGAATATGTGGACAAAGGGACGTGTTCTTATAATTCCCTGATCTGATTATTTGACGTGGCACAGAAAAGTGAAATGTCTACTTGTAATGAAAGTAGACACTTTATTTCCCACTGGTTCAAAAAGCACAATGTTGAAGTGTACTTGAGTAAAGGGCGAGTGCTCAAACAGTGACTACAAACACATGAGGACATGTTTACGTGCTGCTCCATTAGAAGTGCATTGCACATATTTGTCACAAACACACTTCAGGGAACTGAACCGCCTCCAACGGATCCTGTCCAAGTTCCCCTCATAAAACTCCCTGCTGTTATCAACGCACATCCCCATGATTCACACATACTTTCCAGACCTATATCATCTTTAACCACAAATAACACAGTGGGTTCAGCCTGAAAATAGAAATGCATAAAGAACACAAGGGGGGTCTTTAACTTTACCAGCCTCTTATCTAATGACATAAAGGGAGCACTGGGGTTAAAAAACAGGAGGTAAACGTAAGCAGGACAGGACTGACGCTGCCAAGTCATGCCAGGGGCTTTAGGGGTGGAGCTCCACTAAACTTCAAACAGCAAACGAAGGCTTTCCCCATCATCTGTGTCACAGACCATCCCTGACCCGCTCTCTTCACTGACTGTGTGTTTTTGATGTTTTTAAGACAGTGACATCCTTATTGTGCCCTCTGGGATCAATAAAGTTCAAGCTCATTAGAGTGAGAGTTAATGGTTTCCACTGACATGCTCACACACAGAGACATTATAACACATAGTACTGCCAGAGTGGCTTCATCTTGTCCATATTATACATGGCTGGAACTTGCATTTCATCTCCTGCACTCTCAAACTGAAGTCCCTCTCTATCTAATCTATCTAATAACATTGGTTTTCTATCCAAGCTATTACCCTAAATAATGATGTCACTATAATGTGAGGAAAGCCAAGCTGAAAAGGCAGAGGCAAGACCTGGCCTGAGGTGCAGACCGACCCCCTCTGACAACAGACAGCTTCCACTGTGTGTATATTCCTTTCCATTTCACCAATTTAACCTGGTGCTGTAGGTAAATATATTTTAAACTTGCCATAACGTGACATTGTGCAAAAAAAACCCCAACATGTTGCTGCACATTCAGCACATTGGAAATAGAAACAACTGTAATCAATCTGTAGGACAAAACAATACTGTACAAAAATCTTAAGATCCATGATGGAAATTCTGCACAGCATAAAATAAACTGTGCATATAGTTTATTGCTATGTTTATTACTGTTGTGCAAGATGGCCCGTATAAAAGTGTTTAGTGCCTGTCTGTGTATTTCCACACATTCAAGATAAGTCTTGATGTAGTTTAACATTTCATTTTAAACTGAGTGAATTGCCCATAAACTTGAATGAAAGCATAAATGATGGAAAGTCCAGTTTGGAGTGTCAGCGATATGTCAGAGCCTAAAATAAACCATCTCCTTTATGCTGAAAACCTGCTAAAAAGATAAGCTCATCTTAAAAATGATTTATTGGAAGGAGATGTGGAGAGCAACATTTACTCCAGAGATCTTACCTGGAAAGCGTGGCTGGCAAAGCCCAAGCCAAGCTGTCTGCACACTACCATGGCCTCCATGGTCCCCCAGCTGTCACTGCACACTGTGCCCCACACCAGAGCGCCGTTCTTCTCTGCCAGCACCTCCACACGACCCTCATAGGGATTACGGCCGCCACTTAACCGAAGCTGAGGACAGAGATAGACAGATGTGTCCTCCAGTTCTACACAAATCTTTATTTCTTTGTGTACTTTAGACAGCGGTACTCACTCTCTTGTTGAAGCCCATGGCAGGAACATTACATTTGACTGCTGCGTCCTCCTCGTGGCTGCAGCCCAGAGCGTCACGGTTGAAGTAGCACTCTGTCAGTGACTTTTCAAACCCAGAGCACTCCACCTCATTCATGTGGACTGGCCCCATCCCTACAGGAAAACACATCAGGCGCACACAAAATGTGTAATTGTCATTCTGTTGAACTTATGACTAAACTTACTGTGAGTAAAAATTGGACAAACAGGTGGAGCACTACAGAAAATAATCTGTCATCGATTTCCATTACTGGAAAGGAGAAAGCTGATCCTTGAGTTACACAATGATTTGTACTGCCCATTATTCCAGAGTACAACAGCAGTAGCCGCTATAGTGTTTTCCATCTTAAGACAGATGTAAGAAGTCCTGTTCCCTAGAACTACAGCGCAAAGGAAACCAGCAGTCAGCTATGTCAAATGAAATGAGACACTTGTGGCCTGTAAAAAAATAAAAATTCTCTCTCTGCAACTTTTTTCAGTCATCTCAGTGTAACGGAGCTTCCACAATAACATGTGCGAGTACTCTCTCCACGCTGATTTTGTTCCCATGTGACTGACCAGGAATGTCTCTAGTGATGCCAGCTCTGAAACTACAGCCAGAGGCCGAGACAGACGGGCAGTCGATGGAAGAAAATAAATTCACAACAGGAAGAACACAATGCTGCTGTAATCACACAGTCAATATTCTGGTAGGACAGAAAAATAATAGATTAAATAAATTAAATTTGTAATCTTACGTCAATAAAATTCAAATGCATAACACAAAAAATCATGGGCCATGGGTCAAGCAAAACTCTCAGCATTAGTTTGTAACTATCTATCAGATGAAAATGAGTGAAACATATACAAATTACACTTCTAGAAATACAGAAATTGTGTAATAACTATACATAAAAACTCCCACACAAATCCGGGAATCACTTAGTACTTTTTCAGTTTTATTGACATTCTTTTTCAGTCAACTTCAGTGACTTCTGAAAACAAACACAATCAGCTATTTCTAAGTCTACAGTCTGTGTGTGGCACCATTTTTGGATCGAGTGGTCAGCTCATAAAGAAATCCCTTAAATAACCTTGCACGCTCTCCAAAAAAGAATTCCTCCTCTGAAACCCATAAAGGCTGTTTTCTCTGCTGGAACATTTTGTGCGCTCTTGTGTTTTGCTGTGAGAATAAGAACAAGGCAGAGGAGTAATGCACATATGATTCTCATAATGCTGTGGTATATTGTATTTCACACAATCAGGCTCTGGGTCAAGGTATAAACATTAATGTGCTACTCCATACATTCCCCTGTGCCTTTTTTATGCTGACTTAAGGTTTAGACTGATTGAAGTGGGACAAAAACAGGTGGCGATACAAAGGCCAAAGATAAGGCGGAGGTGGAGGTCTCTGGTTACAGTCAACACCTTTCATTTTCACAGCTGGGAATGAGTTCTGCTTTGAGTTCTGCTTTGAATTTTGTTGAGTGATAGTGATTTTAGTGAGTGCTGTAAAACGTCATCAAGCTACAAACATATGAACAGTACGATCCCTAAATGTGTGGAGGAAATGTTACAGTTTATCTCCACAGGTGAGATTTGGGACTGTGGTCTCCAGTGTTCCAGTGTATGGAGTAACGAGTGTGCCACCAAACAAATTACCCGATCTCCTCTAAAGCGCAACTAATACTAGATTTTTGAAAAAAATAAACATTTTTGATAAGGATCCTTTAAATTTGGGTATTCAATTGTGACCACGATATGTACTAAACCTTCTGAGTGTGTAAGACTCCCCACTCCCACAACAATGTTTTTTACTTGAGTTTTTTTTTAAAACTATTATTATTTCGGCACACTTCACACTCCATATATTGTACCACCGTATCAGTCGTACTATGTAATAGAGTGATGAATCTGTAAAGTCATACCTTGTCCCAGTCGGGCGCCAGTCAAGGCCTCTTTGGCGCTTCCGAACCCAAGTTCTCGACAGACCACGGTGGCAGCTCGTATGTTCCAGTTGTCGTCACACACTGTCCCCCACTCCCCGTTCTTCAACACCTCCACTCGCCCCTCGCCAATCATAGCTCCGCCTCTTAGACGCACCAAGGGTTGCTACAGAAACAGTCCAACAAAAATTTAAATGAGTGAAAATGTAAATTATCATTGTTCTGCAGCAATGGAAAAAGTTTGAATTAACTTAACTATTTACAATTGTTCCTTGTTTGGCAGGCTTGAGAGAAAGTGGTGTTACCTTAGCTGAAATACTGATAATTGAATTGTATACATGACAGATGTTTAACTGTTTCCAGATGCTTGATTAATAAGCAGGAAATGTTGCAATCCAGTGCTGGATATATCAGGACTTCATTATAGGACTGTGTATCATGTGATTATTGAACTCTCTCTGGACCTACATAAAAAATATTTGGCTTCTTATAATACAATAATAATGCAGAAACTACAACTATAAAATCACATGCATGTTGAAATTGAAGAGCCTAATTCAGAAGTAATTTTCAAGAAGCTATATAAGAAATGTCACTGCAGTTTGTGAAACTAAAACCAGCCGTATGGTTACATAAGATGAAGTCTCGGGGAGCCTGTTGATATTTTGTTGTTTTCAGTTGTTCCCCCAGAAGGGAAGACTCACTCCTCCAGATGGGTTTGTTCTGAACAGAATGTTGATGACTGTTTTCTCCCTTATGAAAAACACTCAGTTTTTCCATGCATCTGATTCTGCTCCGTCTAACAAAATCACCAAAATCCAGTGCAATTACTGATCTTGACTGCTCTCCTTTGCCTGCATTCACACAGTACACAGTTTCCTCTCTGTCTTATTATTTCAGTATGCACTGTTGCAATAAGTAAGGAAGTTGTTCAGCAATACCATCAAGACAGAATCCTATACATTCACTGTACCTATCTCAAACAGCCAGTAACTTGAGATTGTGCACATAAACAGTTGATCCCTATTGTCCACTCCAACACAGAAAGGACGAGAGCTCAGATTCTTGCTGTGAAGCGACAGAGCTAACCACTGTTCCCCTGTGCAGCCAAGCGTGACCTACCTCCACCCTGTAGGCCTTCCTGAAGCCGGCGCTGACGCTGGGGGCAAAGGCACGTCCAGGCACACAACTGACCACTACAGGCATGCCCTGCTCACAGGTGTGGTTGCCCTTCAGCTCTATCTCTCGGCCCAGCTTACAATCAGACAGGTCGGCCTCGTTGCCGGTGCAGTTGACGGAGAAACCCCAGTAGTTCTTCTTACGGCGTTTGGCCAGCAGTCTGAGAGAGAAAAACACAATAACATTTTATTAGAAAAATATTAAAAATTACACTGTCTTCTTATTCTGTTCATTTGTTACGTTAACATCACTGCCAACCGTTTTAGAAAGCGTGTCATTGTTTTTTTATTATCTATAAATGAGGAATGTCAACATTTATCCATCTTTTCCAGTACTCGTGGTTGTCAGTTCATGCCAAAACCTGCAGACTTGAGACCTACTTCAAAAAGGCAATCCATCACGTTGAACATGTAGTCACTCTTTTTTGTTATTTTATGTTATGTAATTGTTACAAGGTAATGCTGTTGCAAAGACTGTTCTGGAAAGTGTTCCACTTGGTGCGTTCAAGTGAGACATCGATCACTTAATCATCACCCGCTGAGCCGCATGTACCCTTGGGATTCAGATGTCAAGAGACATCATACAACAGCAAAGAAGAGCTTTCAAAACAGTCTGTTACCAATTGGATTACCTAACAATGGTGACACATGGACATAAAAGGACCTTCTTTATAATGTAAGAAATGAATTAAGAAATGTAATGAAAAACACCTTAAAATTGTTTCATGTAGAAGACCACAATACCATTCTTTCTCACACTTGACTAAAATACTAAGGAGCTGTTTTATGGGAAGAGGGAATTTTAGGTATTTAGTGAGGAATTCAACAATACCCATCCTATGCTGAGAAGCACAATGGGAGTATTGTTGTGAGAGCACCTTAACATTCTCATGACCCCCATACTTGAATGGAAGTCATCAACTAAGGGTCATTGAGGAACCCAACAATAGTGGACCTTGAAGCAGGTCCGGGCCTTGGAAGAAGCAGACCATGTAATGAAACCAGCATGAGCTACATTTACAGCTGTTCGGTTCTGACAGCTTATGCAGATGCTGTAAATAGAGTGTACCTCCAGCTCGGTTTGAACACAAAGACAATTTGTGGTCCGTGAAATTTGATGTGCCAAATTTGATTCAGAGTTTTTAATTTTGTTAGACTGTTATCGGCACGTTTGGGGAAGGGAATGGTCCCGTGTTGTTCCAGATAAAAGACAGATTGAATGTGATCTTTCAACCCCATAAAACAATGAACCATGTGAGAGCACGGCAGCATCACACGCTGTAAAACCACACGCTTTGGGATCTTAAGTGATAGACAAGAACACCAAGTGTTCTTAGCTGGTTTGATGCTTCTTATTCTTCCTCCAGTTAAAATGCATCCATATGGAAGATTTGCATCTAATCAGATGAGATCATGTCTACCAGAGCTATACAAATAGAAACATGTTTTGTCTTTATCTTAGTTTATTGTAAACATTTGCTAACCAAAGCCAGAAACATTAATGTGAAGATCCAGGTGCAGCTCTGACCACATCATACATGATCATCCCGTTGACTCACAGTATTTCAAAATAAATGTATTTGTGATGTCTCTCTGGTCTTGATTTGACTGTGGTTGGACTGTGGTTCTGTGAGTCTTTCATTAGACTGCAGACTGGATGTGCATCATGAATGGATTAGGCTAATAGGCCCATTGTATGTGCGAAAATGTACTGAATACCAAACCAATCGAGTCATGTTCTTCTGGAAGAGCAGGTAGCCACATTTAATTCTAAAAAAAGGTTTGATTCTTGGATTTCTACCTCAGGCTGAGCTGTTTAAGAGATAAACATGTTGTTCTCTTTCATGCAGTTACCAGATCAGGAGATGTGCTCACGTGCTTATTCTCTCATGTGGATTAAGCAGCTGTTGTGTTTTGAACTTCAGTTCCCTTCTTAGCAGATAAGAATTATAAGACACAAAGTGGTCTAAGAAATAGCTGGCTTTTTGTTAGGCTACACATTGACATTTAAGAAGGGCAGTGTGTTAACAATCCTGCTCAGAGGGAAACAATTTGATGCAGCCAAAAGAGCCACTGTTTCACAGAGTATTGCACTCAGTCGTTTCCCAGCAAGACCCATCCTTCATCCTCTAAAACTTCCTCTGGCGGTGTTTGGCCTCTTGTCAAGAATCTGTAGGCTCAAGTCTGTTTAATCTCAGTGTCTCACCAAAATGGATGAGGGGTTGAGTCATGACTAGTGTAAACAAATGTCATTATGTAACCTTTCCTAACATCAGTTTGCTATGGTACAACATTCCTAAATGGACTAAATGGACAGGTAAAAAGGAGTTATAAAACCTGCCGGGAAATTTAAAAAAATAAAATAAAGTGTTTGTATCATACAGGAATGTGTGGTGTATCTAAAATATTAACACAGGGTGATTACACAGGTGTGACTTTAAAATGATTCATTATGTAGCCCTGCTATATCATAGCCTAAACAGTAACTCCAATTCATGTGAAGACTTTCATCATTTGTAACTGGCCTTATTTAAACTTAAGCTGCTGGCCCCCGGCACCATTACTCACTTGTAGGGTCGGGTATTCACGCGTTTCTCCCCGGGGAACCCGTACATGCCACAGATGACCCTGCTGTTCATCTCTGTCCACTCCTCATTGCAGATTTGTCTCCACTTGCCTCCGTCTTTCACCTCCAAAAAGCCGTCAGTGATGGGAATCCTTTTCCTGTGAGAGTAAGTGGCCCTGATCCTCACATCCTCCACTTGCACAGTCAGACCCTGAGAAACACAGCAGAGGAAATGTTTAATCACAACATTACACCTTACAGATATTGTACAGAAAGTAGATTGAAGTAGATGTTAGAGTACTACACACTCAACCAAATATTCCAGTCTTTAGAGTTACTTTTACTGTTATTCATTACTTCAGATACCAGCATCAGTCAACCACTTGTCAAATACCTGATCTCCCAACTCTACATCTAATGGACTGATTTCCATGACATTTTGTATGATGCATTTGTGATCCCTAGAGGGTGAATTGTAATAATATGGTCGATCTTTTTCTCTAGCGACACTATAACGCAGACATTTACAACTATTACACTGATTGCCATGAAGTTTGGTACAGACATTCATGTCCCCCGCAGGAGGACTTGTAATAACTAAAGATAAGTATATGTGGGATGTTTCAAGATATTGTGCAAAAAAAGAAATGTATCAGCAGAGGTTGGAGGTACTGGGTGCTGTGGCGTTCTTCTTGGTCTAGCTTGCCCAGTTGGTTGGCACAAAATGTTCCGATGCCACCTCCCCAGCACGCCACAGCAAAGAAGATGACACTGATGACATCCGTAGAAGCCTAGTGCACACGTTGAAGGACCTGCCTATAAAATTGTTTCCCACCATGTCAAGTAAAATCAGAGCAAAAAGGGAATAGCTGACTTAAAAAAGTGAAACACTGAAAGATAATTGGTGGCAGACATGTATATCAAGATATTGGTAGACTGTAATATGAAAACAGATTATCCTTCATGCTAAACATGTCAAGTAGTTATTGTTGTTTGTGAAATACTCATATTCTATATAATACTGTCTTTACATGCAAAATGTCTGCAATGCTGTTCCGATCCAATGGAGTCATTTTTTAAATTCACTCTAAATCATGTTTCCTTGCAGTGCTATATTACATTCAACTTACTGAAATCTACTTCGACTTTTCCATAAACTATACTGACACTGAGTCATTGCTTTATAAACGTGGTTATATAATTGGTGAAGTGAACATAATCGTGAATGAATTCGAGCTGTCTGACAAGAATGTTATTTAGAGGATGTAGCTGGTTTTACTTCTACTGTAGACTACACATGTACTGTTTCACTTGATATATTGTAAATACAGTACAGTATATGAGTCACAAAGGAAGTTCATACTCAGAGAGAATGCAAAAGTGTTTCAGGAAAAAAAAAGAAAATCGCCCTGTGGCCTCTTAGTTTGTACGTATGCTTGAAAACACGAGTCAAGCTGAAAAATCTGACGATGAAATCTTTGTTTAAACTTGTTGTTGCTGAGAGGCCTTAGGAGGTCCAATGAATGTCTGGAATTTTTCTTCCATATTTTTTGAGTCTTTAAAGTTTAGAGCTGAGATGTTCGGACCCATAGCAAGCTGGTGGAGAACATACATCAAACATGACAGCATAGACCTGTCAAAACCAGCTACCAGTGTTTGGGTTTCCCCAGAAAAAAACCCAAAGGAGAATAAATAATATTTCATTATTTGATGAAGTTACTGGGTATTATATATATGACTTAAGTTATATTTGTGTCATTATTCGATAGTGAAAGAAGCTGAAACGAACCAGTAGAGAACAAAATGAGAAACATTAGTCTTTTCCCTACGGGGGAGTGTGGAAGAAATCTGGGCCAAATGTCTCTGCAAAGACTTCTCATCTAGTGTCCTGGATTTCTTGGCTGACCATAAAATGATGAGCACTGATACAAGAAGTTAAAAAAGAAAGACGTCTAATTATGATTATAAATCAAGATTTTAAACATTATAATAAAGACAGAAGCTGCGTGACAGAGTTCAGGTTGGGAGTGTGTCTGCGGGTGGTCCACAGTCTTCTATAAAGGGCTGTAAAGCCAGTTGGTCAAACCTGGGGTCACCAACCACAATAAATATGAAGTTCCCTTAAACCAGGATGGAATGGTAACCTTTGGCCTCCAGGGCTTTATGGGAAAACAGCTACCTAATAACTCGAAACGCGATTGTTCAATTCCCTCCTTCGCAGGAACAAACTGCAGTTTGTTCCTGGCTGGGTGTGAGGCTGCACTGTGGGTGCCTAAAAGAGCCAGAACTCTGAGCTGCTCTGTGGTATGCAAATGCTGATCTCAGTGATTTCGTAACAGCCTGCTTCTTTAACTCTGCAAAAAACCAACAGCCAGGCATGTCTCCCAGAAATATTAAACGTTTGCCCACAGGGTGGTTTCCTGAGATGGCGTCAGCCTGAGGGAATGTGAATGGGAAAAGGTTTCAGAGTCTCTACACACTAAAGACTGCAATGCAGGAGGAGCCACGACTAAGTCAGACTGTTTCTACAGTGACCCCAGTCCTCCCACTGACCGCAGTGGTTAGAGTGGGTAAGAACCACTCTTTCATGGAGAGATTCCTGCTGGCCATAGCATGACAGAGTGTTTTCCGTCGGTGCCTGGTAGAATGGGAAGGTGAGGAGACGTGATCTTGATCAAGGATCCGGTGGTCTCAAATTTAAAAGCTATCTTAGTGCTTTGTTTACTTTGCTTCAGTAAAAGCAAGATGAGAATGATGTAGAGATGATTAATTATGTTATAAAAACATAAAGCTAATTGAAAATGTAACAACAAAATGAAACAAGGAAGACACAAAACTATACTCATAAATGTCCTAACTCAAGTACATTTGACGCAGAACATGAAATCAAACGGAAAATGTGAGTAATCAAAGTGAAGCCAGGTGTGGAGAGAAAAATACCTGACAGGACAGGGGGTACGAGGTGAGTTTGAAATGGGGCACTGAGATGGGTCTGACCAGTGTTGCATTTGGCACAGAGAGAGGAAACTGGCTGTCTGAACGTGCGAGACTAAAGAGAAGAGCACACCCACAGCTGGGATCAGTCCAGGCGTTTCCCCCTCTCAAACCCAGACCACCAGACATAAACTCAGCATAATATTGTTTGGCCAAGGTCCAAATCTACACACTGGTCAGTTTTTTTTAGCACCCTGTCAAAAAAAATGCTGGAAAAAGGGTGCTAAGCACAAAGAACATGGACCCTAAAGGATATTTTTTCACATTCTATGACTAAAAAGCTGTGAAATTTTCAAATATATATAATATTATATATTTTTCAAATGTCAAATTGGAAATCTGGACTTAATAGAAGGAAGAAATTCTGAAATACATGGAAATAAAGAGTTCAACATTTTGGGGGATATGCTTTTTCTTTTTTTTGCTGAGAGTCAGATAATAAGATTGATACCACTCATATCTGTAGGGTAAATAAGAAGCAACCACTAGCAGTCAGTTATCTTAGCTTAGCATAAGGCAGTGGAAAGCAGTGGGGAACGCTAGCTTGGCTCTGTCAAAGATGACCAAATCCACCTACCAGCACCAGTAAAGTTCACTCATTTACAGGTAAGATCTTGTTTGTTAAATCCATACAAAAACTAAACAGTAAAACAACTCGTTGTGACCAGGCCTTCTACCTTAATGCTAAGCTTAGTGGCTGCAGTACAGTACAGTAGCTTCATATTTAGTGCACAGACATGAGAGTGGTTTCAATCTTCTCATCTAACTCTCGGCAAGAAAACACATTTCCCAAAATGAAGTACAGGAAATGTGACTTCATATCAAACGTTGACCATTTTGGCAACCGGACCAGCCTAGATGTGTGATTGAGGTATGAAATGAACGCAGGCTTTCCATTCTGTAGGTCATACTAAGGCTAATTCTCAAATGGACATTTCTATTAGGTTGCCTCATCTTCACTCCCTCACTTACTCCCTTACCGTGGAACTGTAGTGATTCATTCATTCTGTGGCTTTTTTTTTTTGGACTTGTCTACAGCATGACTGTACATATTTACACATTAATCATTACCCATTTGTCAAAATAAATGATTAACGCAATATTTCTCAAATAAAGTCACATATTCTTGGTTGTTTGTAAGGAACAAGTTACAGAAAAAGAAAAACATTCCTCATTTAGCTGTACTCATTACTAGTCTCTGAAGTGAGCTTTGACCACTGAACTATTTCTGACTGGAGAGCAGACTTGTTTTTCTGACTGGGTCCCCCTCAGTAGATGTGTGAACATGATACTTTGGTCTAGCCAGTCTCTGACTAATGCTTCCACTACTGTGCATTTCATCCACATTATTCAGCTTTCCAGCAATGCCACACGTTTATCTGCACGTGCGCCCAGACTCCCACCAACCCCCGCCCCAGCTTACAAAACATGGCAAGTACGAATGATAATCACTCCACAGTTTAGATGAAAAGCAGGAGAACAGCAAGGCTCTTTGAAATTACTTTCACATCTGCCCCACCCCACTTTCTGCCTCACGGGCCCCCAGTGTGTGTGTGTGTGTGTGTGTGTGTGTGTGTGTGTGTGTGTGCGTGTGTCTGTGTGCTTTGCATCTGGAATATCTATCAGTGGGGTTACAGCTGCCATCATGGCAATGAAATGGAAAAGAATCATTACTATAGGTAGACTAGACGCACACATACACACACCTCATCTCAAACTGGGGTTAAATTCAGTGTAGATATGTTTAAATGGCCATTATTACAGAATTGGTTAGCCAGACTTGCCTGTGTTGGAAATGGTCATACTATACAGATTAATCATTACCTTTTTCAAAATAAATATTTATTGCAAATTGCTCGTATTAGGGAGTACTTACGGTTTAAGCTCTATTTCCATCCTTTGAGCCCTCATGGTCTGCATTCAAATTACTTCACATAGTTAAAGGAATAGTTTGATGGTTTGGAAAATTTCATTTTCTTGCTTAGATTTGGATGACTTTGCCCTTTCATAGGGCTTTTCCTTTGTCAAACCAGTGATTTGGGTTTCCATTACCCATTTAAATGTGCCAAGCTGTGCCAAGCCGCGCCCGAGATGGACCATCTCCGGAGTCAGGCCAAAGCACGACCAACCAGCAGGTTGCGGTGACATCTCACCGTCTGCGGCTGACCTGTGACAATCCCCATCCCCCCCCTCAAACAAGTATTGGTTCTGGGCCCCCGGATAGCTCAGTGGGTAGAGCTAGCGACCCATGAACCGAGGCTGAGTCCTTGCTGCAGCGGCCCAGGGTTCGAATCCAACCTGCGGCCTTTTGCTGCGTGTCATCCCCTCTCTCTGTCCCCCTTTCCTGTCTTTTGTCAGCTGTATCTATCAAATAAAGGCAATAAAAGGCCAAAAAAAAGTGTTTGTTCTGAGAGTCAACTCATGTCTTTACAGGAGACCAGAGAGACAGATGTTCTTAAAAGTCTATGAGTGTTCAGCTCTCAGTGCTTTTCTAGTTTCTAACTGAATCTCTGCGGTTTGAAGTTTAGTTTGTCTCTTTCACGTTTGCTTTCAGCTGTATAAGAGTCGTGTTAAGTTACTGTTGATGAAAACCAAACACTTCCTGATTTGGCTGCTTCATAATAAAAGCATTTAAATAACAAAATAACTTTTATTGTTAAGAATTTATAGCAAACAAAATGTGTTCATCACCAAATTAGCGGAGTATAGTTAGCAGCTATTCTTCAAGAAAAACAAGTTTACACACTGCAGGGAGGAAGGCGGCCATGTTTATTTGTGCTCTAGAACGTAACCAATCAGAAAATAACGTTTTATTATTTAATTATTTATTTTAGCTTTGTTGTCGCTACACATTTCCCTCTCTTCATTCAATCTTGAGCTCTCTCCACCGTCGCCGCTCTCTCTGACTTTAAAGACACACCTTCAAGCAGGTAGTCCTGTTGCAATAGAGATGTTAATCCCTGCCGTTCTGGGCTGATGTGCTGAGTTGAAGCGAGTCAAGCCAAGCCAGCACATGTGTATGGGAAAGGGCTATGCTATATGAAGCTGCTGCCAGGAGATTGTTGGCTTAGATTATCATAAAGACTGGAACCAGGAGGGAACAGCTAGTCCATCCAGGGGTAAAAAAAACCCTCTACCAGCAACTAAATTATTGTATCTTATTTGTTTAATCTGTACAAACACAGAAACAACAATTTAGAGTTTCACAGGGGGTTCACGCCAGAATATTTTTGTCCAAACACAGTTACTTCCTGGAATCGTGTCACCTCAAGGACCACCTCACACAATCCCCCATAAAATCTGCTTTTACACTTTAGTAATAGTATGGATTAAACACCAAGATATAACATTATTATTCATTAGTGAGCTTTAGAGGTTCTAGTTAACAGATTTTGATACCTTTGGACAGAGCAAGGCTAGCTGTTTCCCCATTCCAGCTTCTATGCTAACATGAAGTGGAATCAATCTTCTCATCTAACTCCCAGCAAGAAAGCAAATTACTTACAAAAAGTCAAACTTAATTATCGATTACTTGATCCTTGAAGTTTAAATGGTTTGTGTTGAAATGCTTTAACATCACTGTATACAAAATTGAACTGGCTCTTTACGGCACTAAAAATATATAAATATAGAATTATAGCAACATTTCTCTCATGAGTCAAGTGACTCATGTGCACCTTTACCTTACATCTGAATAACTCTTAAATTGTGTAATATCCGAAACTTTAGTCTTGGTGCATATGTGCGCTGCACATAATAAGTCAGCACAAAATGCAAATGGTAAATCATAAAGTGCAGAGTTTACACTTCGGGCACTCTGCAGCCCAAAGGAGATCCACAGCGGGATCCAGCTGTTAAACATGTGGTGGATCCGCTATGCTGGAGAAAAATTGTCTTCAGCCTCCTGACATCAACCTTTTCTCCCCTCGATCACTCTCCTCCTCACAAGCCTCTTGCATACACCATGTTGGAGGCGAATCCAACTTTGGCTCGGGTTTCCTTTTGTTGTATAGCAGTGAATGCGAGGAACTGAAATTCTTGTAAGCAGACACCGTCGCGCCTAAATGAGAAGTGCAACCTTTGCCCTGTTTAGATGTGCAAAGAATCAAAAGGCTTTTAACCACCGCATTCTGTTATTACAACTGGCTGCTGACGTCTTGTGTTGATTCTGGATATAAGTGTTTGGTTAAAGCGAACACACAATGTGATGTGGTGGGCAACTGCAGCTGCTTTTGGCGCTCATTTGTTTCTCATCCCTGAAATTCCAGACATCTTCTAATGAAGGAGAAGTATTTAGCAATGATTCTATCGACACAAATGACACGTGTAGCGTGCCTTTCACACGTGAACAAAAACCCAACATGGCAAAGTTGGTTGAAAAGTCCCCACTAGCAGATGGTAAACAAAGTTTCCTGCCATCTCAGTGTTTGGTTCTGCTGACAAATGTAATCCCCGTCCCCTACAGAATAAAGGACTTCATCTGTCATAATCTCCTCCCGCTGCCACACACAAACATATGCTAATAAATAAAACAGACACATAAAAGACTCCAGGGAGGGTTGTTGCAATGGTGTACAGCATTCAATGCTGCATGTTAAAATAATTAACATTATTTATGACAATAACTCAGTCATACAGGAATGTATGTTCTTTTGTTGGATTATTGAATAACTAGCTGAGAAAGGTAAGAGACCTGGCTTTTGTCTTCAGAGGACAGATCAGTAGCAGACAGCATTAAAGACTGACCTTAGTGGAACAAAGTAACAGTTCAGAGGTTAAAATGACGGTTCTCACCAGAGCTTTGACTGTTTTTTTTTTTGAGAAACACACACTGAGATTAGATTCTCAGCAAAACTTGATATCGCCCCATTAGTTCTTGTTATACTGTAGCATGTCTTCGATTGCAACTCGTGCCAGTGGAAGCTGCTGTTTTCATTAATGACAGACTCATGTCTTCCGTAGACTATTATTTGTGGTCAAAGCTGAACTTGCCAGGGTGAGCTGTTCTGGTCTATCTTCACATATTCCCATATGCTGTAAAGTAGTCTCATGATTTATCCCTCACAAAAACAAAATAATTGTAGTTCGAAGCAACTTTGTAACCTGTAGATTTACCCTGAAGTACAGTACTGAAAAACATCAATTTGACCATTGCTAGTTATCTAAATTCTGTACCTCAAATTCAGAATCTTCACTTCACTTCACAGTTATATCAACTTGAACAGACACAACCTAAAGCCCGAAGTACAGAAAACGCACTGTGAACTGTACTCTTCATACTTCAAACATATATCATCTTGAAAGTTGGAAAGCATTCACACAGAAGCAAAATAACTGATTGGCCACCCTTTTCGCAATAACCTCTACTTTGACTGTAGCGCACACTCGGTTAGGGTGTTAACTTTCCAGATTGAGCACAGAATGTCAATTCATGCTGTGAATAAACAGGTTGAAGGAACAGTGCTGCCCATTGCTGACGTCAGCCTAAGCATGGTTAAAGAGGTGTAGCTACACCTTTTCCCATTCCTCTCCCCTGCGACTTGAAAGGCTGGGCCGAGGAAATATTTACAGGGTGGGACTGAACTGCAGTAACACCCGAGAGACCATAAATACACAAGACAAATAGGGAACACAAGGGTGCTGCTTACATACACAACCAGCAAAAATAAGAACGTTTTACACAGGACTCAGCAGTCCATGATTTCAATTTCTCCTCTTGTCTATTCCTCCATTCCCATGACTCAACTAGGCACAAGAAGAAGGCACACAGGGATTTCAGATGCTCTCCTCAGTTGTCTTAACTGAATCAGTAAAAAACACAGTCACTGTTCTTGCTGTTGTAACCCGGCCAAATCTCCCTGCTGACTTCTAGTATGAACAAACAGAACACTCTGAATGTAGTCATGGACTGTTAAAGCATCGACTGTCTTCTAAGCTGCCAAAGAAAATTTGTTTAATCTCTATCAGTCTGGTTTTAGAAGGGAAACCCTCTATGGCAGTTTATTGTAATAACTTGTTCTCTGACAAGCTTCTCTTCCTCCCTTTCTCCTGGCACATCCACAAACCAACACTGACTTTCCATCCGGTACACAAGGCGTTCTCTGCAGCCAGACAGGATGGTCTTCCTCCTCTCTGAGTCATCTCCAAAATCTCCCAGGCTGCAGAGTGGGGGTCTAGTGTGGGCAGGGATAGGCTAATAGCAGCCTGGCAAAGTCATTAGTGCAAGTGGTGGAGTGGACAGCTCTACAATATGCGCTGACTTGTGGATTATTTCACTGGCTTCATGTCATGGCAGATGTGACTACCTACACGGAAGAACTGCTGTCTAATTTTTTCCAGACATACTGATTTAGTACCCATTAGACCATTATTTTGATTACTAGTTGTATCCATTTAATCATACGGAGGACAAAATGCTGGAGGTGGTTGCAACAGCTGTTTGTAGGGTCTTATTAACTTAGCACTCGTTATAATGCAAGTGGTTACTTAGTAGAGATTTGTGCATCACTAAATGAGCTTGCTAACATATTGACAAAGAGGTAAAGGGAGATTTATCTGACCTGACTATTAAAATGCTGTTTGAAAATGACTAGAACATTTTGAATTATCCTTCATATTCCAAAACATCTGGCCAGTAGCATTAGGCTAAATGACCTAATAAAGTTGGTTACCATATTTCTGCACAAACAAACTTCTTCATGCATGCATATATCCTGTTTTCATGATTATTTGTTTCTGATCAGACAGTGATGCAGATGTTTTTTAAGCAACTGATTTACGCATTACTAAAGTCTTTACTAGCTTACGTTTTAATGGTGCAACCCGGTTTAGTAAACCACTACTTTAAAACAAACTGAGTGACACATTTACAAATAGCTGATGCAACCCAGGCTGTATGCAGATTTTTCTCAATGGTCAGGTTCGGAGATGTGAAAGTTATTCAGTGAATCAAAGAGAGAAATGGATGATGGATATTTAATAAATGATAATAATACATTTTATTTATAATGCCCTTTTCATCAAAAGATCTCAAAGTGCTACAGGTTAGAAACAAAAAAAGATAAGCAGTTTTAAAAAAAATAAGAAAAGGAGAAAAGAATAAAACAAAAAAAAAAACATCTAAGCACATTCAACATCATTTTCAACACAATCAAGACTGAAAAATATTGCTCCTCTTAATACCTACAGACAGACATTACATTCAATCCACTGATCTGTCTGGATCAGTCTGGAAAGTTGGACGGATTTGAAAAAAAAAAAAAACCTCTCTTGTAGCAACTTGGAGCAATGCATGATTTTCTTTCATCTTAAGCCTACCCACTGTTTCTTTTTTTTTATTGTGCTGAGCATCTGTTCAGGGTACAAGCGTGTACTTGAACCATGTGTGGATGCTACTGGAGTTTTATTAATTATGTGATCAAGTGATCCCACCCAGGTGTTTACATGTGTGTATAGGCACAGACCTGTTTACTTTAAGTGTACTGTACATGTGTGCAGGTTTAACTGTGAGCGTGTTGCTCCATGGGAACCTACCTCCTCGCTGTTGGCCTGGTTCCGGATGAACTTGAAGCCTGGAATGCGCTTCTGGGTGCACACCACTCCGACATCTTCTGAGTGTTTGCAGTCAGACACTCCAAAGCCATTGGACTGACAGTGAGCCAGGCTCTTCTCTCCACCAGTGCAGTGCACATTGTCTAGCCAGATACGGCCTGGATCGGAGACAGGCAAAGATGCAAGCAAATGGATATATGTTGTAATTTTCTTGCAGTAGACCCCATGTTGTTGCTTTGTTTAGTTTTGAGTGGATGAAGACGATGGGCATGCTGGTTTTACTTGGATATTTAGTGCCAATACAATAATATATCCTTTTACTTTTCTTGTATGATGGTAAAATTGTATTTTTCTGTTGTAAATTGTAGAACTGAAACCATTAGTTGATTGATTAGTCGATTGATTAGTCAGCAGACAATTAATCTGTTTAAGGGTTGTAACCTGTTGATTATAGTTGTGTTATGTTGAGTATTGGTGCCACGGTCACACAGATATAAGAGATCTTGACAATCCTGACAAAATATTGGAGTTTTAACATCTTTATTTGATAATTTTTTTGTGTTTGTCACCTCTCCTCTAGAGTGCACTTGGCAATCCTCTGGTTTGGACGCTGTCAAACCAGTCTCTACCCATTTGGTCTCCTTTTATGGTCAACTTCCTGGGGGAATGTGCCAAGTGTGGTATGGATGAGGGGGAGGTTTGGGAGATGTTTGGAGGATATGCTGATTTTGAACAGTTTGAGATAAAGTTTACTCTTTCAACATGTTTTGTAAATTTTTTCTACTGTTAACTTATAAAAGTTATCTATTGAGAAATAGATAAAACTCGGCTACAAGTTAATTGATATACTAATTGTTATTTCCTGGGGTAGGAGGTGCTAACGTTTATATAAGTAGGAGTTGGACTTTCTCCCAGTGTTCAGATGATGTTGGCGAACAGACAACAATGACTGTCTACTGCCAGGGGCCCGAACTTCAAAGCTGGTATTCTTTGGATACCTTTCAGGGTTGTTTCCCCCCCTAACCTTTAATTTGAGAATTTCCAGTAATTGTTTCCCAATAAAATAAAGAACCTGGACTGCTGAACAGTTTAAAGTTCCCTTCCTTTCTGTGTGTGAATATATATACACCCATAAGCCACCGATATGAGCACTGACAGGTGAAGTGAATAACACTGATTATCTGGTTATCATGGCTCCTGTCAGTGGGTGGGATATATTAGGCAGCAAGTGAACATTTCATGTCAGAACACACAGTGCATCACAGTTTGTTGGTATGGGGCTGCAGAACATTATGACCACCAGGGTGTCCAGGTGGTTATAATGTTATGGCTGATCAGCGTGTATATATATATATGTATATATCTATGTTTTCAATTCCAAGTAGTTTTCCTTAATAAGGAATTAATTAATGAGCAAATATAAATGGAAGAGAGGTTACAACATTGTACCTTGAAAACTTAAGCCATATGTCACACCCTCATGACTTTTATGTCTAGTCAGATAGACAGTAAACCTACTCACGTTGAGACGTGCTTGGTCTCCAACATAACGTGACGCATTCTTTCAGGCAAAACGTGCCCAATAAATGTTGTTACGGTTGAAGCAGATCATCTGCTGTACAGCTGGCTGTTCTGATTCAGCCGTGCACATAACTGTAGCCATAGAAACCACCAACGGACTGCTCATCATTCTGACAGTCTCAACATGTTGCTGAGGAACATCCTGATCATACCAAGAAAGTGACTGCATGTTATATGGTCACGTAGCCTCCTCCTGGCAGAGAGATCATTACTTCTGGAACATTTTCATTACAGGAGCCAAGTCCTCTGAAGCTGAAGCAGAGTTTCCAAGGGACAACCAGTTTGGTCTCAGTACACCTTTGTCTAAACAAATATTCCGCTTTGCCAGTTGTGATAAATCTGGATTGCTGTGTTAAAACTATCATTCGCAGGCCTTATGGGAATGTAATTTCACAAGCCAGTGAAAAGAGCAGGGGCCACACTGTGTAGGGAGCCATGATTTTTCTGATTCTGAGCTTTTATTGGCACTTTAAGCCAACAGCATAGCCTTAACCCAAAATTATAACAAACTGGACAGACCACAGTGTTCCTAAAAAGATATAAAGCAGAAATAAAATAATAAATAAAAACACATAACTGTGATTGGCCCCGGTGCAACTATTGACAGCTTTGCTGGTTGCAGCGTTGATATTTATGCCAGTGGTGTAAACACAGCTGAGGATTGGATTTAAACGTCCCTGCAGATAAAAAAAACTCTCTGAATCCAAAAGGGATGTCTTAATACTTGTTATGTAGTTATGTCTTTAATTAAAAACATTCTGTGGTTTCTTTCAATAGTGCATAAGTCATCATGATGGGAAATGGAAAATGCCCTTGATCACTTTTATAGCCATGTGTCTCCACCAACAAGAAAACACAGATAAAAGTAGTTTCCATTCACTCACATGCACACAGCTAGTCTGGGCCTCAAATACTCATACACACTAAACATCTATTTGCCAGGAAAAGATCATTAAAAAAACTTCACAATATTTAAAGTGACAAGTGTCCTTTAGTGATCTTTCAGAAACACTGGTAGGACATTAACCCCGTCCCAAAGGCCCCCATCTTTATGTACTTATGCTATTGCTAAAATGCAGTGTAAACAGTTGCCTGTGTGCCCAGCCATATACATCAAACTGCTTGTTAACTGCTTCTTGCAAATACACATGCAACATTATATGCATGGGATATATTACTTCATGAATGTGATTCTTGAAATTGCTATAATGACTGTGGTGCTTTGGGAAGCAAGTTAATTACTTTGCTTTCAGAGCGGCTAGCTGGATGTGGCTGGCCCAGTGGGAAAACATGTGCCTTTAACAAGGACACTGAGTTAATTAACACCTACCAACTGACATTTACCACCAGCAGCTACCGAGTTGGGAATCTCATCAGTGTTTTTACAGTGATGGAGGAATTCATACCCGGCAAAGTGAGAGGAGATGAGATTATGTCTGTGTGTGTCTGGTTCACACACCAAGTGTTTCCAGCCCCCCCCCCCCATACTCTGAACTGATTGGCGTGTCTCAGTTCTCTAATGGGGAAACCAGTGCCTGAGGGTATTAGCAGTCAGACGGGGGGAAACGTGTACCTCATTCAAGGATTTCCATGGAACATATGAAACTGTTTAAACTGTATGAAGAGATATACTGCCTTTGAATGAGTGTGGTTGGCAGTTTGCTCAGATATAACTCTCAGCTCCTTCTTAAGACAGCTGACTGACAAGACTGAGACGATTTTTGGAGGGTTTTGATTAGATAACACAAGGCTCAGATCAAATCCTGGAAACCAACACTTCTAATAAAAACTCCATGCTAGTTTTCTTACCTTCTCCTCTTCCGTACTTGGCTGAAGGCGACCAGGACTCAGCATCCACAAAGCCGAGCTCTTTGCACACCACTCTGGCAGCGTAGATGGAGAAGTCATCATCGCACACTGTCCCCCACTCTCCATTGTAGAAAACCTCCACCCGGCCCTCGTAGTGTTTCCTCTTCTCCCCAGCTAGACGTAGCTGGATTGCAGGGCTGCCAGAGTCTGACTGGGCGTTGCACAGAGTCCACATGTACAACGCAGACAAGAGACAGCAGATGGCAACTGGGCGAGACATGATGCAGGGGGGCAAGGACAGTGATCTAGGGAGAGATAAGGACAACACTTAATAAGACTGTAAGAATCAGTAATAGAAGCTGTTTTAAGCTGTATAACATCACACTGGACTACACTGCCCTACAAAGACATATGTTTTAGTAGCTAAATAACCTTTTACAGCTAAAGTAAAAGAGTTATATCAAGTTTATTATTCCACACAATTAAATAAAGCGGTAACTAAATCAATTCATGATGGAGAAGGAAGAAAAACAGCCAGATCCTGCTACAGGTAGCTAGCTAGCTTCTCATTAGCTGTCATCTCATTTTTTGACTCTACTTAATTGTAAACAGCATTATATTGATTTCAATATATGATCACACTTGATTCCAATATTATGGACTGTAAATAATAAAACAAAAGTACATTTTCTTAAACAAACTAGTTTAAATGGAAGAGAAAGCTCAACACATTTTGTTGGTAGATAGCTATTACAGTTATTTAAGCATCCTGTGAAGATTATCCAAAGGCAGCGTGTGGTATCTGCATTTTAAATGTATTGTGTATGTTCTGTGGCTGTTCAATTATCTAACTGATTTCTATTAGTTTTACAGTTTGCAAACCCTAACCCCTTTTTCTGAATTTCAATTCTATAGTTACTGTACTGTACCTTTGTAGGGCAGTATGCTTTTTGAATATTTCTATACGAGATGGACTTAACATTTTCCAATTCCAAAGAGTTAAACTGAGGGCTGAATGTTGCAGAGGCACACAGTAATTTGTGGTGTGTGGCAGTTCTGTCCATAATTTAAGCGAGTGAGCAGTATACAGTCTTGTGCAGGAACAGTTTGGTTTGGCCCTCAGCAGGAACCCAGAGACCCCTCATTGGCCTCTACGCAACCACAAGTATAGGTTCGTGAATCACAAACTGAATTCACCGCAGTTTTACAGTATATTGAGCGAACAGTGAAAATACATTTCACTGCCAATAAAAGAGAAACGAAGGAGAAATTGGGAAGGTTTGGGTGAGAATGAAGATGATATTGCTGAGACAAGGATTCCTCTCTGTGTCTTCCTAATGGAGAGCAAATGTGGGCTCCTGCAGGGTGGGTGCTGCTGCCCCTCTCATTTATCTGCTGATCTGTGCCTGGAGGCTGCGCAACTGAGCTTCAGACGGAAAGTTGACTCCACCTCGATATTTCATGGCAAACCATGAAAGTGTCAACTAAGGGACCAAAAGCCCCTAGGGAGGAATGTTCCTGGAGTAAAGAGAAGGGAGGAAGACAGTGAAAGTAAGGAGACCTCCACGCCTTTAGTGTGTTTAAGGGGATGGGATGGGGGGGGGTTGCTTTCCGAGTTGAC
The DNA here is from genome assembly GCF_905237075.1 of Dicentrarchus labrax. Classification (NCBI taxonomy): domain Eukaryota; kingdom Metazoa; phylum Chordata; class Actinopteri; family Moronidae; genus Dicentrarchus; species Dicentrarchus labrax. Next base: position 14,807,314 of record NW_026136711.1, read on the forward strand.
GTCATAGTAACCAGCCAAACAAACTGCAGAGCGCACAGGCTTAAAAAAAACACCCCTGGAGTACACAGTCAATAACTTGTCAGACCGCATAAGATGTCAGCTTGTGATCCTCAGAGTGAAACATCTGGTTTATCTTCCCATGAAAGGAACATGTTCAGCAGGAGGAAGGAGCTATTACCCAATGCTGTTAGAGTGACAGAATCAACCATACATACATTTTAGATTAGTAGAGTTCAGAGTGCAGCTCTGAGTGAACACACATAACTCCAGTCAGCACGTGTCAACTCCACATACCTATTCATGAAAAATGAACACTATACGTATGCTCTAGATAAAACTGCTTACAGAAGCAGTGGAGACACACCCACACCCCACAAAACAATGGCCACAGTTGAGACTTCAAACTGGCTCAGAAACTTAACTTATATCAGACTTATGGAGAGTTCAGCATTGCAGAAAGTGTAAAACACGTAGTCCTGCATGAGAACAATAAGGCCAACAAGATAGGAGAAAGCTGCATGTGAGTGAAAGATAGCCAAGCACGGTCAAGCCCAGAATTCCATATGCTGAATTTATTGCTTTTCTCAGTCAAAGCCAGAGCTCTTGTATAGTCTATTGTTCATTTCAGAAACCAACAAATCAACCATCAAGTGTCTGTTAAGCCCTGGCCAGCACAGATCCCAATATTCCCAGTGGCTGACAAAAGAAAGACTTCATGAATGCCAAGAGAGTCAGAAGAGTCCTGCAGCTTCCTCAGGAAATGTGTCCAATGTCAGCACCAGAGTAAAGATACACAGCAGACTGATGCTCATTCCTTTTCCATTGTAGCTTGTTATTTAGGCTTTACGACAATGCAACACACTGCAGTGACCCGTGTTCTCATGAAGCTAACTTTTGGGAGGTTGAACACTTAAATTCAGATCAAATATGGGTTGTAAAATTAAATTCAATTAGTTAAAAGGGAGAAACATGCAAATTGTCTGCCATTGTTTTGTTAGAAGTCGAAGAAAGAGGACGAAATAAGAAAACCCTTCACTTCTAATGAGTCTCAATGTTTCACACGCGCACGTGCGAACTCCCATCAGTGGTCAAATCTCGCGTGAGAGAGTTTAAAGGAAACAACTTACTTTGACAGACGGAGAACGAGCAGCACAGCCTTTCCAATACGCAGACTTTTTCAGTTTTGCGACCTGTTGGAGAGGATGAGATGTGGACCAGCGGGTCTTTGTCCCTTTAGTACTCTCCTGGCTGTTTCCTCTGCTCCCCTCACAGCTGGCCGCGCGCTCCCAGCCCACTCCTCACCACACAGGGCAGCCAATGAGAGGCCGCCTCAGCATCCTGGACCCGCCCTCTCCGGTCCAGTCACCAGGGTTACACAAACACACTGCAGGCGCTGGAAAGATCATGGACCTGCATCTGTGGGTTATGAAACTCTACATTTATGTAAAACTTCCGTTTCCAGCATATTATGGCCTTTATATGGTCTTAAATGTGAGACACTGCATTTAATGTGCCTTTTGTGTTTGAATCAAGAAGTTAAAGGATTACTCACTTCTGTGGAGTTTATTTATTAAAGTATTATGATATGAAATAATGTTCTTTTTGTACTTTCCTTGGAAGAAACCATTCTCCTTCTTGGTTGAGAATGCCAAAAAGCTTAAACCTCACAGCTCACTGTCGATGGTTTGGGAGTGAACTCGATGACTTTTACACCATTAATGTTGGGGTGTTGTGGGCTCTTAGGTGCTACGTCTGTGTCTTTAAAGTTCCATTTAATCATATTTTTGATGTTCAAATTGAATCAAGTGACCTATTGTTGTTTACTATCTACTGTTAGATGCGTTTTGGTGCATATAGACAGTATATAGACTGTATAAAAGCCAACTGTAGACAACCATTTACAACAAGCTCAGTCTAGTACACTGGCTTTCTTCCCATCATACCATGGGTGACAATATAGACAAGGTAAAGGAGTGGCTGACAAAACAAGTCAAAGAGAGACAGATATTTTCTTAAGAGTTTGTGCAAAAAAAAAAAGGTGAATGTTCTCAAAAGGAGAGTTGGGATCCATTCTGTCTACCATGGTAGACAGAATTTGACTTACTTTGCTATTTAAGGGATCCCCAGGTAAGTAAGAACATGCAAGAAAGTAAGAAACATGGATTAGATACAACTAACTAACTAATTAACTAACTAACTAACTAACTAAATAACCAACTAACTAACTAACTACCTAACTAACTAACTAACTAACTAACTAACTAAACTGTCATGCTTAAACCTCCTGACTGATCCCTCAGATTAGACTCAGTGTCCCATCAGGACTGGCCTGTGCGTGTGGCACTGTGGTGTTCAAGGACACCACCATGTGGCCAGAAGGTGCCACAAAGCCCGATCTTGGCACAAACTAGACTAAATGAACAAACCTTTGGACAAATATGTGAATAATGTACATGTAATTAAGAACATAAACATTTGAGACGTATGTAATAACAAGTACTTCTTCAATTTACTGACATGAAACTTAAAGAAATGACTATAATTAGCCTGACATGTTTTACTAACCTTTCTACTGACTGTATAGCCTTCTACACATCGTCCTTTAATCAACATTTCACAATAATCTTTTTTTTAATTCCTGATGCATGTGTGCTGAAAAAAACATTGTGTGTCAGCAAATATCTAAGTTTCTGTAGTGTCCTTGAGCCAGACAGTGAATTGTCAGCAGATCAAATTTGACATGAATGCATTATTATACCATCAGAAATTCTCTGCCACTGTTTAGCAGACCAAGAAGCTGCAGTAAAAAGAATACATGGGCTGGGTTTGTGAATCGAATGTACCCTTTTTTGCTGATTTATCTAGTATTTTCAGTTTTTTTGTATCATTTTCAAACAGTGACACCTTTTGAGTTTTCCAACAAGACGACTACTTTTTTCTCCATCTGATGTACTGTTACAATTCCTTATAGATTGTTATACATGGAGAAATCTGGTGGCTCTGCATGGCTACAACAATAAAACTTACTGGCCACATTTGGTAAATGACCCTGCTTCAAAGAGGTTTGGCTACAGGGAAGTTTTTTAGAAACCAGTTGAGATTTTATGAGGCTGACCACTTGTTTTGTCAGAGTAAACATCATTAAGCTACCTGTTGTGGATAGTAAGATAAATAATACCAGCAGTCAGCCAGTTCTTGTCACACAGATTCACTATATAGATAAAGAAGTTCTGTTCTTGCCCAGTGGGAGCAGGATGGAGATCATCTTTGGAATCAAGTTACAACACAACAGGGGAATGCTGAAGCAGACCAAATACACAACAGCAAGTGTAAGGCTATTAGAGGTCCCAGTAAAGTACCTTAGTTGTGATTTATTTAATGTACAGTATACAAATTTAACCAGATTCGCGGCCTTTAATTTCAATTTGACAACATTAATCGGCACTGAAACAGTTAAGAAATGGGCAACTGCTCACTACATTGTTATAACTGTCAAATCTGGAGGAAACTGCAGGCTCTTAACTCGCAAACAAAATGCCACTAATGACATGCTTGTAAAAGGCAACAGTTCATTGGCTGCAAGAGCATGAAAGCAGTGATGACATTTGGCTCCTGTCCTCCCTGTGGGAATAAACAATGACAGAGTTTGTATGTGTTTATGTTTATCACTGCAATGATAGCAGACTCAGGAACAACATGTTTTGTGTGTCTGACTTGTTATGTGCTCAACTTAAATGATTCAGGAAACTGGCATAATATTAAATCTTAACCATTTATTCAGGAATGCACAAAATATAGCAGGTAACATAAGATCTGAGTATACTTAATTTTCTTCAATTTTACAAATATTAGGATCAAAATTCTTTTCATAAGGTATAAAATTTACACATATTGTACTGTAACAATGGATTTGCATTGAAAAGCACCTTCAGACAAATGTAACACCACCACAACAGGACATAGACCCATCTCATTTTACAATGACATTTGGCAATTGATTGTGCTAACGTGAAAGAAGGGATCTACAGAGGAATTTGTCCTTTTATATCTGAAAGACATCTGGCCAAAATGCAATAGTGTGCTCCTTCAGGTTCAATCAGGGCAGAAAGCGCTGATGTTAGCGATATTATTTAGATATTATTACTTGATAAACCTTTGCTTGCCAAAACTCAGATCTTCACCTTAAAGAGTAATGTAGCCCAGCATGTAAGCTCATTCATCTACCGCAGGTAAAGCATCAAAACTGCAAACCCACTATAACTCATTGTTGTTCAGGATATTTTGATCATAAAAGATATATACTGTATACAATACACTTTGGCAACAGAGTCCACAACAGAGGGTGGTAACTGAACTGCATGAAGGAACTGAGAAAACTAAATCTTTTCTTCTTCTTTTTCATTTTACAAAATAGACAAAATAAAGGCACACCAGCAACATTTGAGCTCACAGATAAAATATGAATACAGTACAAAAATATCTACATGGCAGCGACACAATATGATTCTAACTTTTCCACACTCAAATGCAGAGTGAGAAAATGAAACATGGCACATGGTTTTAACATTACAGTATAACAAGAGCAAAAATGTTCCTACTTCAAACTAAACTTCCACCCATCACTGTCAAACCACAATCAAACGAATAAGATATCATAGATCAGAATTTAGGATATGATTCTTTTAAGTGCTCTTTATATGTAACAATCCCAGAGATTTGTGCGGGGCATAATGTACATGATGTCCAAACTCTGTGGTTCAACTTCAAACTGTGCATAACTGAGGATTTTATCACACATTGTATATGTTACCCTGTGAAACAAGAAAGATGAACAAACTCAAAGGCAACTTAAGAAATACTCTGTAACTTAAACTGTCAGTATCACAAAAGAAATGGCAGCAAGAAATATTTCAAGGCCAGAAAACTAATATGCTAGGATCAGTTCAGGCACTCAACAGAGAGATTTGTCCTTTCTAAAGAATGTTACGTATATGTAGACGCACTGCAGTAAAAGATGTCTGTGCTGTGTGCCCACATCGTCTTTCCCTTATTTCCCACATTATTTCCTACAGTTTTGTGTTAAACATGCTGTATAAAATGATTAATGAAATTCTTTGTAATACAACACACTAGCTGATTTTTTCAAATGCACACATATTTCAAAGAAGAGAACCAGCTGTTAAAAACAGATGAATCTTTGAACCATGAAATGAGCCTTTACTGCAAATCCTCAATAAATCATTGCGTTTCTCCTTCAAAATAATTAAAATACATCTCAACTTTGTGCTTCTGCAAGTGCTGTGACATGATTAACGCAATGATCAGTTATTGTTCTGGTTTCAGTCTGAAAAGAACAAAAGAGCAAAGTGCAACCTGTATTTCTGTATTTCAATATTTAAAAAAAAAAAACAATGAGCAGGGAGAAAGAAGGGCTGACATGTGCTTAAGTGTGAGTATGTACATAATTTACATAATTGTTGTAGTGACAGTTTGATTAAAGGCCTCTTAGTCTGTTCCCAGTTTGGCGATCAGTTCATCACAGATCTTAGTGAGCTCCTCGATCTCTTGATTCTGTGAGAAACAGGGAGAGGAAGGTATGTTTAGGTGTAAAAGCCAAAATGTCAGGACAGAGACATAATTCTGCATCTGCACAGGGACAATAGAAATCGTTGAATCCGTAGCTTGCAGAAGTGTCGCAGTGCAAACATATGAAATTTAAAATGGGCGTATCTATTGTGCTGGTGGTGGAATGCAATGTAAAGTTTATTTACTCAAGTATAATTTTTACTTAATTGTACTTTACTTGAGTAGCAGTAGATTGCAGTAGTATACTAAACAAAGTACTTAAAATTGGTTCCACATTGAAACTATTTATGATACGATTCGATTACGATTCAGTAAAGGATCTGAGTGCTTCTTCCTCCACAGACACTAACTGATAGAGCAGAAAGGACCGCACTGTGGTTGGGCCGACACCCATCATTAAACTAAAAATAAGCACAATCCAACAAAAAACTTCCTCCTATTTTTCATCTTTTCTAATTTATTGTCAGGGACTGGTTATGAGGTGGTGTTTATATTTCTTCACTAGATTCTGGTTTATATAAATGAAACACTGCCCTCTAGTGTTAGATACTATAGCAATGTATTTGCAGACATCCATTTATGAAATCTGTGCTCAGTGACTGCACATGTTGAAAGACCTTACGGTGATTTTAACTGTAAATGAAGCACTTTTCAAATAACTGTACTTAAACACCTTTAATGTGCGATTAATTGCACAAAACAGCAGAACAAGAAGAGTTCCTCTAGGTTCACAGAATGAAAAGCTTTATCCCTCTCACTAAACATTAAGAGAAAACAAAACAAAACAAAGAGAACTAGAAGGGACATGAACCAACAGGTTTTGTGAGATTTGTGGTCTTAACCTCAGAATATAATAGTGTTGTATTCTTGGTGTGAAATAAAGCCCACAAAAGAGCTTGACTGTGATCTTATTTGTTTGCAGTAATAACTCATACACACCACAATTCATTTGACAACAAAATATTTAAACGTGCCTTATTTAGCACCTTTTTCCAGAATTGTAAGGGCAAGTCTGAGCCAACACACAAACACAAAACTCATCCAGTCTTAATATCTACTATACACAATAGTGTTTTTCCAGCATGCCCTACTTTTAATCTGGTATCATTTTAATCATGTTTGCAGTCATCTTACCTTTTGGAGAACAGCTCTTTCAAGTGACTCCACCTTCATCTGCTCCTTCCTCAGGCTGGCGTTTAGTGCAACACCCTCAGAGTTGGCCTTCGCACGTACCTGGGCAATCTCCTCATTAGCCCTGTTAGAGAGGAAGTGATGGAGACGAGAGGTTGTTGAAATTAGAGAATATAGCCTAGCCTTGAAATGCAAATGGATTTTTAGGGTTAAAAACGCCCAATGATTGAATCCTGCAAACAGAAATTGCAGAGATGAAGCTTACTTGTCCAGTTTCTCCTCAGCATGCACTTTGAGGGTTTGGTACCGCTGCTCCTCCTGTTTGATCCGCATCAGGTAGTCCTGTGCACACTTCTTCAGCACCTCCTCATTCTGGAGAGATACACATAGAGAATATGGTCAATGATCTGGCTTTTATGTGGACGGATAGCATCTCATGACAGTCATACCGAAGCTCTACTGACCTTCTTGAAGCCCTCCAGGACTCCCTTCATGTTCTCATACCTCCTGAAGAGATCAGCAAAGGAGCGCTCCACAGAGTTGAGGTCAGCCAAGGCTTGATCCCTCTCTGCAGTCAACTGCCTGACTGACTTACTACAGGACAGGGTCTTCTGCTGCTGCTCGTCCTCTGCAAACCAACAGAGGATTAAAAACGTAAGATTCAAAGGAAGTGAAGGCTAGATTATCTTAAAAATATGGAACTGAAACAGCTCAGTCAAATGCAACCATGAAAGACAGTACAGTTATAAAGTAGCAGGGCAGTGGTATGTTTTCCGTTTTTTTGGATGTGGAGGCTAATCCAGCACACTGTGTTTGACATAAAGCACTGATTATAAGATTAGTGCAGACTCTCAGCCTTTAGGGAGATCGAGCATGTTCACATCCATACTGGGTGTGGGACACTTAGACCTTTTTATACATACTACTAGTTTTCTCCAGTTTTAGGACAATTTAGCAGGACACAGATCCAAAACATACAAACAAGGCAAACAAGGAGGTTATTTTTATATAGCCAAACAGCGGAATATACCTCACTAACTACTACAAACACTTGACCTCAGTACAAGTGATCATGGGTTTCACTTTCTAAAGACCATCTGGCTGCAGTACAGACTTGGTGTCTGCTGGTGTTTTTGAGGCATTTATTTTAGGCAGTTGTAGATTCCAACAGATCAGCATACAAATATTAAATATGGTGTTTAATTTTAAGGTTATGTTCTCTAACATTTGGGGATGTATGAATAAAAAAGTGCACTGCAATCTTCTCAGAATAAAGCTGAGAGTTGACACTTTAACCTCATTGTCATTGTTTAATTTCTAATCCTATGCACTGCAACAGACCCAACACAACAAAAACCACTATTAAATGTAAAACTGTATACTTTCTGACATGAATATTGTAAGTGCAGTGTGTTCTTATGAGATGCATCCTTAAATTAAATGTATCCTGAAGGTGTAACAGTGTTGCGGAGCAGTCATGAACTACACATGCTATCTACAATAATGCATTCTGGACCCTACACCTGTAAAACAAACACAGCTATGTAGAATATACCACCAGCAGGTGGCAGCAACTTACCAATCATCTGTGCAACTGTTTTCTCATACTCTGCAACTATTTTCCTGTCAAGATAAGAACATCATTTGTCAACTTTGTCTTTATTTATATATTTTTTCTACATTTGCATTTTAAATGTGAAGCAAGGTTTAGGGAAACAGCAACGCTTCATACCTCATCTCCAATACCTCAGCTCTACTCTCCTCATACTTTCTCTTCCACTCATTGACCTCGATCTCCTTAGTGATGATCTGATTGGAAGACAGGGCATGAAGAGAATTTGTTTTTAAAACTTTATGAATGGACGCTGTGTTTCTGGGTGTGTGGCAGTGACATACCTCCTCTCTGATCAGGGTTAGCACTGCAGCCTTGTCCATCTCACTCAGAGGTATGTTGTCCTGGAACAGGGCTGCTGTGTCTGGGCTGTCACTGCTGGTCAACTTTGTTGTTTGGTTCATGGATATCTCACTCTGTGGAACATGCAGAAAGCACACTGTGTGCTCAGTCTAAGATGTGACAAGAACATCCAAGACCCTTACATTCTATAAACAGATCCCTTACAGCAAGCCACAAATCACTAGTTTTGGAAGGAATGCTCTTCACATTTGTGTTTATTTTATTATTAAACATTTATATAACCTGAATATGCAAGTGTGGTTATCTCAGAGTAAATATTGCATTTATCAAGTATTGTGTTATTAACAAATTATATGAATGTAATAACAGAAATAGCTAAAAGACAGCAACACAAGCTAACTGTTGTCCCAGTACGAAAAAACAAAACATTTTTTTTGTTTTGTTTGATGAAGAACAGTTGGTGCGAAACAAGCAGGTCATGTTTAAATATTCATACTGCTCACTCCCAGTGTTTTCTATAGTCTACTTACTATATCATCTTTCAGACTGCAGGTGTCCTTCTCCTCCAGCTCATCTGCAATCTTAGTCTCAGGACCTTTGAAGAAAAAAAACACATAATTCAGTGACAAATGACAACAGTTAATTGTACTAATTAGCCATATCTAAGTTACAAAAGAGAAGCAGATCCATGCTGCAACCTACTGGTGCTCAATGTCCAACACTTCAGCATTGAGACTATGAGCAGTATTTGTGTAGTTTTCATCAGATCTTATTTCTGTGACTAAAAGATACTGTGATACACAGACTGCTTTTAATGCACAGCTGTAGGAAGCATTTGTTCCCCAGTGTAATATTTATACATTTCTTATTTCCAGGACAGGATTTTGCTGAGCATGCATGCTCCATTTTTCTTCTTCATAAAGTTTGACACTTTCTCTGGTGGCTTTGCACCCTCCAATACTCCAGCAGTACTAACTGAATCACTCTCCTTGTTCACATTTTCCAGTGCCAGTGGAACTTGCACCTCTCTGATTCATTCCTACTTCCTCACCATGCCTCATGCATACGCTGAGCTAAAATGACCTTTCACACAAAAACTACCAACTTAAATACATCACAAGTTCACTTAGAAGGTCAGGTGGAATAAAACAGATCAGATATTATGACTATTGGTAGAATTATTCTTATCTACTAGTGCTGCTTCACATAATAAAACATGCATTGCTTTGTGAACAGATAGGTAAAGTTGACTTAAAGGGAAACATAAGTGTCATCTTGGGTGTATTTATATGACTTAATATTAACCTTAGAACTATCTGTGCTGCCAAAAAAGTGTTGTTTCACTATCTGCTATTGTTCCATTCCAACTTAAATTTGACACACAATTGAGTGACTGAAGATACAAACATACCGTCCATAACAGATATATCATTGACTGGCTGTTTTTTCAGAGGTACTTTATTGCATTCGGGTTCTCCTTTCTCCTCCTGGTTGTTTGTTGTCTGGCCCATAATGCCAGTGGAGGCGAGCTTTTCCTCATCCGTGGCGTGATGAACTCGCTCAGAGATCTCTGGGGTCTGAGCCACCACCTCATCCTCCTCCTGGAGGAAAGAGAGGAAGATAGAATGCACATTACAATCGGATTCATTTCACACTTAGTAAGTTAAATATATTCTAAAGAAAACAAAAATCACTTGTTTACATAAAAATGTGTATGTGTATTGTTGTGGATTCAAACCTTTAATGAACAATGTGGATACAGTACATTACTTTAAACATTACACAATCCCCAAAATTATCACAATCCCCAAGGTCCAATGTCTCCAACCCTGGTGTTTGATGTATGTATTCCAACCGCATTATGCTGGGGAAGTTACGTTATGTAAGGTAACATTTGTGGGGCTTGATTGTGTTACATTAAGTTATCTAAGAGACTCTGGTATTATATAATATCTTGAGTATATCACCTAAGGATGGAGAGCTGTGATAATGTTGAGGACAGAAGGGAACAGCAGACTAATATTTGACTGCAGAGTGATAAATCACTGATCTGTCACCACGCCAAACCAGCACTGCAGAGCTGGAGACACTGATGATACTCCTGTCAGCTTGAGTCACAGAGTGTGTGTGTGTGTGTGTGTGTGTGTGTGTGTGAAGAGGTGAGGCCAAGAGGTTGGACAGCTGCTGAATAATGGACATTGCAGTGTCACTGCAGTAAGGTGACACATTTCAGCTGACCCAACACTCACACAGAAACACACACAGTACCTGATTGCACACGTCGAGCACCAAGGACTGGCTTTCATCGTATTTCTGAACTTTACAGGAATTCCTACAAAGCAAGCACATGACGAGAATACAAATGTCAGAATATATAGATCCAAAAGTAGTGATCCTTAACCATTTTAATTCCTCCAGTTTTCTATAACCATAGAGGTGCAAGCTTTTTTATGTCTTTGGAGCTGATCGTATAGTGTATATATTAATGAGGTACAGCTATGTACATAGCTAGTCTAGTAGTAGTGCTGCCCAACTTCTGACAAGATCACCAGATGGAACAAATTAAGTTGTTGATGTAACAGGTTATGGTCTTGTGAGTTGAGGTGAAACCGAGGAAGACATTTATTTTCCTCACATGCTCCTTCAACAGTCGGTTCTGTCCCAGCACATGCCACGATGAGAGTAAAATGGGAAGCCAGCATGCGTGAAGGAAAGAGAGCGTCGATAGTGGGAGTACTTACAACAGAAAACAGAGAAACTTGACTTGTTCAGATGTCCTGGGGCTAATCGAAGTGGACGAAAGCAGAGGTTGGGGGGGTTGCGTTACACACAAGAGAAGGAAGGATGAAGGATGAAGGGGATATTGAATAAGGGAATGAAGAATAGAGCAGGGGAAGAGACAAAGAACAGCGTGTGAGTGACTAAAGGTGCTCAGCTTAGCATGTTAGATTCTCAGCAGATAGTTTCAAGTTTGAGCATAAACACACAATGCAGAGCGACCTGGAAAAGCTGAAACTGGTCCAAACCACTGCAGCCATAAGCACTTTTAAAACCTATATATAACCTGGGAATTGCATCAATGGTCAGTATGCAGTGTTAAGTGTTTGGCATGTGTTCAAAGCATTGTTTGGTATGCATCCTACCCCTAGTGGATGTAAATACTAACACATCAAACCAGTAATCTGAACCTTACGTGAGAGAATATAAATGACTTAAATTGTTGTTCAAAAGTTCAAAATTGCAAACTCCCGGGGAGGAAAGAAAGAAAGGCTTACGTGATTGTCCTCTCTTTGCTTTTCTTGGGAATCTGCCTCGCTTTCTTCTCCCCTGCCGGGTGCCCTGCTTTCTGTTTGCCTCCGTCTTTTACTTTTTTCTCTGGCTGAGGGGTGCTACTGGACGAGTCCTCTGTGCTCAGGGTTTTGGAGGGTTTAAATGGATCCACAGAGTCATCAAAATTGTCTGGATCAAAACTGCAGGAGGTCTTAGGGAGTACTGGAGAGCTGCTCACGGTGCTATTGCTGCCAAATGGATTGAAGTTCGGGTCGTCCCACTGACTGGGATCAAAGTTATATGTTCCCGTCTTTGGAATAGGAACATCGTCAAGGTTCAGTGGTTCATTAGAGTCTGAGTCTGGCAAAGCAGTTTCTGGAAGAGGATCTGAAACTGGTTCTGATGCTGGCTGAGGAGCTTTTTCTGACACTGGCTGAGAATCTGTTTCTGAAACTGTTTGTTCTGGTGCTGGTTTGCTGGAAGCCGCTGATCCTTTGGGCTTCTGTTTCTTAGCTGCAAATTTGCTGATTGTCTTTTTACCACCTAATTTCCTCGGAGGTGGCTTGCTGACTGTCCCCTCATCCAGACCGAACTCCAGCAACACAGACTTTGCCTCTGACGATGACTCCATCATCTCTGCTTCTACTGCAGCTGCTGAGCTGGCCTCACAGACAGGCAAGGAGCCACCGAGTGGCTCAAGTCTAGGGAGAGAGCTTGAACCACACGGTGGAGGAGAGTTCTGGATTTTGGATCCGCCGCTGGTGAAAGGGTTAAAGCTGTCATCCAGCTGGTCAGGGTCAAATTTGTAAGTGGCCTTGGGAACAGGAAGTTCCTGTTCCTCATTTGTTTGGGCAGGCTCATTCAGCGAGGCCTTTATTTTCAGGGATGGAGGTTTAGACTTGCTGGTTTTAGTCTTTTGAGTGGGCTCGGCCTGGTTGAGGCCATTGCACTGTGGTTCTGGTTCAACAAGACATATCGGCTCAGAGGGCTCTGGAGCCGGGCTGGCAAAAGGTTCACTGCTCTGGACTGGTTCTGGTTCTAGTACTGGTTCTGGTTCTGGTTCTGGTTCTAGTACTGGTTCTGGTTCTGGTTCTGGTTCTGGTTCTGGTTCTGGAGTTAGAGTTGCTGCTGGAGCCGGAGCTGGAGCTGGAGCTGGAGCTGAAGCCACATCCGGGACAGGATCTGCAACTAGGACGGGGACTGGGGCTTGCGATGGCTCAGAGGATGGCGCTGTGCATTTGGCCAAATCAGGCATTTCCTTCACTGAGGATGAAGTAGGGACAGGCACAGAGCCCAGGGCCTCTGGAAGATTCTCTGTTTGTTCTGCTTCCAGGGTCTGGATGTTTACTTTCAGTGGGCCACCCATGGGGACGGCAGGCTCATCCTGACCCATGTTGGGGCTGAGCGAAATATCCTGATCCCAAACAGGAGCAGTCACTATCAGGTGCTCCTCCTGATCCACATCTAAAGAAGAAATAAGAGAACAAAACACCAGAATTAACCATATGAGCGCATTCAGAATGCAAAAAATAAAACTGCATTCACACTTCCTCTACCTTTGATAATCCCTCCAATCAAATCTAAACTTAGATGTAGGTGGCATCTGATTGGTTACAATCCAGCCAACTGTTCCAATTGCTGCTGTTGCCATGGCAATGTCTTACTATGAGGGCCATGACATTTAAACCAAGTAGTATTGGAAAATAGAGAGAAAGAGAGAGCTATGATTTATTTTGTGTTGTGTGTTGAGGACAACAGGGGCAGTGCTGGTTGTGGTGTCATTATTGCCTCCAGGGAAGCTTTTGACACACCAACATATTTCAGTATGCCTGTCATACCCATCATATTCATGTAATATTATGTTGCTAGGAGACTAGCACAGCTTGCTGTGTTTCTACCTACTTCCATTCACGTTATCATGTCGCCAGAGTGTCATTTTCAAAGTATTCCTGCAGTCCAACATGTCCATACAAACATATCTTCTTCTAAATCCACATGCATATTCAGTACAAAGGTATAATAATTCCCTTTTATTCTCTCACTTTTGTGTTTATAAAGACTGCACACGTCACAGCAGGGATAAATCTCACAAAGCTGCTGTTTGCAATAATATGCAAATATTTGGTCCAATTTGATTAATAAAATGAATTGCTTTGCATTTGTTTACAATTTTGTTATGATATACTTCACTGATTTTAGTATGAGTATAAAGTACTAGGGCATAGTGTCTGTAATATATATTAATCTTTATCTTGAAATTAAAATATTTGTTCCAATATTTTTAAAACATTGTGAAATAGTATAGATAATTATTTTTTATGTATAAACTCAAGTCATATTGCAGCTTAGCATGCATTTCCCCACAGGAGACATACAAAGCAACCCTGAGGTATTCATCTGTCAATGCCTTTCTGCTTTGTCAAGTCAACTATCCATTAAATACTTCTAAACTGTCAGCATGTATAGACGCTGATGTAGTAATGGAGACTTTGGATAGCCACAGACAAACACAGCCATCAGCATGTTTAGATTCAAAGACGTTTCTAAAGGCACTTCAACTCCTGCCTGCCAGGATTCAAACGTCCTCATTCATAGCTGCAGGAAGGGATGTTTGAAGTAGTAAATGTTTGTTGGAGCTGTTCCTATAAAGCAACTGCCTTACATCAACGCATGGTCTCCTAAAAACCTCCTTAAAAAGTGAGCCACATGATGGTTTCAGCCTGATAACAAGCTTTGTTCAGTCACTCCCCTCATTGTGACCTCTATCAGTTACCAATACAAAACAGGGCGAACCGAAGCCTTTGTTAAACCTGTTGAATTCCAGAGCAAAGGCCATTCCCACACTCTGCTGTAGGCTCCTCCTCCAAGTGATTCAAATGACAATGACAGCACTTCTGCCATCATCACACAAAAAATCCACACTCAGACTGCATACCAGCTTACATACCAAGCACACAGGACATGTTTTACTGCTTAGGTATTATAACCTCAGGTAAAACATTTGTATGATCCATATGAAAGTTAAAAGTTAGAATAACGTGTCCTCCTGATACACATACAGTAGTTAAAGCTAGAATGCAGTAGGTAGGTACATTCCTTAAACTGTCGGACTGCATATGTATCCAATTACTCTGGCGTGGTGAACCCGATACGCCACATTTAGACACAGTAGTGGAATTTATAAATGCCCAAATGTGCTATTTAAAGTTATTATTTTAACATATAATGCTGATAATAACTGACACATTATAGAATTTTTCTTTTCTTTCGTTGACTATGAAAACTAACACATGTACACACATGTGATGCCTGAACATCTAGTGCAACATCAAAAGACTCCTGTTTCCATGGCAACTTCAAGGAGGAACACTCTGTTGTGCTGTGTACATACAGAGTATGAAGCTGCCCCGAGGCGTTACTGTAGCGTGTTTACGTCCTGGACAGTATGCCGACTCTGTCTCTCCTTATCTCTTCTCTCTCTGTCTGTCATTTGCTCAGCAGTGGCCTCACCTGTTATGTGTGGATCAGCGTTGTTGTTCTCCAGCTCTCCTGGGAAGGTCGGAGGGGCACGGACAGGAGTTGCTGCTTCAGGAGTGTCAAAATTACCCTCTGAGTCAGAGCTGTGGAAGCCAGAGAGAGACACAGAGAGAGAGAGTATGAATTTCCCAAACAGGACAGAAGGATAACTGAGGAGTAGTAATCGCATCATAAATACTGGAACTTTATACTCTCAGAGGCACAATTCTGAATCAGCACTATAAACTATAAAGACGACTTGCACAAACAGAACTGCACTAACTGCATTAAAATGTGCAATATGTGCAAGTAGAAGGGCAAACTCTTTATTTCTATTCCCTCCCAAATCTATATATACTCCAGAAACTGTAGGATTCATGGTGTCATAATCTAAGGGAGTGTTTTTTAGCTTGTGATCCTTTAAGGTGAATCAGTGTCTGCTTGTGATGCCTCATCAGGACAGGTCGCAGTTCAACGACAGAGTGATGTTCCCCATTAATGCTGTTCTATTTCAATAAATTTTAAAGGCCTAAAGGGGTAAAACTACCCATTTTTTGTAGGTATAAAATGTATATATTAAAGTCTATTGAATATAATCATATACACATTTTGATATTTCTACTTTATGCATGATGCACAAAGAGGACTTGAATGTGACTTTATAAGGCTTTACCATCCCAAATCCATCTGGAGTATACTTTATTGTTTTATTATGCTTTTGCGACCTTCTGCACTTTTTAATTGACGCTAGCAATGGAGAGAAAGTAAAAGATTGACTAAAAGAGAGAAAGAGGAAATAGAGCAACCCACTCTTTCCTGTCACATCTTTAGCACTATACAGTATGAGGTACGAGACTGCACCATACGAACGACTTATGTAAATATCGTAATATAAGATTTGAACATTGCAACTGCATACAGTTAGCAAAATAAATAGACCCTTTCTATCACCGACTTGTGATTGCACACAGTAGAGCAGCAACAGTGAGCTGGATACTATCACTTCAGGAAGCAGCATCACAGTGTAGTTAGATATTGATAAGACTGGTTAGATAACTGCTGGGATAGTAAACAAACGCGGCTTTTTGGCACAGTAGTGAGACATTGTCTGGTCAATAAAATTTTATAAGTGTGGAAGTCAGCACAAAAAGGTAGTTATGAACCTTTGTGTCTACTTACAACAATGGCCAAGATAACATGATCATCAAAGCAGACATGACAAAAAAAGTCACGAGGCCTCCAGCATGTGTCATGTTTGTGTGTTAGCAATGATTACATCATCAAACTAAAGCATACCTGACTGCAGTGCTGGAGCATGTGTTGTTTCTGTGAAGCCACAGAAATGAGGATGTACCAGTCAGTGAGGCTGAGAAAAACATGCAGTTCGAACACGGCCACACCAGAAATGTGTCAGCAACAGAACACATTTGATATTTCTGCATGTTAACGACAAAAATGATGCAGATGGGACGACAGGTAAGCTGTTTTTTTCTTTTCCTCTGCTCATTTTCATCTTACCTTCATAAGATTAGAGACTCCTCAACCTGACAGGTGGACACACACACACACACACACACACACACACACACACACTCATGAACACACATGTGAAAATGCCCCATTCTCCAGTTCAGGAAGCGTGAATCACAGCCTCTAAAGTCTCACGGCTCCAGATCAACACTTGCCTGCAGCCTTGAGATCTCTCCTCCTCCTCTTCCTCTACTCTCTCTCCACGTTGCTCCCTCTCCTCGCTGGCCTCATGCCCTTCTTCATCTTCTTCTCCCTCTGCCCCTCGCACCGCCGTCCACGTCCATTTGGCCCATGACACGGGTGACAGCCAAGACATCCCTCCTCTTTCCACGGGGGGTTCTTCAACCCTCTATCGACTATAGGATTCACTGGGCTGGTTTCCAGAACCTGACGGATCCTTTTCTGTGCGTCTCTTCTTCAGATTTCCACCCTGCCAACAGCTCTCACATCTTTCCACAGAGCCTCTCTCTTCACACGAGTTCCCAGTTTGTTATTAAAGGAAGGAGACATTTCTTTCCACTCAGATTTCAGAAGATTTCAGCTCCTTTCTGTGTTTTTCTCTTGTCTTTTTTCCAGTCACGCTCTCCTTTCCCTCTGCCTCTGTGGCAGAATACCACAGCTCTGATCAGCTGGGTTTCAAAATGCTGTTCTCACTCTCTCCTCCTCTGAACCCCCCTCCAACCGTTCCTCTCCACCTCAGGCTAGTCCACTGACGGAACACAAAGCAGGGGGAGGCAGGAAGCTTGAAGCTCTTAAAATGAAGCAGCTTCTATTTACTCAACAAAATGAGTTCCCCTGTGGTTGGAGAATGGTACGTCCCTGTCAGACCGCTCTTCTACTCTGAAGCAGAAGGAGGGAGTCAGAAAACAAACACAGAAGGAGGAGGAGGAGGAGCTGAACAGTCGGGGCTCCACATTTTATAGCCCAAAGAGAGGTTAGGAATGTGGGACTGGAGCTTTAAGCCGTCTTTGCTCCCCCAGGCTGTTAAACAGTTAACTGTTTCTCCCATCCAATGGCAGGCATGCATGACCAGGGGAACCAGTTCTGTTAGACAGCCCCAGGAGATATACCTGACTGGATTCAATTTGTCTGCAGTAATCGTTCAGACCACTGAACTGACAGGGGAACCACTTCCTTCAACGCACTCATTAATTGAAGCTAAAAACCCACTGTAGCATCCGACACAATAGCATATTGTTGAATGTTGTCAAGGGAAAGAAAGAATGACTCGTTATGTGTGTCTGAAATACCTCAACGGTATAAAAAGCTCTCTAAAATAACTAATGCTGCTAAAAGCCAAAGCCATTCACTAGTATCAACAAAGGATACCTTATGGAAAAAACTGGTACATTGACAAATGAGTCAACCTCAGGGATACTATCTTAGACTGATTTAAATCATACTCTTCAGTGGCCCCTCTGACCAGATCTGTGTTATATGCTGAATTACTGCTCCTCTATCAGCCAGAGCGTGGCCTCAGATCCTCAGACAGGGCTCTGTTGGCTGTTCCTAACCCCAGGTGAACGGGCTTTTGCAGTCAGGGCCCCTTGGCTCTGGAACTCCCCGAGGCTGCAGAATCAGTAACAAACTTTTAAATCACCTTTGAAAATTCATCTTTTAATAATGTCACCTGTGTGTTTCTCTTTACTTCACATGATTTATGTGTTATATTTGCTTATTTCACACACCGTATTTCTTATTTTATGTTTGTTTATTGTTGGGTATTTTATTCTATTTCATTTTCTGTACTTCCAGTGGCCTGGTTTTATTACATTTTATTGTGCTGAATTGTTATATCTTGATTTTTCAACATAAAGCACTTTATAATTCTGATTCGATAACTGATAAATAAAGTGTATTATTATTATTAAAGGTGGTTTATACTTGAGTACTTTTTTAAAAATCTGCCTTATAACCACACTCACGTGCCTGTACATTAAAAGAGTTAATGGTCAGTGTAATCATTCCTTTCTTCCATACTGCCTGTGAGGAGATCCCCTCCTAATTTGATTCCAGTGTAAGAGATGGGAACATTATCCACAGTCTTCTGTGCAAAAATGTATTCTGGAGTTTAACCAAAGCAAATATGAGGTTTCAGCTGCTGCAATTGTTCAAATCAAGTGGGTATCTAAGTTATCGTCTGTAAAATCCACTCTTTTTGCTACCGTGCCTCTCCTGGGGCTAAGCAAGGAAACACTTTCCAAGGAAATAGAAAGAGGGAATTCTGCACTAAAATGAAGGTAACTTTGGAAGAACTAACTCAGACTGCCAAAGCCTCGTATTCACTTCAGCTAAACTTATGAATACATTTTTACACAAAGCAAGAAGAGTGGTTTAAAGCAATAAATCAACAAGGCCAATTCATGTCCAGTATTGAGAGGAGGGGTGATTATAACCACTGATAAATCTTTCATTGTACAAATGAATGAAGTGAATACTGCATTAATATAGACTTGAAATGTTTTTATATCCTCTAATTTGTCACTCAACTCAAATGTATTTATTTTGTCAACAGGAACAGTCCCATAAATCATGACACAGATAAACCATATAGAAACAGAGGCAGTTGAAATCAACCAACAGGGATTTAACAGACTCTGTTCCTCTGTGCATACATTACCTTGGGAAGACAAATCTCTTATGAATGGCTAATCTGACCCACATTTGCAGCAGTGTTTGCAATGGTAATTTGGTTACCTTTTCAAGAACACTTGAACGGTATATCTATAATGCATCCTGTGTGTATTGTTTTCTAACACTGTACCCCTCCTCCAGAAACTCCTCCAGGGTCTGACTGGGCCACGCAGCAGAGAAACTCCTCCCAAATTCCAGTGGAGGAGCACAGACACACGTGCCTCAGTCAGGCTCAGAGTTTCCACATTGGACCAGAAAGGGTGGAGCTGGTCCCCCACCCACTTATTTACTGTCTGGGTCTGGTGGAGCTTGAGGTTGGGGTGAGGGCAATCCCTGCTTGCACTGATCATGTGCAAGGAGTAGTTAAGGAGTAGTACAAAGAGATTATCACTGGAGCACGAGGATCAATTTGTGCTTTTATCCCAGGGTTCGCATCTCTTTCTTCTCTTTGAAGTGTTTGCTCACAAAAACACCAGGTGTTCCTATTTCCTAAGTCTAAGGAATCCCTCACTAACTCAGGCATATTAAAAAAAAGATCACTATCTTTCCACACGTTATGAGCGGAAATCCTTGTGAATAATCCTTGATCAACACCGTAGGTCATATTTGATTAATAGACAAGGCCACAAACACCTGAGAAACCTTAAAGGGAACGTGTGTTTTCTGCATCTATAGAGGTTATTTTTCACAATAAAAGTATCCTTATAAGTCTATAAGACCATTGAACTCTTTGTTTCCATGGATTCTCTGTTTATTCTAAACAGCTCCCTGCACCAGCTAGTAAAGACTCCTGGTAGCCAGGAATAAGTAGGTTACATAAGAAATGGTTCCCATTACCATACCTAACATAAAATCATGACTATTTGTTGACAGTTTTTTTTAGAAACATACTAAAGAAAACCGAACTCACTACCATCCGCTTTTCCACTCCTTTGAAAACCAAACCAGTCATACTCACAGATGACAGCTTTGTTATTTCTAGTCTAAAAATGGCATCAATAAACATCAGTAGGTATTGTGGGGCAGCTGTGTGTGTCTCCAGATAAAAGACCACCCCATTCTTACAGGCTGCTCTACCACCACCACCACAGACACCAGAGGTCCTGCCAAGAAGTGTGACGCTCCACCAAAATCCAAACACAACTCAAAAGAGCTCAGATTTCAGACACAGTGGGAGGAACCCAAAAGGCTTTTTGGAGAATACAGAAAGTCACTGAAGCTAGAAGGAAAACAATTCTGGACCTTCCCAACTTCTCCACACAACAACTCAGACTCTGCCTGTCTCAGTACAAATGTGACGGATGACACATCTATGTTTAGTCTCCATGTCAGGCTTAACATCCAGTATTTTTCTAACAAAGCTGCTCAAGTGCCTGAAAGAATGCAAAGATAAAATGTACACATGAGCACATGGTATATTTACACTGCGTCTACAGTATAATACTTTAAACACATTCATTTTTAGAGGACAATAGTGGAGCCACATCATTATGTAACAGCCCTTTCTCTGGAGGCTGAAATAAGTGTACTATAGACACACAGAGTGGGAGGAAGTGAATTAAAATGTGACCCGAAGATGTGTGTGTTTGAGAAACAGAGGAGGAAGAGGAAGGACATGTGGAGCAAGGGCCACTGACAGACACAATGTGTTCACAGTTAGCCTGCGTTAGCATACACAAGTTCTGACTTCTAAACTAAAATATCAGCCGAACTGAATAGTGTGAACATCTTTTAATTAGCAGATAAAATCATCCTAAAATCATCACATTCTACCAGAGATCAGTATTTTCTCAGGTCAAGAAAGCAGGCCTGCTCATAATATCACATAATTGTCAAGTAGCAGGATCAATGTGTTGTAGTGACATCTAGTGGTCAAAGCACACAACAACACCTTGTGATGGCACGTATATTGTTAAATAATGCATCAACGTATACAGCTCAGACTTCATTCACTATGGCCACTATTGCACACTGATCAACTATACTTAAGTCCTCCATAATATCATAATGCAGTCTATGAGTTATTATAAGACGCACTAAAGCCTTTAATACAATATACTTCTACTTTAGTATTTAATAACACAGCTATTATATCCTCTAGAATTTATAATAAGCAATTATTACACTGCATAAATATACATTCTTGCTATTTCCCTGGAACACAGCAACTTCATAACAAGAACCTCTTAGAATAAAAACATTTTGAAGTCAGTGACATTTTCAGATGTTTAGAATCAAAAATCAAAAATCAAATAAAATCAAACTATTGATCATGTCAACGTACATCACAAGCCTGTCATCTAATGTCCGCGGGAGGAAGATTAGTGCTCTCTACAATAATAAATATAACGGAGCAGACAATTGTGAAAAGTGAGAGCAGATGAAGCACATCGATGATGGCGCACTGTATGTTGTTTTCTGACACTTACCGGACTCCGTAGTAAAATGTGCCGCCACCAAGAACATAAATCCGACATTGTGAAAGGGCACGGAAGTTAGGTAAAAGATAAAAGATAAAAAAAAACAAACGTACTACTAGTTTTTACTGATAAACTATGAAAATAGTTCGTCGCTGGGTGGCAGTAAAGCTCTTCTACCTGTGTCAGATTTTACAGCGCCAAAGGGAAGTCCGCCAAACCCGAAGAAGAAGTACTTCCGTTTTGTGACGTAGTTAGCCTCTAGTAAATGGCGGTTACTAGCGGGGTGGACAGTAAACATTACCACGGTTATAACTGTAACTGTCTAATTATCATCAAAACATCTACTCGACTGTGTCGGACATACAGGGTAGTTACAAAATGTCCTTTTTCAACTTTCAGGTCGGTTCATGTGCCGCGCTGAGAGGAAATTCACTGCCAAAGAGACGAAAACGGAACAAACGGTAAGACCCTCACCGAGCGACCGTTACTGTCAGTCGGTTTAATACCGTTAATGAGCGGCAGCGGTTAGTGAACGTAACAATTTATAGTTGAGTTATTTCAGTATTTCTCTGCTATCTACTGTCTGTTGACTCAACAGGCGAGCTGGCCTCCGATTACTATGGCTAATACTCTGAAGCTGCTTTCCTACACAAGTTATAAAGTTGAATGTTAACGTCTTCAGTTGAGCTAATGGAGACCGAGGAGGGAGAAAACGACACCGAGACTGAAGAGGCTGAGCTCCGTCTGAAAGTAGAGGCGTTGAAGCGGGAGCTCCACGGCTGCAGAGCCGAGCTGGCCAAGTTACAGAAACAGCTGAACCAGTCCGAAAGACTGCAGAGGAGCACCGAGAGCTACAACGAAGACCTGAGGAAACAGGTCAGTGTGTACAGACAGACATTACCATTATTACATCTTATACAGACCGCAGGTGAGCTATCAGTCTATCTGCTTTGGTGTTAATATAGGCAGCAAAAAGTCATTACGTATCAAACATTTCAAAAAAAGTTATGTTAATAATTGAAAATGAACATGTTACCCATATTATATGAGATATAGCTGTATTCGCCCTGAAGGCTATATTTAGTTGTGAAGATGCCTGATATACAATCACTTGAACGCCCTCCCTATTATTCCTCCATTGTGTCATGACTCTGCTGACAATATGGCAGGGTTTACAGTAACACTTCTCACCTTGATCACTTCCCTTCATAGATGCCTAATAACCAATAAACACACTCTCAAAATCTGTAGCATTTGCTGTGTGAAATAGATTCTTTCTCTAATGGTTAATGTGTATTAATATTAGTGGTCTTTATTTTAGGCGCTCCATGTCTGCAGTAAAACATTATGGAAAACCCTGAATTAAATCAATCTGACATTTTTTAATTATGATAATCCCATGAATTTGTTATTACAGTGAGTGTTTCAATAATGTTTTCCAATTAAATTGACCTGAAATATATTGTTGTAGGTTGCCCAGCTGAGCGCAGAGATTCATGAACGGAAGAAGAAGGATAAAGACAGAGTAAACTGTGAAACTCAGACAGAAGAATACGTATGGACAGAAACCGGTGTGTATCTTATGTACATTAATTCATTAGATAAGCATTTCAGGTAGTCTTAAAGTGAGTGAACTGTTCAACAAACAAATTCTTCAATATTTCTTTCCAGATTATTACAACTATTATTATGGAGGCTGCTCTCAGAACCCAGAGGCTTCAGACACTCAGGAAGGCCTGAACACAGTAGCAGCAGTGGATGCAGCAGATGGCGGCGAGGCAGCAGAGGTTTCAACAACAAATGAAGCAGCAGTCGCTGATGTGTCAGGACAACCTGACAACAGTGTTGCAGCCTCAACAGAGGTTTGTTTTATTGGTGTGTTTGAACCAATTTGTGAATGACAAAAAAAAGAGATCAGAATTGTATCAACACTAATCCCCAAAACTGAAATGACAAGATGTTGGTATGAATCTAGTTGTTGAATTTATAAATTAGAGTTCACGTTCTGACCAACAAATGGTATTATCTCTCAGGAGGGCGATGGAGGATCCATAGCTGATATGTTGAGAGCCACTGCTGAAGAGGCTATGACACAGACTGGGTTTGTCTTTGATGAGACCACGGGGATGTACTACGACCACAGCACAGGATTCTACTACGACTCGGTTCGTCAGACACCCTTTTCAGTCAAAATAAGCTGTCTATAGTAGAATTAATTTAGTAGCAGGTAGTGTTTTGATCTTGTACATGTTTTCTCTTCCTCAGGCCAGTCAGTTGTACTACGATGCCAACACAGGCATTTACTACTACTATGATGCGGAGAGTGGACGATACCAGTTTCATTCCAGGATCGAAGTGCCTGCTGCACAAACTGCTGCAGAGCTTTCCCAAGACAAGAGCACTGGTGAAAAGAAGGGCAGAAAGTTTAAGAAAGAGTCCAAGAAAAGCTCACACCAGGACGATAAGGTATGTCACACCTGGATCTTTTGTTGACGCATGACATAGATGCATTTTATTCTTGGTGGCTGACAGCTGGCTTTTGTAGACTTTGTAGTTCCCCTTTAAAACTGTGAGCTTTCAAATCCTCATGACTTTATTGGTCTCAGTCTTCAAATACTTGCTTTCTGTCTTTTTTGTGTAAATACGAAGCTAGTTGACTAAAAGATTATCCTCTGACCTAGGTGCAAGAGGTGACTAACTCATTGGCTAATATGAAGATTTCTTCTTACTGGATTACGGCTTCCCACAGAGGTACTCCTTTAATACCAACATGCAAAACCATTCATAAGAAAAGTTCAAGATAATTTTAACCTGGGCCTTAATTCAATGGTTTTGCCATCACAATAGGAGGAATACAAAGTCATAAATCACTCATACAGTTTCAATAAAGGCGGCAGATTCTGCTTTTCACACAAGCAACACCTTTAAAGATATTTGAATGTGCTGAAATCATCCCCAGTGTTGTATATACAACTCTAAAGTAAGTGAATTTCAACACAATAATGTGATGGCCAAACTAGAAAAGTTAAACCCAAGTGGAAGATAGTTTGAAATATAAAGCATTCAGTCATTTCATATTGTAGGATATCAAACACTGTTCAGATGGTCTTTATTTACATGTGTCATGAACCACAAATGACTGAAGGATTTGGTCACCTGTGCTTTAAATACTGGGTGCTGTAGATGTCTCCTATTAATCCTGAAATTGGGTGGAGGTCTATAGTGAATTGTCTTTGAAGACTGACACCATATACAAAAAACATGCCAGACATGGCATGGAACAAGGGGTCTACAAAGCCTGTGCTTGCACGCTGTCAGTGAACATCACCGCAGATGATAATCTCACTGTTGACTGTCTGATGGTAGGAACTCATATTTGATGAGGTAAAGCTGGAAGAAGAAGAAACTGAGTGGGTCGAACAGCAAACAACGAAGAGGACCACAGAATCACGAAAACAGAGCCGAAGGTCTCACAGTCCAGATGTGGCTCCACGTAGAAAAGACTCTTCTAGACACCGGGAGGAGAGCGACAAATCTTCGTCAAAGAGGAAGAAGCAGAAAAACAGCTCAAACTCTGATGATAAGGGTAGATCAAGGAAGAAAAGGAAGAAATCCAAGTCAAAAAAGGCGAAGAAGAAAAAGAGCCCGGCTCAGAGCGATAACTCAGAGGGGAACAGTGAGCCGGAAGAGGGGGAGATCACAGGGTCAGAGAAAGAGGAGTGGGAGTCCACACCCTCGTTCTCGTCATCCAGCTCCTCCTCCAAGGAAAGCCCAGAGTCAGAAATGGAGACTCAGAGTCAGGAAGGTGAGAAAAAACAAGCCCAATTTCAGAGCTTGTTTGAGACACACATCTTCTCAATTAATTATTCTGGTACAAGCTAGTTGGATCATCAGCTGTCATTTGTTCCCAACACTTGTTTTCTGAGGCTGCTATGTTCCCATTTCACTGCAATTGGTTTACTTTTCTTGCAGTGAAAGACATTTGGCCACCCTGTGTAAGAGTGACAGTGGTCAGATCTCCAGTGCTGCAGGTGGGCACTCTGTTCATCATCACAGCCGACTCTCCAGCCACCTTTGGCAGGTTTGTGCTTCTTTCTCTCTTGTGTAGCAGCAGGAGTTCAATAAATAGATAGTTTTGTACCAAGCAAAAGTGAGTTCTTGTCGTTTTTAGAATAGGTGGCCACAGTGGGAAACATTATTGCGAAGGGTGCAGTACCAAAGACAGAATGACGAAGCTTTACAGGACAACAAGTAGTGAAAATATGAGGAATTGATCAATTAGTAAGTTGAAAAAAATGGCTCACAAAACTCACTGAAGACAACCTGCTGTCTTCTTGTTTGCAGAGAGAAAGATATGGACCATGCAATCCGAATACCAGAAATGGGAGTGAGCAAGGTACCCCTCTCAACTATTATTTTTCTCCAGGGATCGACATATTTCTTTTGCATGTTGCAGGGTTATGTGATGCTTCTCACTGTGAACTGTGTTTGCTTCCAGTTCCATGCAGAGGTGTACTTTGACCAGGAGCAGCAGAGCTACATGCTGGTGGACCAGGGAAGCCAGAATGGAACAGTCATCAATGGCAACAGGATCTTACAGGTAAAAAAAACATTTCTCAGTTTGTTGCCTCTAAATAAAACAGTAAAACTAAAACTCAGCAGTGACGGGATCAACAAATCTCTCTTTCAGCCCAAAACCAAGTGTGAGCCACATGCACTGATGCACGGAGATGAGGTGAAGATGGGAGAGACTGTGCTGTCCTTCCATATCCACTCGGGGACCGATACGTGTGACGGCTGTGAGCCGGGTCAGGTGATGGCTCACCTCAGCAAGCACAGGAGAGAAGAGAACACAGGTGAGCCACCTTAACAGAAAACAACCACAGATTCACAGCAGCAGTGATACAGAAGATGTAGCTTTACTTTGTATCTTCCCAAAGGCCCTTCTCTTACCAAAGAGGATAAAGAAGCACTGAGACAAAAGGAGCTGAAGCAGATGAAGGCCAAATATGGCCTGCAGGTGAGTGTTAGGACAAGCAGCAGCCTGGTTAAGTTTTAAACCCCCATTCATCTCTTTATGCAGCTAACCACCTGTGTGCTTTTCTGTAAACAGAGCAGTGAGTATGAAGAGGTCAAAGCCCTGAGGAACCCCAGATATAAGGACCGAGCAGAGTCTCGACGACAGACAGTAGGCAGTGAGGGTGTTTTCCAACGAGATGATGCACCCGCTTCTGTCCATCAGTAAGTACTTTTGTCAATGAGTGTAAATGCTAGAGAAAGAAAATAATGGATTCAATGGTAATCATGTCTTCTTACTTGTCTTCTTAAAGGGAGATCAGTGAAGTCAATAAAGGAAGGAAAATGCTGGAAAAGATGGGCTGGAAGAAAGGAGAGGGGCTGGGTAAAGAGGGAACAGGAATGAAAGCCCCGGTAAGACAATCTGGTGATGTCCTTTAGGCAGATTCTGTTTTGACTAAAATCTGTTGTGAAGCAACAAAATCCTTTTCTCTCTCATTTCTCTTCTCCACAGATTGAACTGAAAATCAGAAAGTCCCAGTCAGGTTTGGGGGCCGGTGCCGCCATGTCTCTAGATGGTGTCTCTGTGACCCGATCAAAGTCCCAGAAGAACTGGGAGAAAGCACGTGAGAGATTTGCAGATTCGTGCCAACCTGACATGCTGTCCCCTAAACCACAGAAGAACAGATCACCCAAAGCCTGGGTCAAAGCGGATGAGACCGAGACCACAAATGCACAAGCAGGTGTTGATACTGACGGCCAAAGTTAGGAATACATGAGAGTGAATGTATTTATTGTGGATTTTGTTTGATGCAAATGAGCAAAGGGAGTCTCTTTAGTTTCTGATGAAATGTGATCTACTGTCTGTAAAGTACAGTGAGCAAAGAAAATACTGTTATTTTCCTGTTTGTCTTTACTCAGCCTTCAGCCTTAAAGAAACATCGCTGAAGAGAGCAGAATGTGACCATAATTATGTCCAAACACTATCTATCAACTGGTTGTCAAAGTGCTGTGCATTTTAGAGTGTAAAAGTCACTAGTTGTGGTTGTAGAATGTGTGGTTTTTTTCCCCCACCTTTCTTTCATAAGTGAAGTGTGTGGAACGTTTACAGTCCCAACAAGAACAGCAGTGTGTGTGTTTTCATGGTCCAGTGTGTATGTAGTCCAACCTACAGAGGAGGGCAGAGCTGCCACCCAGAACAAAGAGGACATGAATCACCTCAAGCAAATATTAACACAGTGAAGCTATATTTCTCACAATGAGATCATGCTGTAATGAAACAACTGTGTATCTGTTTAGACAACCCTGTAACTGATCATGTTAAACCAGTCACAACGGCTTGGTGTAACACTTTCCCCCCACCCTCCCCTTTTTTAATGTTGCACATTAAATTTTGAACATGCTCAAACTTTTTGTGCTTTATGATTCACTGACTATTTTATTGTCTTTATGTGTTTGCTCAAATGCACA
This sequence comes from Dicentrarchus labrax, assembly GCF_905237075.1. Classification (NCBI taxonomy): domain Eukaryota; kingdom Metazoa; phylum Chordata; class Actinopteri; family Moronidae; genus Dicentrarchus; species Dicentrarchus labrax. Next base: position 14,835,802 of record NW_026136711.1, read on the forward strand.
CAGACACACATCCACATTTGTGTGTAAGGCCACTGAGCAAACATGTTTAACAGTTCATCTGTATGCAGTCTTTATCTGTGGTCCATTTTGAGGGTGTGTGAATATTTGCATGTGCATGCAAGTGTACGCCTGGACAGAGGCCACTCATACCAGTTGGAAGAAAGTTCAGTTATACGCTCAGTATTGTAAAATATAGAAGCACAGGTTTCATATTCTTGCTGCTTCTGTTACTATTAGAACTGCACACAACCTACAACATACAACATACATATCAACTAGTAATATGGGAGAGGTAAAATGCCTCTGGTTCAACTGTAAACAATACAAACAAGTCAATGAGTTGTCTCTAATGCACTGTTAAATCTGCATCAAACAGGTGAGTGATCTGACTCACATGACACTGTTGGCGTGACTCCTTGAGCTGGCTCGTCTGCTGCCCTTCTTCTGACTTATATTGCCACCCATTTTGATCTTCCCTCTGTGCAGTCGATGGATAGACACCGCCACCAGTGTGCTTCCCTTAGCTAGTAGGCATTACTCTCCTGCACTCCTCTGAGACTCTTCAGTAGGTAGCAGCGGCGCTCTGCTGTCAGATTCTTTTCTCTTGACAGGTGGGTCCTCCTGTCCCTCCCTCCTCAAGTCTCCACCCTCAACCTAACTGCACATACTGGAAGTAAACATTCAGCAGCTGATACTGTACCGTAATAAAATTGGGAGGGATCAGCTTGTGTCCTCTCTGCCTGGTTGTATTGGGTAGAAAGTCTCAGCCATAAAAAGATGTTGTTGAGTCATGAGATAAAGTTCCTGGGTGAGGATGTGGCTCCGGGCTTTTGAAGAAAGCTGGCTTGACCAGTTCCTGACACTGCGAGAGCATTCATTGGAACACTGGGCCACTGTTCTTTATTTATAATTAAATTATGGAAAACGTGAAGTGATTCTAAGTCCTTAAGGGCAAAATCAGCTGATTTCAGTTCTATTCATGGTCAGCTGCGTGACTGTAATAAAAAAACAGTAATTGAATCTCCTCTGTTTTACTGGCCATGTTGGAGTGTGTTTCTCAGACTGAATACTAGAGTGTACACGGGTTGTGAAATCTGAAAAAAAAAACAAGCAGTGCCAGTGCAAATTAATCCTGTAAAGAGAGAATACACTTTCACTTTTTCTCCTGAGGCAACTCTAATGCAGTTTTCCTTGAATTGCACTCTCACAGGCAAGTGGAAACAAGTCTGAATTTGGGTTTTGTGACAGACAAGAAATTGTGTTGTAATCCTTGTGGTTGCTCAAGACTAACCTCAGCTGGGATAGCAATAAAACAAAGGGAGGAGGAACGTTTTGGCTTGAAGTAAGTTAAAAGAAGAAGCCGGTCAAATAGGGTTGAGCTAATTAGAGAAGCCACAGGTGTGATGAGACTTTTGAAAGTTAGAAAAACACCTGGAAGTTTTACACTATCACTAAAACCTACTGCTGCAATGTCTGACTCTCATAAGGACATCTTGTTTCCCATCCCTTCTAGCTCGGAGCTGTACACAGGTTAAAGTTAAAGGTCAAGGAGCAAAAAAATGTCATCCCCTTTCATACCGCATGTCACAACACATACACACACCCAATCACACACACTTGTAAAAAACACTGTTGTGTGCTTCGTTTTTAAATGAGACAAGGAAGCAGGGAGCGTCTCATCTGCAGATAACAGAGGTATGTTTCTACTGTGAATGAGTGTTTCAGGTATTTAGATGTTTACGTCCTCAATAACAATCTTGATAGTTGAGATGAGTCAAGGTTTAATTTACAGATAAAGAACGATCAATTATTATATAATGTCATTTTTTAATACAAGAGTTATGTTACATTCAGTATGTTACACTATAAGATATTTTTAAAAAGACGTTTTGGTGTGGGTCGGAGATTAAATGTTTTGGGTGTGGAGAGAATAACAAGTAGCGAACAGCACTGCTATTAATACTATCCTTGTAGGAAATATAATATGAGACTGTCAGATAAATGTTGATTCAAAGCATTTTTGAGGCATTCACTGCCTCAACTGTTGTTAATGCAGTCATTCCCTAGATAAAGAAAAATGTTTCTGCTACACAAGATTGTTCATTTTTCTTACTTCTCACATATTTGCTTTTTCCATCTGAAATACAGAATAAAACACTTTCCAAAAGTTAAGAGCCACTGTATTCACAAAGCTGCTGAGCAACTTTTACTGAGGCACAGACAGAACACCAGAGCTACAGGATGGGGTTGGTTGCTATGGATGACAGGTGAAAATAACTCAACTGAATTAAATAAAATGAACTCAAATAAATTAACTTGAATTTAAATCAGTTTTCATATTTAAAACAAAAACAATGCTTTGTCTGAGGAAACCTCCATCCCTTGGTGATGTAATTTAGCCATATTCTACAGATAATCTGTCAATAGCCATGAAATATGGTAATTATTTTATGTACATTTAATAAATTGTCAAACAAATGTGGATCTTATGAGCATGTTTTTGGTTTGATGAATAGATTTCACAGAATTTCCAAGTATTCAAGAAGTTACTGTTTGACATGTCAAAAGACCACCACTCACGTTGCAATATTTGGAACATGTTTTTAGAAGTTCTGCTTTGTGAAACATGAAATGAAAGCAACACAGGTGGGAAATTAATGATATACAGTAATAAATTACTGTGCTTATCCTAACTCATCTGTGCAGATGAAGCCTACACACCGGGACAAACTGTTTTTTAATCATCTTTCATAAATGTGGTATAAATGGTAAAAGTTGAAATGGACAGTGTAAAATATATTTTGTGCAAATAAACACAATACAAACTTTATTTTCCAATAATTTGAATGTACATTTAATGTATGCCCCTTCTAAATAACCATTGCTGAAGTGCCATTGCTAAAGAATGCTGTCATTTTTATTGTTTCTAGTTTTATCCAGTATAAAATAAACTGAAATGTGTTTTAAAAACAATTTCTCTGCGTGTTTTTTTAAACTTTAGAATTAGCAATCATCGTTTACTACTTTGTCTAGTCTACTTTCCTATGAGTACAGGAGAGAAGTCCATTTCAGTTCAGAGAGAGAGAGAGAGAGAGAGAGAGAGAGAGAGAGAGAGAGAGAGAGAGAGAAGGTTAATTAGGAGGTAGGTAGGAGTAGGCCCATCTCAAATCTGGTGTGGAACTGCAGTGCTGTATCACATCAGGGATTAGAAAGAGTTTATGTTAAGCCTGTGTACATAAAAACATGTTGATGAGATTCTGGTTCCATATTATTGGTCAGGTTTGGATTGCTTGAGCCCAAACTGTTGTTGAAAAGACGATTTGATTCTACAAAATTATCTTTTTTTATATAGAATATTTTAGAGATATATTTAAGGTTGAGAAAAAGAAGAAATCAGTTTAAAATATTCATTGAATTAGGGCTGACAAAAATAGTGTTTTTAACTACAACAAAATGGTGAGCCATGCTTTAAAAAAATGTCCTACACACTTCATTACTTCACATAAAGAAAGTAGAAACAAGAGTTTATCCATTGATTGAAATTGTTGTATGGGAACGTTCTGCTGTTGCCAGTATGGCTCAGCTTTCACAGTGCTCACACAGACACACAGCTCACTTATCCCACCTGGTGGTTGTCGGTGCGCCCTGCTGCTATTACAGGCATCGGCTGAATAAAATAAAGGTCCCACCTCCCAATTGCTCAATTGAAAGGAGTGACATCAGCAACAATTACCTCAGTTACCATGGCATTATGGGTGAGAAACACACCCAAAGGGATAAACATTTAAGAGTAATACAGGAAGGGAAGGAAGTGTGAAAAAGAGGATTTAATTTCACAGTTAACAGGAAAAAACACAGGAAGACAGAAAAAAAAAGAGGAAATAGACAATGCAGAGATCACAAGATGACCAAATATGGGATTAGGCATGTACTCTTTGGCAAGTCTGGATACAATAGAGGAATACTTAAGTACTTGAAACGGAATTAGGTTGAATATTTTTTATTATTGATTCACCTATAAAATCTATAATATATCAGGAAATAGTGAAAAAGCCAGTCACGTGTTCTGAGAGCCCAATGTTACGTCTTAAAATTGCTTATTTTGTCCGTCTAACTAACCAAAAGATATTTAATTTGAAATGATATATGAAAAGCAGCAAATCCTCACATTTGAGAAGCTGGAAACAGCAAATATTTGGTGTTTTTGCCAAATAATTGACTTAAAAGATTAAAATAATCGATGAGTAGCCAACAATTGTTGTCAATGAATGTCCTTTTGATCAACTGATTGCTTAATTAGCGTATTAACTAATTGCTGAGCTACCATTTGGTTTCGAGAGTAGCAAAATATGGAACATTTTACATTTAAAAGCAGTCAATATGGGGTTATATGGAGGACAAAAAAACAAACAAAAAAACAAAACAATTTAGTCTGCTGTTAAAAAATAAATTTTATTGGTAAAGTATTTCATGAAAAACTGCCATGCTCAAAATCTTGAATTATTTATTCTTATTGTATGTATTTTTATGTTATTATAATTTGTACTCCTTGCCACAGTGGCCCAACAAGTAGGCAACAAGGCCATGTTTAGACAGACAGGCAGCTCCCTCATGTATTCATGGTAGATCACATTATAGCACAAATGTCATAATTCTAATTGTTACCTAATTGAGACAGAAAATGAATTTACTGCCACCTTGATGACTTTCCTTTGATGACTTTTATGATATCGCCAAGACAGCTTTCTGAATCTGAATTTTCTACATTGTATTTCATTTTCTTAAAGCAGTGCCAACACCGTCTAAAACTGGATGGTGCACTTTGTTCTGAGACAGTGATGGTCTTCACACAAGGGTCCACACAGGACTGCTGTTTTATCAGACAATAAGTGGTTCATTGTTTATTGTTAGGGCACGAAGAATAATACTGTTATGCCACATCGAACAACTACTGTGTACTATGTCAACATGGACTCCTATTTTGGTTTGAATTAAGAACAAGACAAGACATCTGATTTCTACTTTCTGTTTACAAATCAAATTCATTTATGCACTACTGAAAATTGATGAATACTGTTGCAATCAACCATTTATCAATTCTGTTATTGTATCAACAAAAAGAAACATGTCCTCATATTAGACCATTTCCTGGTTTAATGGTTGTTTTCAACCTAAACAACTTCGGTGTGGAAGACAGCCAAGCGGAAAAGGGGCGAGACAGTGAAAGAGAGGCTGTCTTTGGGAGTAGGCCTACATGTGTTGCTGGTATTAACTCGCTGTCTTTGTGTCGAGAGACTGACACTTTCACCATGTTGCTCTCTCTGCTGCTGCTGCTGCTGCTGCTGGTTGTTCCGGCCCAGGCATCTCATTATTATGGGACAGTGATGAGCTACTACCCAAAAAACGCTAATGCAGCCGGACCTATCACGGACCGCAAAGTTTTGTTCTAATCCAATTTATTCACCTTTTGAAATTTGACAATTTAAATAAAATGCTAACAGCATTTCTGGGATGTAGAAAGAACAGTACCTTCCATCCTTATAAGTCCTAGGAACAATGAAACAAAGGAGATTCTCTATATTTTTAAATGTACTGTACAATAAAGGATAGCATTACTTCCATGAGGTTCCATGAGAATGCCAATTGTCTGTGCTGCTGTTCTGGTGGCTTGACAAAAAAACAATGATTTATTAACACACTTTAATACCTTCAACGTTATATATGCCTATAGTATATGAGTACACTCAGATTCTGTGTAGCACAGTAAAAACTGACTCTCTCATGAACTTCCACCACAGGTTGTATGGTGGTAACTGGATACATAATATTAAAAATGGCATCATAGCGTGGAATGCTCTGACTCTGGTGGAGCTGAGGAACCGGTCAGACACCGGCCAAGCCAACAGATCACCTCAGACTACCTCAGACTACCATACTACCAGCCGTCAGGTAAGCCTCCTCACTGTTTGTGTTTCTGTCCATTAGTAATTTTATGTGTTTAAAGAATTGAATCTGTGACACGTTTGGCTCAATATATCCTTTACACTTTAGGTGCCTTACGTAGCCTAATTACTAGTAAGAAACAAGGTTAGATGAAAGGTGTTTGTATTATCATCTGAAAATGTTGGGTGTTTAGTGTTTAGTCCATTATCTTCACACACTGACTCCAAAACTATCAATGACATCAGCAAGTTGAACTGATGAAATTAATCTGCAGCTCCTGCTGCATTTCATTTTGTGGGATAAACTGTCACTTTTAAAAAAGAGGGGAAAAAACCCAAAACACCAGACTGATTGTTTAATTCCCCTATAATTAAAATGGTTGTGCTGAGTAAAATGGATAAAATTACTTCTTCATAGGAAATCACCTTCTGCTGGCTTCGGTTCACGTTCAAGCTTAAGTTAAAAAAAAGTGTCAGCCATAAGTGTACCGGTGAAAACGTTGAGGAATAAGTGAGTCACGTACAGTATACAATTCAAAAAATGAGATCGCCATTTGACATCCAACATTTACTTTGGCACAGTTGGCTGCCTTGTTCATGTTTAACATAGAAACTAATGCAGGGGGTTGCACAATGCTTACATGTTTCTTTTTATCTCTCTCAGAGTTCCTTCTAAGTGTCAGAGAGATTTTAACCTGTTGATGTTTGACCCTGACGGAGACGAGGTCAAATGCAGAAATGGAAACGCATCATTGTTAGAGTGTGATCTCTTCACACAACCGTCTGTTCTCAATCTGTCATCAGTGAGTAGCCAAAGATCTCGATTAATCTCTTGGTTTTTTACACTAGATGTGTTTTAGTCATAGCTCAATGAGTAACCTTTGACCTTTGGGACAAAAAGACCAAAGTGAGAAAACAACAGAGAGAAAGAAATTAAATCCGTGTATAATTTGTTCTTTTCATATTCAATTGAGATTCCAAAATCGGAAAATGAAAAAAAATGAATGAAAAACGGTTTGTTATTTCCTTATTCGTTTATGAATCTGATACCAAAAAACATATAACGGTTCATTTTTTGTACTTTCGATTTATTGCTCAGATCAAAAATAGGAAATTAAATAACGGGCCACGGATCGATTTTGATATACATTTTTTTCGCTTTGTATGAACCGGAAGTTATTGTCTTGTGTCCGATACATGTCTTTTTCGCTTAAGGTCATCAATAGCCTGTTAAATTTAAACGTGCAAGGTCAGCTGCTTTACCTTCACTGTAAAGCAAAGTTAAGTTAAAGTCATGTTAATTAATCTCTTCTTTTGCTGCTTGTCTTTTTGTGGAAAATCATAACACAGATCATGATACACACACACACACACACACACACACACACACACACACACACACACATATATATATACTGTGTATATATATATATACACACACACACAGTGTGCTTGACTGATTGACTCGCAGGATGTTGACTACAAAACAGAAATGAATAATGGTGAATTGACCCACAGACTGAGTGTGATGATCTTTGAGTTACAATAAGTGATGGTTATTATATTGCACCAATAAGCTTCAGTGATGATTGCAAGAATAGCATGCCGGTATCTTTAGTGAATCAGATCATCCTACTGCATAAATCATACATCAGTAATAGCCCAACTTTACACATGATCCATAATAGCAAAATAGAAATGCATGGCAAAAATAGCATATTGTCAATATTTTAGGGAACCACCAAAATTAAACAAATTGTGTTTCCAGGGGAGCTCACATCTTGTTAAGAGGAGCCAAGATCCCCCTGGCTCCCCTGTAGGTCGCACCCTGGATATATATTCCAGATAAGTTATATAATTACATTGGTGTTGATTGTGAAGTGCATTGTCATGCAATTTGTACATGTTGATATTTATGTTCCCCAGAGGATAAATCCTAATGACTTTGGTGATCCGCTGACATAACTAGCAAATGTTAGCATGCAACAGATGAATTACTCTCCAAGCCTTATGTTTTGTGAATATGCCCTGATCTCTAAAATTGATGAAACAATGTGAGAAGGAAGTTTGTTGGCTCTTTGGTTGGACTGCTCGAAGAATCAGATGTAGATGAGATGTAGACTGTAGATAATCTCTCACGCCGCTGTGCCACTCTGTGGATGGTGGGGAGAAAAAGTTGTCCAGGCAGGTTATTCTGATCTGTTTTTAAGTGAAGCCTGACATCAACTGGTAGACTGTGAACACTACTAGAGTCTGTGTACTGTAGGCCTTCCCTCCGTGTGTGAGAGCGACCACACAGTAATAGTAAGAGAGCAACTCTTCCATCATCATCATTCATAGTTTCCCTACACAGAGCAGGATGTCATTCATTTCTACGGCTTTCCATCATGGTCAAGGGCTGGGCTAGCATCGCTCATTGGAGTCTGTAATTTTGGAAAATGTACCTCTGAAATACAGTTGAGTGAGGAAAACGTCATGACGGTTTCACTATTTAAAAGACTTGAATAGCAGTTGCGTGTGTTTAGAGCTCGTCTGGTGTATTGCGTTGCTCAGTGCTGACCACAGCTTGTTGGACTTCGAAACGGCAGTCACAACGTGTTTATCAGAGTGGGTCAAACAGCAGAGTGAAGTCCTTGTGTAATATACGGTGCACATATAAACAGCCACAAAAAGAAAACAATAGCTCTGCAGACAGATAGGCGTCCTCTCTTTGTAGTCCACTCCATATAGTATGTAATGTTCCTCTTTAGCCAAGTTGCATTTGTGGTGCACAGATCAGAGATGAATATGGGAATGTATTAGTATTTTTTGAACAAAACCTTGATGCCTGTGTGCTCTGTTGCATGCCACTGTTGATGCTGCTGTACATATTCCCCAGTTTATAAATAGCATTATTATGTTTTCGACGTCTATTTCAGTTGCAGACAAAATCACCCCTCCCAGCCAGACTCTACTCTCTTTCATTTCATTTTATCCAGACCCTGTCTGTCTGCCTGGGTCTGTCTGTCTGCCTGGGTCTGTAACTCTGTGTTATTGCAGCCTCAGTCTGTGCCTGTGATCCCATTGAGAGGCACAAGACCAGAAGCGACGCAAGTCTGAGAAACACTCCTGTGTTGACTCAACTTCTCCCCTCACCCCCCCTCCCCCTACTTCACTTCCCGGCTCAGTCAGCCCTCCGAGCCACGTCCGTCCACACCGGTGACCGAGCCTCTATAAATCAGAACAGAGCACACAGGCTGAAAACACTGCAGCAGATTGCACTATTTTAAAAACTTGTTTGTGATCCTTGGGAGGCCGTCAAGAGATTCCAGCAGTGCACAAAAAGCACTTGTTGGATGTTACTGCTCGTGTGAGGAGAGGTCAGGAAGTCGGGGGTTTAAATGCTTCTAAAAGTTCACAGGTCATCCAGCTTGATCTTTTTGGCTGAAAGGAAATGATCTTCATTCCAGCCACATACCAATGTGAATTGTATTTTTACTTAATGAAGCCCACTCTTTCAAAATCCTCCTTTTCATGTTAGGAAATAAGATTACACTATTTGGAAAAAGAAGTTATGATTTGTGTAAGAATAAAGTGCATTATGTAATCCTATTAAAGCAGTCATAAGGCTTCTGTTTGTGTATTTGAGGGTGAAACGGCCCTTCCCACGCCATGTGTCTCAGTATAAATACCACACAAATACCACAACTGAATGGAAATTCCAACAAAACTATGGCTTCCTCCTGGCAAGTGACTCAGTCAGAGCCACTGTTGAATGTCTTCCACCCCCGGCCCTTCCTGCTCCGAGCCCCGGACTCTGGGTGTGCCTCTTCCCTGTGACCTCATCCTCCCAGAAAATCCTCCAGAAATCTCAGCAGCACAATCGCTCACATGATGCAGCCTCTGTGCAAGCAAGTTGTCCACAATAACAAACCGGCCAGTTTATAGAAAAACATCTGACTTAGCAGTGATGGTGGTGCCGGCGCCCCAGCGTGTTCATTCAACCAGAGCATGAAGCAGAGTGTGTGAGTGTCTGTGTGCAGCATCCTGTTTATACAGCCTGGTTACTGATGCCTGCTGTGGGAACTTAAACTAACCAAACTTTGAGTCTGAACCTTATTGTTCTTGCCTAAGTTCTTGCCATTCAAATCTTTGTGACTAATTCTTCCTCAAGAGCAACAATCTCATGTGGGCAGACATTCAGTAACCTGCCTGTTACTGTGAGCCTTCACCAAAACAGCCTCCATGAGCAGAGGTACTTCTACCATACATCACACCCACCACAAACTGCTGAGTAGACAAGTGACAGGAGTTATAGATTCATGAAAAGAGGCTTTGTGTTAATGCAAAAGACAATAGGTTCCACATGGCAGCTGGACTTTTTAAACCAGACACAGCACATTCAATGAGTCATCTGACATACTGTCCAAACTTCAGCAGATAAACACCAGAAGTTAACTAAAGCAAACACAAACTCTACTCAAAGCACACAATGATACGAATAACGGGTACACCTGACAGGCAGACTGGCTGTCACACTTTGAGTTTCAGAGTTTAAATCATACCTCGACTTCTCTGAGAGCTGACAGGCCGTGACGGATCTGCTGGGAGGTTTGTGTCCTTCACAACACACTGGATGGAAAAGTCCGTGGTCAGTGACAGAGGTCCTTCAGGGAGTCTGTGCTCCGACTGCTGTTGGAGGGGCTGCTCTCTGAGTGAAAATACTTGTTCTCTCTGCGTGGCGGAGCTTAGTCCATGTGGCTGGATGGGAAATGGGAAATGAACTTTCTGGGCAAAGAGCCAAGAACAGAGTTGGTTTTAAAGACACAGCAGTTTACAGTGCTATATAAGGTTTTGTCACGCTTTACTGTGTAAGTTAAAGGCATGTTCATCTGCTGTATTTATCAGTTCCATGCATACTGCTGAGTTTATGTCCACTCTTACTTAATGCTATATACTTGTGTTTTAATGATCATTTAGCATTGAAATAGACTAAAAGGGCTGTATGCAGCGTCGCCTAGTCATATTGTCTATCAATATTATAGCTTCAAACTCACAACTTTAGCTGAAATCTACATTGACACTTAAGAGAATTTTCCTCTTTCCGTGGTGAAAAGAAGTACATTTACTCAAGTACTGTACGTAAGTACAACTTTGAGGTGTTTGTACTTTACTTTAGTAATTTTCTGCTACTTTATGCTCAAACTCAGTAGTGATTTGATCTAGCCAAAATCCCCTTGAAAATGAGTATTATTATATTGAATTTAAATGTCCAGCATAAATGTAATGAAAAGGAAACATCTGTTCAGTTGCTGCAGTGCTGCTCTTTGTAGTGCTATGGTGCCTGTTTTTAGAGTTTTTTTTAATCATAATTTCACAGTTTATAGTGACGTAATGATCACACTCAAAAAGAATCATCACACTATTCATAAGAAACAACCATGGGCTGTAAATAAGTGAGCTGGTGTCTCCCTCTAGTGTTTTTTCCTGAAAAGGCAACTGCAGCAGAAGGCCCTGGCCCACACCTCCCGGTTACCAGAAACTAATGAATAAATAAAATAAGAAACAAGTTTGCTTTATCACTTAATATTTCCTTACTTTCAGACTGTGTGTTTGTGCCAGTCTGAACGCTATAAATAAGAACCAGCAGCAACAGTCGCTTGCTGAGATCAGATTATGCACTTATGACTGATAATATCTATATAAGAATAACCATATCTGACAGGGACTTCTTGAATAGTCCATATGTATTTTTAACGAATTCATGAATGTTGTTACTTTACTATATAATGCTGATATTTCTAAATTGGAATCCAGAATAAATTTCAAACACTAATGCTTTACTACACCCAGGGCTGGTAAAATTTCACATATAACAGTAAAGGAATACACTTCCAAGCTATCAAACTGTACCCCTGTACAGCCACCTCCTCACCACACCATATTTGCTTTCAGGAAACACAATGACTTCACCTCTCCGGCCACAGGAAAGAAAATCTGATAGCTAATGACTTTGTACCATTGACTCATCATCACATACTCTTTATCTGCAGCAAACAGCATCACGCGGAGGCACTGCAGCTGTCACAGAGCCAGAAGGCCACATTAACAGTCCACCAAAGAGCTGTAGTTTCTATCTAAATATGAGCTGAGATCACTGTCACTTTCTCTTCTGCTACTTCCTTCTCACAAGGGATTAACACACTGGACTTGATCATTCATGCATCCTCTCTTCTAACCCCCTTTCATTCACTCTGTAGCCTGGCAACAAGCTACTAGATAATATGCACTGACACAGGTTCATTTCACAATGTATAATGAGGAGTCATATAAAAGACTTAAGTAAAGTCAAAATGTTGTGTATTTTTTTCTGGGATTATTATGTACATGATGGGAAGTGTTTTTATTAAAGGTCCAGTGTGTAACATTTAGGAGGGTCTATTGGAACTGAAAATAAGAATCGTTGTGTCTCTGTTACCTTAGAATGAGCTGTTTTTATCTACAGAGGGAGCTGGTCCTCTTCTACGGAGGACGCCATGTTGAACCGCCATGTTTCTACAGTAGCCCAGAACAGACAAACCAAACACTGGCTCTAGATGGCTTTTTTTTGCAAGTTTCGCAGCCACTATAGTTCCCCCTACATGCTTGGAAGGCAGTACTTAGTTGGTAACAATCTGCAACTTCACTGCTATAGATGCCACTGAATCCTGCACCCAGCCAGAATTAAGACAGGGTTGAATCAGTGAAACACTGCTCTCCAGCCTGTTGTCAAGTTGCTCTTTAAACCTGCAATAGCCTACCTAAAGTTTCTGGCCACTTGAGTCCAATATTCACTCTCTTTTTAACTCTTTTTTTGGTCTCTACCATCTCTTGGGGGAAATATTTGACTCCATAGCTCCTAAATGCTCCACTACGTTTACCAGGTAGTCTTTAACTGTGTCCGGTTAACTGTTTGGTGCCGAGCAGGTAGTGAACAGTGAGCTTTTAGAGCTTTTTTTGCTGAAAACAGCTGCCTGCTGCAGCTGAAAACAACGCTTTGAGAGCAGTGAGAGTGAACCAGGACAGTTGCAGCCGGGCAGCTCAACAAAGAGCTGAAACTCACCATAAAGCTCCATAAAGCTGAGGGGAGCTGCAGATTCAGGTGATGATTCTCAGAAGGTGCATCGCTATGTGCAACACCTTTCACCTGCCACATTGTTTTCACATTGTCATTTGACACAACATCCTGCCAGCCAGCTGACCAACCATGCTCTAAATCAACATTTTTCAGGAAACAATACTCTCAAACACTAATCTCCAGAAAGCTTAACATTTTATATGAATTTATGTCAGTTTATCTTCCATTAAATCTGCAACAACCATAATGAATGCAAAGACAAATCTGTTAATTTTGCAGGACACACTACACTTACTGGCAGTATGCTAACCACATATTGAAATGTCCTACATGCACACTCTGCTTTTGCACTGCCAGTAAAAAAAACCTTCTTAATAAAGACAAAAAACCCCCCAAACAACAACAACAACAACAACCCAAAACAAAACAGGATTCCCTCAATAAAAACATTAAGTACATTCAGATTGATGCTCTACATCTTTTGCCGGTAATGGGCTCCAGCTCCTGGGTTTACTGCCACCGATCAGATGTATGGATGGCTGTGATGAGGATGTTACATCACTTGCAGTGCAGCCAGACGCCAGCAGCAGCATCCAGCTCGGAGGTAACGCGGCGCACAAACCCAGCTGGCCATATTGTGCACCAGCTCTCCGCAAATCGGCTGCGTCACACCTAAAAAAACACAAAAAGCAGCGCTGGAGCAATAAAGTCCGCACATCAGGAGAAATTCGCTCTTTTTAAAACGGTCTTCGGCTGAGCTGGTAAGTGTTCGGATGCGGTAAATCGCATATATGTTTTTTTCACGGTGATGCATCAGTCCCATTATGTCGAAGCCTTGCGTGTCCTCTCCTGCGCTTTTGTGGTTAACAGGATTTCTCGTGGCCCACAAAGCGCCTCACACCATGCACATCGTTGTGTGGGATTTGTACTGCTGTTTGCATGTGTAACAAAACAAAATCACAATTTCACACTATGTGATTCCTTGAACGATTGATGTAATCACAACGGAAGAGAGAATAATCGTTAATGCCTCACGTTGAGGAGTACTGAGCGCTTGTTTTACCCCCCCTCAGGTTGGTGTTTTTTCGTGCAGGGAAAATGGTTAAACTGGGGAATAATTTCAGCGAGAAAAATAACGGGAAGGTGGTTTCTGAAGACGGATTTGACACCATCCCTCTCATAACACCATTAGATGCCAGTCAACTGCAGTTTCCTCCGCCAGATAAGGTAAGAAGGATTTTTTGTTTGATATTTTTTCCCATTGATTAGGAGAGTCACAGCCAATCAGTGATTTCTGTAATTATGTCATCCCAATTAGTCCAATTAAGCTGGTGAAAATGAAGTAAAACTAAATTTTTTTGGGGGGGTAACCAATGATCTTTACAGATCTACTGTTTCTTTATATAGAACAATACAAATAATGTTACCCATCCTGCTTCTGTGAACTCTCATTTCCTCCTAAAGCTATAGCTGCAAGCTGATTGGATCTTCTCTCATGTAGGCTACATGTGCATGTTATGTGTTTCCTACCAGGTGGTGGTGAAGACAAAGGCAGACTATGATGGTGAGAGCAAGAAGGGAAAGCTACGATCTCCTAAAATTGCAGAGTTCTCAATAAGCATCATCGAAGGTGTATCCGAGCGACTCAAGGTAAGAATTATGTCGCTGCCATCATCTCTGTTTCTTACATCATCCCATTTCCAGTATCTCTTACACTCCTACACATCCATATGCCAGGAGAGCAGACAACTCTTGCCCTGCAGCTCAGGACATTTGTCACCGCTGTCATAATATTCCCCCTCTCCAATCCAAGTTATACCCGTCTTTGCTCGGGCCACCTTCATCTCCCGTGTCCTGTGCAGCCTGTCATCTTGTCGGGCTACACAGGGAGACATAATGCACAATGATTCACTTAACCCCGCCCTGAAACCCTCATTAATTCAGCTGCTGCCATGGCGATGGCCTCCAAACGGCAGCATCTCTCCCACCTCCCTCAACGCCCCCCGTGGCCGGCAGCCGTTCCCACCATATAGAAGGATTAAAGCATATGCTCTTGTGAAAGAAAAGATCATAACGCAATCCACATCTTGAGTTGGGCTGACTGAATTGCATATGTAGAAGACTTCCTTGCATACTTTAAAATTCATAAAACGCATAAAACGTGTTCTGCATGCAGACTTTGCAGTACTCTCCCACCACATTCAAAATCAACAGATGAAACCGTCCCTGTGAGATGTGTCAAGCTTCCTTTAATAGTGGAGCTTTAATTCTCAAACATCTGAAAGGCAAGGAGGCACATCACTGTCTCAGAGAACACAGCTCGCATCCTCACATCGGTGCTTTGAAATGCTGCAGGCAGCCCTTTCATCGCAGATAGTCTCTCTTTCATAATCTCCTGTTGCTTTGCTTTGTACATTTCGTACTGTCTGCTCTCCTGTGCAACTGCAGGATCCGTACAGACAGATAAAAAAGATATCCTTTTTTTTTTCCTTTTTTCTATTAAATTGATACATGCTGTTAACAATCTTATCAAACCTGTGCCAAACATACTGGGGAACAATATAAAAAGTGCTCATGGCACCTTGCTCCCAATCCAAGAAATGTTCAGCACAGCATGCATTAAAAAACAAAACATTTTCACTGTTTATTACAGAAATAGAAAAGAAATCTCAGCTGGTACTTGAAATGATCAATTTCTACACAAGCAAAGTACCATATTCATTCTTATTGACTCATAAATATAATTTGCGCACACCTTGGGGCTCAACATCTTCGGCAATAATGAGGCAATTTCTCCCACACCTCGTCTTATACCCCTTCCCAGGGGTCCCCCCTCCCGAAACACCAGTGGCAGTTACATAACTCCCCTGAGAGGTGAGAGCTGGGCAGTACAGATGGTCACACAAGCTATTTTCTAGTTGAGTTACTATATGCAGAATGTCCTGTAGCCCTGACTGGGTCTTAGTTACTGTTATATATACATCCACATATTTAGATACATCATTTGGTGTACAACTCGCCTACACCAGTGTACCTTTCTTATTTGAATTCTGCTGCCTTGCACCGCTGTTTCATCTGTAATATAAAGAAAAGAGAAAACAATATGAATAAAATCTTTTGAAGACTTTTGATTTCTGGTGTCCTTTAGCAGAGCTGTCACACAGGTCTGATGATGGGGCTGTGTCTCCTTTAGGTGACCTTGCTGGTGATCTGTGCCCTGGCCTTCCTGGTGTGTGTGGTGTTCCTGGTCGTCTACAAGGTCTACCAGTACGAGCAGCCTTGTCCCGACAGCTTCATTTACACGGTAAACACTCATTTTTTACCCTGATTGACAGCGATCATTTTGTTTTATTGTTACCTGAGTCAACAAATGTTCTTTAAGCATTGTTTTGAAAATGATACATGAATTAGGTTTATTATACAGAAAGTATGCCATATAGATTAACCATATAGACAGACAGCCTGTCATATAATGGTGTTTATATTACAATTAGTTGCAATGAAGCAAAGCATTTGCAGGCCCCCTCAAATCTACCCTTTGAATATCTGACATTCATTAGATAGTTATAGAACAAATTTAACAGTTTCCTGTTAATAGGAATGATCAGTTAGAGAATAATCTTGTATTTGAAGGTAGACTATGTAACTTTCAAGATTATAAACAACACAATCATCCTCTTACAAAAGAAAAGTTGAATTAATAAGCAATAAAATGTTTACTCAATCTGGTTTATGCTATCTTAAACAAACTTTAGATCCAGTTTGCTGTGTGATGGACATGGTTGAGTTATTACTGATTTTGCAGACTTTATGACAATATTACACTTGTGTTACTCTTCCAGTAGCTTAGCATTTAGCTATTTGCTTAACAGTATCATTTAGCATGTCCCACAACTGTCGCTTGTCGTGGCTTGTTCGGCAAAAGTTACATGATCTTGCTATAAAATGGGGTTTTACTCATTTTCTATATAAACCGTATTCATTTTCATAGACACCTGTAGAGATTAGGGAATTTTTTTTTCCAATCTGTTTTTGATATTAAGCGAGAGCTTTTGTCATCCATATGCAGTTTCTTTCCCAGAATTCCATTACACTTTTCCCAAATTATAATTTTATTACCTTGTGGTTGTTTTTCTTTTCTTTTCACATTGTCTCGTCTGAATATTCTCAATCTCGTTCTCTCTCTCTTTGGAGCAGCAAGGTCGCTGCATGCCGGCTGGGATGTACGGCAACTATCCCCCTCAGGGCCCTGGGGGCCGCGGGCGCCTCTTTACCCTCATCAACCACTACAACATAGCCAAGCAGACCATCACCCGGTCAGTATCACCATGGATGACCATCATGTCTGAGGAGAAGGTCACCCAGCAGGAGACGGAGACTGCCCAGAAACTGGCTTAACCAACCTGGGCTCAGGAGGTGGTCTCACCTGCTGCAGGAAATAATAAATAATATGGTTGTGCCATTCAAGCAAACCTCAGAGTCCTGTGGCTTTCTGTGGGTGAAAAATCAACTTCTCTTACCTGAGGTGCTCTGCTGCCTTGTTGATGTAGTTTGGTCAGCTGATGTACTGTAGCAGGAAATCTGTGGAAATCTTGAGCGTTTTTAGCAAAGCAAGCCTTACAGTTGGGTGGATTCATGGTTTGTTTGAATAGCATATGTTATTATTTATTCACACTTCTAAACAGAGTGGCAAATGTGTAGAAAAAGCCACAGAAATACAAACAGACACACACACACACACACACTGTCTTTGTACATACACATATGTAACAGAACTCACTTTAGTACTCACATTGTGAAATGACTGTGAACCATCTCGTGTCTGCGTCGTTTGTTTTAACGCACATGCACGCACGACTCTAAAAACAATCATTTTGCTTTGAACCTCTTTTCAAATACTTCAAGTACTGATAGCGCATGTCAGACCTTGTGAGGTCCAGCAAGTGGTAACTTTTTCATGAAGTGCCGAAGTTTGCAGCGTATTTGCAACCAAGGTTATCTGTGTCAAAATATTTTACTGTCATGGTATTGTGAATAAATGAGGCTTGACCTGGAGGAAACCTTTTAACCAGCGGAAAAAAAACTATTTTAATGGTGTTGTTTTTGACGCAGCCCATACTGCTCTCTGCATATAGTGCTGTTAAGGAGTTTTTAGTATTTGATGCATCAAATCTTTTTAACCAGCATTAATGATTGTCTCCATTCATTTGAACTCTTGTGAACACCATGTGCTTTTCTTTGCCAGCTCCACAAGACTTAGTTAATGGTTACTTTTCATAGCATACATTTTATGCTACTGTATTGAATGTTTTTGCATTGCTAGTGAAGACACTGTATTGTGCAATGCTTTGCATTGATTAATGTCACCATAGATGGCTGTTGGTAGCCATCACAGATACTAGACTTAGGTTGATGTAGTGGAACAATCTGACAGTAGACGCTTGTCCTGTTGCTTTTTTCTGTATTTGTCATTTAACTTAAACTGTCACAAATTATGTACCTTTTTCAAACAATGTAATGATTACCATTGAAGTGCATTTGCTACATACAAATGTTAAATGAAAAACTGAAATAAAGTGCCCACATTTCACATCAATGTCCAAGTGGAATTCATGTATGGCTAACAACATAAACTATTTCAAGAGTAAGTCTTGTCAGTAATGCTGAAACTCCCTCAGTGCAGAAAATAAATACAGTTAACAGCTCCAGTTCCCTTGAGTTAAGATCAAAGAAAAATGTCTAATCCCTGTAATGCTTTACCCAGAATATAGGTTAATCCTAATAAACAGATTAGCTGAAATATCAGGAGGCTGTGTAAATCAAATCTCCTGTCGACAGCTTCCTTTCTTTCGCTGACATGAGCCAAGACAGGCCCTTGCCCTTGATGTTATCTGAAAGCTTGACATAAATATGAAATTCATTAAGTGTTATACCCTGAAGTAAAGAAAGATGATACAGAATTTAATTAAGAGAATTGCTTAGTTTTACTAGAATGTGAGTGGTGTGTCAGTACAGTTACGCTGTGATAGACATCAAATTAATTGTTCTGCTTCTCATAATTGCCTGGAAATGAAAACATTCCTTACATTTGACAGTGAAGTATAATGTATATGTCACTGAGGGACACAAGTTTATAATGTATATAAATAATGTACATGAGACAGCAAAGTCAATGTAATGTCAGTCTGCACAGTATCCTTTAGTCTGTTCCAAAAAGCATCAACAGGAATCAATGTTTTTTTCAGTCAGTCAGAACAAGAGTAGTAGCCAATCAAACCATTATCACTGCTTTTAGTGGCAGACAAAGACCAACTGTCCAACCACACACACACAGACACAGACACACACACACACACACACACACAGTGCTCCATACAAAGTTCTCCTCCACAGAAGTGCTTTTAAAGACTGAAACTAGATAGCATTAGGGAAAAACAATCTGCCATCTTCACTTGAACACAGAATCTTCATGAAGAACACGCTGTTGCTTTGTACACCAGGTCCAGCGTGGTAAACTGTACATTCAGTCTCAGTGTTGTCATCGCTTCTTATCGAGATAACCAAAATGTGCCGGAGCTAGACTGTTTCCTGTTGTAAAGAGTCCATGCTGACCAGCTGTGTTAGCTGTCATACCAGTCCAGGAAGAGGAGAGAGAAAGAGCACATGACCAGGAAGAACAGGATCCATACCCGGAAGCCGGCGTTGTTTTTGATTGCCTTATGATAGAAGTAAACAAAATTAAATTTTACTGCTCAGATTTATCAACCAAAGGAAAACATAAAATAAAAAATGAATAGCACATGTGGACTAAAAGGAATGGTTGTTTTCATTTAGTGAATGTTACCTCTCGTATATCCTCATTGCCTTCTTTGACATTCTCTGTAGCACCCACGACCAGCTGATGAATACTGTCTATCTCTGTTTCCTGTCAAAGAAAGTGAGGTGGAAAATGAGTTAAGGTACACCTTGTCTTTAAAATACTGTGTGTTTAAGTGACTGGAATGGAAAGAACTCACTTGTTGCAGGACTTTCTCAGCAAAGATCTCCTGCAGTCGAGAGATCTCCACCACCTTCCCCTCGATTTGCCTGCCACACACAAAAGGAGCACGTGAAATATCGAATAAAAATTGGGTGGCTAGCATATTTAAGCCTTTCCAGATGAAATTAGGATTACAGGGACAGGTCTGGTGTTTAGTAATTTTCACCTCAGGACTATTTAGTTCCATCTGGAACAAACGAATCAGTGATTTTCTCTGGCTACCACAGTTATAATCTCATCTGCAAACACCTATGTCCTTTGGGTCATTTTAATCCTGTCTGGATCGACATCTGGTATTTCACATAATTGTTGTCTTGCTCACCTGGCATTTCAATTAGTGGGGCGATGTAATTTAGTGGGAGGGGAAATGACATTGTGTAACACACCCTCTGGTAATAGCCATGCTGTCCAGAACAGATAAAAAGGAAAAAAAGGGGGAAGTAATGTCTGTGCTGAGTGGGACTCACCTCACTTCATCGACCAGGCTGTTCATCTCACTCACCAACCTCTGGTTCTCCTGCTCAAACTAGACAGAAAGCCCACAAAAATAAAACATATTCATCAATAATGCCTATGTAGATTGTAGACTGTAGAGTAACTACAAGTTAGGATATGCTGTATTACGTAAACTATCTAGCCAAATTAGCTAAATTAACATAACTGTGTACTTTTGTGACTTGACAGACTGCAAGTTATATTTGTAATGACAAATAAAAGTCTAAATTAGTCTGTTATTTGAACCTCCTCAGTAAATCATTGAATGTGTTCTTTACTGAATCCCTGTGCATTTAGACTTCTTAATCCTCATGAGACACACTCAATGTATCATACAAATCTACATATACTGTATGACATAAATACTGAATATGTCTGAGGTGCCACACCATCTGGATCTCCTCCGGAGAGAGCTCATCCTCCACTCGGCCCTCCTCCCACAGGTTGACAGGGTTGTCCAGGACCTCTGACACACTCTTTTCTACAGACAGAAAACAGACAACTTCACGTGTCAACAAAAACTCCGAACACTCACTCCATCATTCCCTCTGTCCATCTAAATTTCGATTAGTTCCTAATTCTGTCTTTGGAGGGAAAAATATAACCCTGTGTGATTATTTAGATTAATTTATTTAGATGATTATTTAGTGCCTTGTAGTCACTTCACATTTCAGCACATTGGACTGACTGTAATACAAATTGTAGGAGTGCAGTAATTAATCCTTATCATGAGACATTACACCTTGGCTGTGCACTCTCAGTGGAGCTTGATGAAAATGGCTCATTAATAGGAGAGGAGAGTGAAGAGGGGGAACAGAAATATTATTGTTGTCTGAGAGGTTCGGTGGCAAGGTGACAATATAGAGTACAAACATTGTGCTGCCAAACACAAATGATCAGCCTCTTTATTGACTGTTTATAGAGATACTTAAAAAGGTCCAGGTATCATGTTTTCAGAATGACATATATTTTATAATGCAACACAGTGACAGCAATTTAATAGCAATTATGTGCATTTTTTAACTGAAAATTAGTCAATTAAAACTAAAATAATTTTGATGCCTTCAGTTTGTTTCTCTAAAGTGATAATAAGGTTGAGGAAGTAGTGTCTTTAAGCAGTTTTCATGATTCACATAATAATCCTGTTAACATGATAATAACAATGAGACTAATTGCTTTTTGACTGACTACTATCAAACCTAACTAACACTGTTATTACCATAATTACGCTATAACACATTATAATGCCATTAAAAATCCATTTTAAAATTAAAAATGTAATGCTGCTGTTGCCATTAAAGCTGGAATGAAGTTGACGATGGCCCTGAGAACGTTGAGTGATGTAGAGAGGACTGGGAACTTTTATCTTAAGATATCGCATCCAAAGATTTGTCCATGTGAACTGTGCGGTGCATCCCTACATGTTAATGATTCCCGACTACATAAACCTGCAGAATTACAAGGTAATGGTTGTGACTTCATCAAAGCACCGTCGTCAGGCATAATGGTGCTGCGCTGTGTCATGGCACTTTTCAAATTAGAGGCTGCAGATGAAACACAAAGACCGGCCTGCTAACTTCAGATGGCTGTGGAAATGTAAATAATGTATATAATATGTTACATTGTATACTTTTATACAATGTAAAGACAGATAATGTAGAGGTAATAATCACCCATTCATCTGTAATGCAGAATATGATAGGCTTCAATCAAATGTATCTACTGGTTTAACCTGAGCTTTTTCTTTTGTATTTAGATTCAGGTTCAGGGTACTTAATAGTACCAATAGGTAAATTTAGTTTGCAGTAAAAGACAATGAATTCCTCACAACTCAAACAATTGACAAACATGACACAACTTGAAAAAGTGCTCCAGGCTCTAAAAATGAGAAATAACAAAAACAAACCATTAAAATAGACAGTCACCAGAATAGACAAGGTAAAAGTGCAGGTAAAAAAACTGCTACTACAAGGCCAATTTTATACCACTTTGTTCTATATCTTGGGACTATAAACCTCTGTCCGTTGACATAGTTACGGTGAATTTCTATCATTAGTTCCACATTTTCTTGCCCTGCACAGAATGCGAGGAAAAGTGCACTTTACAAGGGACAGAAATAACTAAATACACAATAATGCCAAACCAGCAAAGAACAAATCATGGTCAGAAACACGAACATGTAGCAGAATATCTTGTACCTCTTTGTGTACTGCCACAGAAATAGAGTCCAGTGTCTCAGGGGACTCACTTACCAGTACTTTCCTCCTTGACAGTCTTCTCCTCCGTGGGCTCCACTTCTGGCGTTTTCTCAACCTTACTGTGGTGCTCTGGGGCCAGTCTTGACCTGAAACCACAGAGCAAAGCGTCATGTGAAACAGGAGCAAACTTTTAAAGTTGCAACAGTCCTAAAAAGTCCTCCTCATGGAAGCACATTTTTGCAAATACTCACAGCCTCTTCTTGTCCACCATTCTCTTGACCCGGATTGCTCTCTGCTCAGAGTACAGCTTGCATACTCCTGAAAAACAATCAACATTCACATGACGTTACCATGCGGTCCTCATGTTGTTTTCCAATGCAAACAGCCTTCGGGGCTCATACCCACTACTCCCTGAGCCATGAAATGTCCTAAAGATAAACAAATGGATGCATACACAACAGTCCATAGAAGACAAGCTATAAGACGTGTGCTGTCTGAATTGTAATGAGTTCCATGAACTTACCTCTCAGATACATTTCAATGAGGTCCAGCACGGCCCCTCTATGCTCCTTTATCTGGGCTGATGTCACCTGCTTCTCCGCTATCATGACGACAATAACACATTCACTTATTAAAAACAAACAAAAAAAAAAGAAAAAAGTACAGACAAATCCAATTTCCTCTCAGCTCCCAGGTTGATTTAAAAGTAAATAAACTTCAGAGGCCAGTTTAATCTGAGTTGTATCTTTAATGTATGCTGCACAATGCAAGACGAAACTAGCACCACCTGAAAGCATATTTTACATTTACAATGTTATTTATAGAGTAGTTAATGAGCTGCACAGTAAAATAAGCACACACCTTCATTGCGTAGCTGCTTGATGGCCTCAGAACAAGTCCTCATGAAGATCTGAGCATCCTGGTCAATCTGGTCTCGTTCATTGTCCGTCATACGGGTAAGATCTGACGAGATGAGACTGTAAAACACACAAGAACAATCACAGTGATTTTAAACACTTAAACACTATGATGGCAGGGAAACCCCTAATGTCTTTAGACCATTAAAGTTCGACAAATGGGTGAGTTAGAGTTTCCAATTCCTGTGTTCAGGTTTTAGTACATGAAGAGGAAATTGAAAGGAAAACTTTACAAACATGAGGAAAACATGCAAACTCCATTATTGTGACTGAAACATACTGAAGGACTTTCTTGCTGTCAGATCTGAGATTGTCTCCCTCTGGTGGACAAGAGACACAGTGACTCTCTGTAGCTAAGAACATGAAGAGATGGTGATGATTCTATTCTGCTGTAAAGGTGGATTTGGACTGGTTAGATTGGATTTTAAAATGGTTAGTCAACAACTACTTAGATAATTAAAAGGTGGCGTAAACGTTTCTGGAGAAATCCAATACCATGACAAATGATTTCATGTGAACAACAACCCAGAAGGTTGTAACACTGTAATGTAATGTTAAATGTTGCTAATGTTGCTGCTGTGAAGCTGACATGCAGAGAGGATGAAATGTTTCCCAGAGCTAGCACACCAGCTCCAGACAAACTAGACAGTAAGCTGACCTGCCCAGGGACTGCGGTTAAAAATTAGCCAGAGTGGCAAAACTGCCACATTTACAGAATGTCCATTAATGTGCACTGTCCCTGTAACTTTAAACTGTATAAATACATCAATGAATGAAGGCTTTTCCATGGGTCAAGTCATTTAATATTACCTTATTATTATTGACACACAAATCCTGGCTGGAATAGCTGGAATAACAAGTTACTTTGTCTCCCATTTACAGAGCCAGGGCTGTATACAGCGTACACAGTGTGTAAAGCTAGTGAACTGCTAGGAGATACTTTAGATATCACCGTAACATATTCTATTTAATTCAAGAGCACCATCAATCGGGATTTTACTTTAACCGTAGTAATACTTGGTCTGAAATGATTACTAGCTAAACCTATTCTGTAAGCATTTGGAAGTAAACTCTGTATAATCCATAGTGTATAATTATTCTGTCTGTGGAGGAAAAAGGAAGTTGATAAGTAAATTGGAAGACAGGAACGGCTAATGACGAGACTTGCACACATACCACTGATTCTGCTCCATGCTTCTCGATGGATTTTCCCACCACTAAATACTGCTGCGCTCCACCCACTGACATCTCTAATGTTTAGTTAATGCGCTCTGTTGAGGCTTTATCAACAAACCTAACAAAACACTGGCAACTCCACACACCCACACCTACAAAACACAGAGGGAGCCTTGAGGGGAGGAAGGCCTGGATTAGTCCCAGGGCGTGATTTGTTCTTCACTTGGTTGCAGCTCAATTATTCCAGACAATTAGACTGGAGACTGCCGCTACAGACCACCCTACTCGCTGCTGACCTTGTGCCAGCAGACAGCCCCTGCAGCACACACACATACACACTAGAGACATAACTGACAGTACCTTCAAGTAGCCCTGACTCCTGACCTTCTCTGAATTTTGTCAAAATCAAAGTGTTTGTCTCTTCTCCGGCCTCCCTCTGCAACCTTGAGGGGTTTTTACCGCTGCTGTTGTCGATTGTGGTGGATTACTGTGACCGTTTGCAGAGGCTTACCTTCCGGCGCTCACATAATCTTTCCTGTGTTGTAGCAGAAAGTCTTTGAGCTTGGTGATGTTTGTGATCTGTCAAAATAAAGTGAGAAGAAGCATTACTTGACTGCATTACCATCATGTCAATGAGTCTGTTTAAATGCTGTGCCTCGGTTGCTCCATCAAATGTGTATGCTTAAGAAAGAAGTTTTTAGACGTGTACCAGGAAACTATTTTCTCCCAACTACATTTAGACAGAGCCAGAGTAAATGTATAATTTTGTGTTTATTGGATGTGACAGGCGACCAATGTCCGTGTAACTCTGTGAATTCTCAATATTTGCTTTTGACAATTCATCAAGTCTGGGACATACAAAAATCAAACCTGCAATTTCCTCGTCAAACAGCTCTCATAAATAAAACCATGAGCGGCTGCATACAGAGCACTGACAGAGCCATCTCTAATAAGCTTTAAATTCATGATCTGTTACTATTTATCACTGAGAAAATGTCCAAGTGTGTGTGTGTGTGCACAGGGAAACCAGAGGAAACTTGGTTCAATCCAATATTTGCTCCTGTAATTCGGTCAAATATTAAAAAAGACCAAATTGCTTCCCTGTCCACAGAGCTCTGCTGGCAGGGTACAAGTGGGTGTGAATACGCACACAGCAGGCTCTGTATGATCCAGAAGAAGACAGAACTCAGACAAGCTAAGGATTGAAAAATGACACAATGAGTTTGACTGTGACAGCGACCCCAGAGCGTGGGAGATTATTTTGATAGCATAACGACGCTGTCTTCGGCCTTCGGCTTTTTCACTCTAACAACCTCAATTATCAAATTGCCTTGGCTGTGAGGGGTAACCTGGCACCAGTCGTCTAATAACGTCTCTAAACATTCATTCCTAGCCTAACGGTGACTTGAAGCAGTGTTTTATTTGAGCTGACATTTGAAAAATGACAAGTTTTTCAATGCTGAAAGAAGGTGTCAAGATCAACAGAGGTGAGCAATTTGTTAGAAAGCTAGAACTCAGTCTTTGGTTTAGAAGGTAATTCAGTGACGTATGACACTGCTGTGGGGCGCTAACTCGGGCAAGGGCTGTTAAAGCAAGCCGACCCTTGTAATAATACAATTATTTGAGGTCAAGAGTTAATTGTTGTTCAGAGCAGTTGAGCTTTGAGGGGGTTCAGGGGAGAAGACAACCTTTCTCATGGTTCAAAGTGTATTAAAACTCCGTCTGTGTTGTAGTGTCGCAGTGAATGAGGAAACTTTGAAGCGAGCTCCTGCGAGATTGGTAGGATTTTCCAAAAGTGCAGCCATAAACCCTCCACTGAATAAGCTGCTTTTTAAAATGTCCTGGGTGATCCTGTTGGTTGGAAAGGATCTTATTTTTTAACAAGTTGACAATAATGTTTTCTTCAGCAATTAAATCATGGATTCAACCAACTCAATATGTATCTTACAGTAGAGACAAATAACAAATGTTTTTCTTCATTCATAGTCTTTTGTGATCATTTTGATTGGTGGTTCATCTAGGAGTGTTATATCTCACCTCCTATAAGAAACACTGTCTATTGTGAAGTATTTAATGTGGCCTAGAGCTGAAACAATTACTTGATTAATCAATAAGTCAATCAAACAAAAAATCATCTGCAACTATTTTAAATAAGTCATTGTTTAAACAAAAATAACTTGCCATCACCATCACTGGCTCCACTCAAATGTGAATATTTTTTCAATCTTCTGTGATTGTGAATTAAATATTTTTGTTATTATTATTCATCTGAGAAAACAAGATGTTTTATGACATGGGCTCTGGGCGTTTTTTGTTATTTTCTGACATTCTATAATCAACTGATCAATGGATAATGAAAACAACTGCTCAATACTGCCCTAATGTCATCTTGTAAACTCCTGTCAATATATCTATCTGTATTTTTTAAAAGGAGGCCAAATTTGTCCAGACCTTTGAGTCCTAAAGATGAAGCACGATGAGGCAATTGTCATAATGTGATCTTATTAAGCCTTCAACTCCTCTATCTCAAGTAAAACCAGCTCTGGTGGTAAAATATTTATTTACAGCCACAAAAACCACTGTGGAAGCACACTTTTGAATTTCCGTAATTCTCAGTTTTCAAGACTATCCTTGGCCTGCCACAAAGTGGAAAATATAACCTCTTACATGGCATGACTAATTTATCTTTAACTATAAATTATATTTCATGCTTGTAATTAGCACTTGGCTTCAGCCTTTTATTTATGTGCTAACTATATTTGCCTGCAGACCTCTGTCCATGGCACTGCACATCTTTGACCAGCAGGCAGTGCTAAATCCACAGCATTGGAACATGCTGAGTCGGACAAGGAACGAGTGGGAGGGTGTGTGTGTGTGTGTGTGTGTGTGTGTGTTGTGGGGGTGCCGGGGAGTGTCAAGACTGCTGCTCTGGGGGTTGAGCTGTCTCCTGTGTGTATACATTGGAGCTCAGATTCCCAGCACAACCTCAAGGGTTTGTAGGGGGTCAGAGGGATCAATTGCTCTTGTAACTTAAGACCCCAAAGAGCAAGTAATTCCTCAACAATGAGGAAGGGGGTGGCCATGTGCATGTGGCTCACCGTATGTGTGTGTGTGTGTATGCAGCTATATGTGAGCATGTGTGCGTGTATACATGCAACCGCCATAGGTGTGTGTCAGGCAGAGCTCACAGCGAAGGCAGAAGGAGACAGTCTGCCGGGCTACATCTAATCTCGTCATCATCAAAGACCCCCACTTTACCTCCTCACTTTCTCCTTCCCCCTTGCTTCCCTCCAGCCCCAATTGAGCCCAAACAAACCATCAGGGGGGATTATTATGAGGAAGAAAAGAGAAAAGGCTTAGCTAGCAGATTTCTAAAGAGCTTGGATGGCTCTTTGTTTTGTTAAATGCAGGTAACTGACAGAATTTGATGATGACTGCCCCGCTTTGGTTTAAGTCCCTGTGTGTCCTGACCGAAGGCTATCCATACTGACGCCACGCTATGTTGTGTATGTGGGCCTGATACAGAGAGGATGCTTCAGTGGAGAAGACTCTGCCGCATGTTGATTTTATTATCATGTTTATGTCTGACTCTCTAATGGGTTCAGTTTTGTCTTCTTATGTCTATTTACAGCTAAAGTGCTTTAGTCAGCTCTATAAACAAACAAAAGGTTCCACCAAAGAAAACTTTTCAGATTATTTATGAACAGGGTCTTTGACCTTTTTTGAAATGTGCTAAAGTTATATCTACGTGTTTCATTTAGATTCAAAGCTGCAGTAAGCGACATTTGTATACAGTCTTGCCGTTTGTTGATCATGCAGGTCAGATCCTACATGGATACATAAAACAAATACTGAGGCACATCAGTGGCGACGTTGTATGTTTTAAAATCTACAAAGCTGCCACTGTGCTGCAACGCTGAGTCACATCTCTATATCTTTTCCCTTTTACAACAAATTGAAAGTGTTTACGAAGCATCTTTGTCAGTCACGAATCAGAGATCCGACTGAGGCCGACCGTGTAGGTGACATCACCGTTGAGACAGGTCTTGTGTTCTGTTTTGGACAAAATTCGATGGAAACTACACAGCTGCGTTTTTAGGCTATTAAATCACATTTTAACAATCAATTTCACAAGAAACAGATGTATTGGCTGGGACTGTCACGTTTAGCTCACAAAACGTGGACACTAGAGTGTACAAAATCAAAGAATAAAAACAGGCAGCGGTGACATCAAGTGACACACGTCACACAAGATCTGATATATTGTACAGAATGTATTGCGATCCTTTAAGGAGCGTGATTATGTAACACTGCGATAGTAGTTTGTGATTCCTGCAACAAATGTTTGAACAATCAGAACGTGTCAAATTATCTGTCTGTTAGTCAGGTAAATCAACAGTTCCCCTCCCTTCTTCTCACTCAGTGTTCACATCTAGATAGTACTTACTATTATAACATACAATAACTAACTTGCCCTGAAGACTTTGCACACACTTTGTATTTACACTGGCGAAGTGCCTTCTTTTTGATTTATTTCTGTCAAGTAATGTGAACTGTGTGTTCATGGAAGTGAATAGATTGCCTCAGGTCAACTGTTTCATCTTTGTTTTACCTACTTTGAACACATTAAACAAAGAAGAAAAATTATTACATGCTTTAAAGATGCAAATTAATAAATATGGATATTGTAGTCAACATGGAAAATGGCAAACCTGGAAAACTGTAACTCTCTCCTCTATCTCTAGCAGATAAATCAAATACAATTCCTGAAAATGCGCAAAACAACTAATGCTAGATATAGGATGTTAGTAGCTTTAATAAAAATAAATAAATAATAAAATACATTTGCCAAGACTTATGAACTAACACATTTAAAGAAAAAAACAGGATGGGTGACAACCCTTGTAATCTTCTATCATGTAATAAACATGCTTATACAGCAGCTTTCCTTCTCTATGTCATAGGTGGTGTGGCTAAATTTGTGTGGGTAGAGAAAAACACTCTCGCTCTTGTTTCCAAATTTCACATTTGGTCGAGGTCAGACAATTGCTGTAAAGACAAAAACCAGAGGAACTGTGCATATAGAAAAAATGTCCGATAAGCATCTAATACAGTTTTGATTTGAATAAAGTAATTTAATTTGAAGAACGACAAAAGTAACTATGAGCAAAGTGGGTATGCCTGGAAACAGACATTTCAGCTGTGTGGATGAAAAATTCTAACAATACTGTAGCTAATACTCAGGCTTGAACAAACAAACAAGCACCAGAGTAACGGCCTTTTTCTCTGGACCTTTGCCTTTAACAATGAATTTAATGTATTGTAGAGGAATGGTGACCACAGCTGAAAAGTAAACAATGTGTTTACTGTTACAGTAAACAACATTATCTGCTTTAGTTTGAATTGCTGTATTAAATATCAATGAGAAATGACTATACATAATTAATACCTCATGTGTTCTAGCACTAACATCTTAATCTAGACCAACAAGAATACTAGTCTCTTTTAGAGCTGTCTCTAAGTAGAGGAGCACACATCTGTTGCAGTTTCATGGTTCAGACTCTCTGTATTTTGGAGTGTCAGGGTTAAGTATGCAGCCTGCTGTCATCTGTATTGGTAGTATTTCAGCGATTGTAAATCACAATAACTAAGATTGTCTAATGACAAAGCCTGACAACATTCTTCAAAAAGCATCAACAGCTGCTGCTTTTGTTTTGGAACACATTTAAATGTTTAAACTGAGCCTAGTCTATTGAGCTCAACATTACTTTTGTTCCGCTTAAACTATTTGGTCTGCAGAGTACAGTATCTGGTGTCCATCTTATGATTTAGAGTTTGACATACATCTGTAAATCTGCATCTCACTACTTTTTCCTCTTTTATTTTCATTTTCATGAATCATGTAGGAACATTTTGTTGCATGCAGTGAAACAAAATCAAGACTGCGCTCAGGCCTGACAGCAGATGCCTCAAAATTCAATTTGCCTGGCTTTCATGGGAAAACAGTGCAGAGATTAGGCCGACTGGTAAAGAGACCATTTAGCAGCACGTTCATCTCATGGTGATCCCTGAAAATCACTTCCCCATGGCTGAAGCACTGACTTAGTATAGTCTTGGCTTTGACAGCTGTACGCCAGCATGTTTTGTGCCAATGTAGCTTGATGAGTGTAGAAATGAAAGAGGAAACGTTTTGTTCAAGTGTCTTGGGGTTGGAAAGATTATTCCACTTTTATCCATATGTTTTTAGAAATAATGTTACATAAAAATATATATATTGCAAACCTCCATAAAATGTGCAATATAAAGAGGCTTCAATGAGCTTTATGTTGTCTCATGAGACAATATCTTATCAACGCAAAGTCAGGATTTGTTTTATTTGCTATATGAATGGTTGTTGTTTTTTTTACTCTCTCTGTAAGGCTCAACAGTACTTAGGCTTTGTGCTTCTACCATAAATGTTTTAACTTTGTTACTTGACCGACAATAACTTTTATTTTAAGAAGAGGCCTGGCAAAATATTCAAGTCAAAAGGGCAGTTTTCCACACTAGTGCACTTTATTCCCCAAATGGCTGACATTAACTCATAAATGTCATTGCTGTACACCATCAGCCCAACATGACCTAATAAATGCAGAAGATCATCAGATAAAGAAATTATTTGGGCTGATATAGTCCAGAGTTTCTCCAAAACATAACTTTTATGAAATTGTGAATGTTTAAAAAAAACATTTTTGGCTTTGACATGTATCATTACTAACACAAATATCAAGCAAACCCGACTCTTAAATTTCAAACGAAATGTTTTGAGAATATACTAGCATACTCTTTCAATGTGAAAGTTATCATAGGGAAGAGACCCCCCCTCCCTAACAGCACAACATACTTTTAAGTGCTGGCTGAGGGCCACACTTTTCAGGGTTTCTAAGAAAACACTGTGAGAAGGAGCCTATTTTGGAATACCAATACTAAAAGCACAGTGGGGAGCAAAGCACTATTTTCTACACACAATTTACCAATTTTAAAGTGACCTCCTCCATTTAAACTCGAGAAGGGCAGCATGCTGTGGAGAGAGACGAGGTGAGCGGTGAAATGGAGATCACAGTGCCCCAAACCGACCCCTATGAGGTAAAAGATTCCCCTGACCAAACCCCACCCTGTAAACACTGGCCCTCTTATTAGTCAATCAAGCCTTTTTTGAATTGCCTTGAGAGAAGCTGCATTTCCTTTCTCATTGAGTTGCTTTTTGAATGGGAAAAAACCTCATAGGACCACTGTGTATTTGTCAACTTTGATGTTTTCCTTCTATTTTTGTGAAGCTTCGGTGGGAACTTGGAGAGTTATGCATGTCTTGAAGGGCACCCACATCTGTTGTGCATTAGGTGCCGGCCGTCAACATTGTTACTGAGGACCTAATTTAATATTTTCTCTGTTTTGATCTTCCACCTTTAATCACTGGCTCTTGGGAGGA
The DNA here is from genome assembly GCF_905237075.1 of Dicentrarchus labrax. NCBI lineage: Eukaryota > Metazoa > Chordata > Actinopteri > Moronidae > Dicentrarchus > Dicentrarchus labrax. Next base: position 14,868,133 of record NW_026136711.1, read on the forward strand.
TCGGCTTTCCCCAAGAAATTGTTCAAGAGCCGAAAGAAAATGTTATTGCAGCATGTTTATGGAATCATACATGTGAAGAGCGGACTTGCACAAAAAATGCTGCCTATGTCAGGCTGTACAGAGAAGAATGGAGAGTTGAGTTGTGGGTGAAAACCGCAACATAACTGTAAGCAGTCAGGACATTCCAAACTCGCAATTTCAATTTCTACACAAGCTGCTTCATCGAGATGGTTTGAGATTATATCTGCAGCATGAGGGAGACAGCGGTAGGGGGGAGGAGAGCAGAGGGCAGGCACCACAGGATAGGTTTGGGTTTCTTTGAATCAGCACCACTGCTTTTATTAAACCACCATTTCTAATATCAATGTAACAGAACATAACAAAACCCTGGTTGTGCAGAGCTGCTGTGACTGGGCTCACGTTTGCCTCAGACTGATGGTTGGAGACATCAGGTACAACTTAAAGTCCTGACTCCCCGAGGGAAACGTAAAGTGGTTCTTCAAGGTGCCTTTGAAGAGGTTTGTGTTCATGGTATACATGTCAGGCCAAAGACTTCTGGCTGTAGAAGCAACACTCGTGACATGGAGCGAAGCCTTTTAGTTGCCAATAATCCATCTCCTACTGCCAACCACTGACAATGTCTAAGTGCCTCAATGGAAGAATAAAATTTGAGCTGTTTTGTCAAAATTCCTGAACTAATTAAACGCCAATGTTGCCCTGCCAAGTTTTTAAGGTCAGTTTCCCATGACAAGAGGTTCATAACAACTTTTTTCCCAACAACATATTAAAGGCTATGTGAAATTTTCAACAATTTAAAATCAAGATTAGTACACAGTGAGCTAAGTCTTTCAACAGACGTACTGAAACCAAAGCTGTCAACACAATTACAACCTATAGATAAACATTTAGCTCGGTTTGAATGCTTGTTTCAAATAGTTCACGACATTATAAGAAAACTTGCCATGTCCTTTCAATCTAAATGAAGTGAGGAGAGGGCTCTCCACTACTTTTATAAGTAATGTTTCTGCTTCGGCAGCCTAAAGTCTAGATCACATTGGGCAATTTTCCGGGTCAGTTCAAAGCCCAGAATCCAGGCCTGTCAGTGTTGGGGGAGAAGTGACATTTGAACTTGACAGTTGGCACAAAATATTCTGGGCTCAAAACTGCTGAGTCTGGCCAGTTGGCCCACTGTGATTTTTTTTTTTCAAACAACTTAGCCTTTGTCTTCCCAGATCTCAAGCAGAGCAGTCATTTATTCTGAACTGCCCAGACTGGGCAGGATTTGAAAATTCCTGTAGTCCAACCAAAGTTCAAGTAAAAATAGGGGCAATTTTATGAATGCTATGTTATTTCAGTATCTTTATTTCCTTGTGTACAGTAGATGACATTTTTGCAGTGATTTATCTTCAGAAGTGGACTAACTTAGGTTAAGTTGTTGTAATGTTATTTGCAGTGTTTAGTCCATACAGTATTTATTCATGTCTACTTGAAAATAATAATTGCTGGCCATGATATGCTCACATTTCAAAGGAATATAATGGTCAAGCAGGCGCATAACAAAGCAGGGCAGAAGAGGACATTGCTTTGTCTGAGAGAGACAATTTAGTTTTAATTATGTAGAAACATCAGTCTCTCCCTGCTTTGTGAGTGGGTACAGACAAGCAGTACTGTACACAAAATATGTGCAATGCATGAATCTCTGGTCTGTCGATCAGTTAGGAGTAAAACCTGTGCCAAAGATGTACAAATATGTGCCAAAAAGGACAATAGATTAACAGCAAAAAACGAAATGCCAACTGTAAGATTTTTAATCGAACCTATTTGTTAACTGCAATTTACAACCTTGATGCCACAAGAGTAGGCACCCTGCACGGCGAGTTGGAGAAAGACGCAGAGTCAAAAGCAGACAGATCGTTCCAGCCTAGCGCCGTTGAGTAGGTAATGGCTCTGTGGAAAACTACTTTGTTTTGAATACATGGAATGACAGTGCATCCTGTAACATGTACATTTGTGTTTACAGAAAAGACTAAACTAGTACATCACTACCATTACTACTAAACAGTTTGAAGAAAAGTGATTTCCTTTTTGAGAGCTGCAAATAAATAACACAATTCAGAGGGAGAAACATAAAGCTCTGATTCACTGCGTGATACAATCATAGTTTCTGGTTTGAAAGAGTGTTTGAAAAATTACAGAGTAGCCAATACCATATGGTCATATGAAAATATTTCTTGAACATGAGAAAATCCTATATTGTTGGCCTACACAAGGCACACTTTGCCACACATTTTACACCAATATGATTATTCCTTTAATATTTCTGGGTGCAGGAAACAATAAACATGTCAGCTTTATGGTAATATTAGATTTTAGCATCAATGTGGTGAAAGTGCCTTGATTAGTCAGATATTTACATTTATCATTGTTGCCTGGATATTTTATCCATCAACAGTTCATCAATGTATTTTCTGGGAAACTGAGCATACCATCATATAAAGTAACATATAAATTGTGATAGAGGATTTTATTTCTATTGCCCGGTCCCATTGGATTGATTTTGCATTTAACAAAGTTATGACACAGCTAAAGAGAGAGGCCTGGTTAACTATGAACAGCTGGCTAGCACACACTGTAATAAACTCATGCATTGAGTTTCAGTTTGGCAACCCAAAGCAAACCGGAGAACTACCTAACTTTGTGTACACATTATCAAAGCGTGCTGCTGCTTCTACAATACAGCATGACCAGTAAACTTCACCACAGCAGTCCCACACTTTAGCTGTCATTGTAAAGTCTGTCTGTGCCGATGCTAGCCCAGTTAGCTAAAGTTAGCTTGAGCAAACACTCACCACTTCTTTCGCCTTCGGAGAGAAGCCACTCTTGGGTCTGCTCCTCTTGAAAATGTCATCTTTGGCAGAGTCAAAGCCTATTCCTATCGCTTTGTTCCTCGTTTTGACTGTCTTTACACTGGCTTTGAAAAGTAAAGTTATGTCCACAGCCATGTCGGTGCAGCTGCGACGCAGTCACCGCTGTAAACAACCTGACACGTCACCGAGTGAGGACGTCATTATCCTGCGACGCTGTGGATTTTCCCTGAGACGGAGAAGAAAGCCTTACATTTTACCTTAAGCGGTTCTCAGTTATTATTTACTATAGCGTGTATTTTACCTCATAGTATTAACAACCTTAAAGCGTCTGACCTGGTATCGAGTTGCTCTTCGCCTTGATTGAGTTGCAGGTAGAGAAAATCTTAACATTTCAAAAATCTCTTAAGGATAACAACTTAAGTTTAAAGAGACTTAAGTGGAAGGCTTTACCTTTTAGTTAGATGACCATGTTAAATAATATGTTTAAATCCAGTCATGTTGAATTTTTTGCACTGTATGTGTGTGTCATAGGGATGTAATAGGGAACAAATGTACATACAGATAATCAATCATATAATCAATCTGTGTGTGTATCTCAGAAAAATGCCCCTACAACTTATTGAAGGGATGTCCACCAGGAAGCGAAGACCTAACTGGACAGACCAGGAGTGTCTTCTCCTTGCTCAGTTAATGCAGGAGAGGAAAGGCGTAATCCGAGGGAAGTGCAGCACCGGAGTTTCAATACAGGATAAAAGACAAGCCTGGGAGGAAATAACCCAAGCCATCAATGCTGCCTTTCCACAGATTCAGCGTACAGTTTCCGACTGTAACAAAAAGTGGGAGAATTTGCTGGCAAAGTCAAGGGAGGAGATCAAACGACAAAAAAGGCAAGCGGGAACAGGTGAGGAAAAGTTTGTTAGGAATAAAATCCTTATACCTTATAATTAATATAATTAAATCTACAGTCTAAGACTGTTTAAATAAGCCAAGGCCTTGAGGGTGGATATGTGGGGATGGCTGCAATTAAGCAAATCCCCATTGTTGATTTCTGTATTGAATTTATTGTATTGTATTTAATATTAATCGATGAACATCCTGATTTTGAATTCACAGAAGGCCTGTCCCTTGATCAGTTCAGTACTGTGACTCAAGTAGTGATTTCTGTGATGAACCTCTCAGACATGCTGCAACAGGATGGAGAAAACTCTTCAGTCTCAGAGTTGGTGGAAACTCACCAAAACAGGTACATTTTTTTCTTTTTGTGTGCTTAGAAAGCAGTAATTTGTTGAAAATATGCATCTGTAATAGGGTTGCATTGAGGCCATTTTTTTTTGTCATTTGGATGAACCCGCCCTTTATGTGTTAAGGATAAAATGCAAATTTTTGTCAACAATTCTTGTTTTTGCAGCTGTGATGAAGATGGAGATGACCACACAATAGATGAAAGATTCTCAAACAAACATCCACTGACTGAGCTTGATCTCCCTACATATCCAGATCCTTCTACTTCTTCAGCAGAACAGAAAGTGACTTTCACCAACGTCCCGAAATCACTGGCAGTGCAGTTTAGTGCTCATCGTGCTGCTGGCTTTACTGCGTCTACAGAACGACTAGATACTCCCTGCTCTACTTCTCCGCCCTCAGTACACTGCCCAACTTTGCAAGAGCGAATGGATTTGGAAATATCTGTGCTGAGAAGACAAGAGGCCGTCCTCAAGCTGCAAGAGGAATATTACACACTAAAAATTAAGCTAATGAAAAAGCAAATGGAAGAGCCCCTTTCAAAGGACTGAAGTAGCTGTAGAGAACGACTTGTTGAGCCTGTGAACTGTGACCATTCAAGTCAACAGAAATTCAAGTAGTATATGATTTGTTAGGGCTAAAGCTGAAATGTGTCATATTCTTCTTTGTGTAAAGAACTGATGTAAAACACTGAAAAATACACATTTAATTTGGTTGGAGACACATTCCATATTCGGCTGTTTTGATCAGGTTTGTGAGGTCACACGTGACAGTACCGCGGCCCAGCTCTAATAGCGATGTCACCTCTCAATGTGAAGCAGGATTCACCAAGTGTTGGATTGTTCACCCACTAAAGGCCTGAATATACTTGATAGTAGTTATGTTTGTACTACTTTCTGAAGTCTGATGGCGATAGTTTTGTGACACGGACCCCAGTGGACTGTAGCATACTAAAGTATAATACCTGCTTAACAGGGATCATGAGCTAGGTTTAGGCTGCCTTGAGACTGACTACTTTTACCACAAGTCTGTTTTTCTCCTTATTTCAGTAAAACATATTTATGTTATGTTTAACTTTTCTGTTGGTGTTTTCTTCTCAAACTGGAATGGTCAATTGACTTTTTTCACAGTACACATTTTGACTTATAACAGGAACAGCAGAGCTTATCAGTATCATGAGCATGGAACTGGGAAACCTAAATGGAATGCAGCCATAATTAGTATTATGGGTTATACCTGTGCTTTTCCTGCTATGACCTCAAAATATCTGAAGTATTCCCTGTGTACTGCTGGCCTGGGGAGACTGTGGAGAGCCATGTATTATACATATGAAGCAACCGATTACTTCTTCACAATTCACCAGGAGTGTGTAATGCATGCAGTAGTTGGCTCCCCTAGGTCTCACTTCCATTCATGCAGGTGCTGTAACCAACCAGTAGCAGTCATTGGTGTGATAAAAATGATCCCCCACTTGCTTCCAACGTGCAAACAAGACCGAGCTCAAGGTCCTATTGCTTGGAAATGAACTTGGCTTCACAAGTCTGTGTAGTTTGAACATGCAGGAAGACCAAATTGCAGATTTGAATATAGCCTTTAGCCTGTTTTTTATTCTCAGCGTGCATATATCTGTGTCCATGGTTATGGCCCCAAGAGCCATTTTGTCTGCACCAGACAACCATAATGCTAAGACCACACTACATTTTAAAACATTACTATTATGTATTATGGCATCAGAACAAACCAAAACCCCAAAACCTGATGAAATTAGTACGCTTTATTTATGATTTATGCCAGACATTTTTTTTCTGGTGTTCTACTTGATTATACTCATTACAGATGTCTTTTTGAATTCTTTGTATTGTACTGTAATTGATACATTAGTGAGCTACTCAGAATTTGCTCTTTCACACTTGGTCCCATTGTAATGAGGGATTAAGTTGCTTTTAAAGTTTTTTACAAAAGCAATCCAGCAAGGTTTGTCTGTGTTTTCTGTTTATGTGCATCAATGCATATTTTGTAGAATAAGATCTATCATGACATCAAGTTCTGCTTTTGTGGTGTATGATGAAAATGAAGGAATTCATGATGTTTGGTGCCTTGCATTGCCTCATTACCACTTGAAGTCTCAGTCAGTGCAATATAGTAAAATTATTGTTGTGGACTGAAAGTGTTACAGATATTGATACACAATAATGAGAATATTGCTTATGCTTATTAGTAGGCTACAAAGAGAAAACATTACTCACTAACAAAACCTCAAATAATGTTGAAATATTTTCCCAGGTGAATGTAATGTGCCATATAACTGTGGAATTACAACTATTACATTCTCAAATTCTTGAAAATGTATTCTCAGTAGGAAGCATAATTTAGTTTATCTGAAGTCTCACTCAAATGTATAATTTTACACTGTGAGAAATTTAGTTTATTTGCTGATTCATGCCATTTACTCCTAAGTGCAAATTTGGAAGCTGTAAATGTTTGACATATACCAATAGACATATTTATGAAAATTCTGCTTGGTCATGCCAATGTAAGTAAAGCTACAATAATGTCCTGTCTAGACAAATGTAGTAATTTGTGCGTAATATTTCTCATAAATCCGTTTATTTGTAAGTGACCGAGGTTGGCACCCAGATGTAAGCAGTGGGGCCCAGAGTGTTGAATAAAAGTCTGTTATTTGCTGTGTGGTTTGCTCATTTCCTTTGTTAGTGTTGTGCCAGACTGTGTTACAACTGAGTGCTGTGACTGTCTCTCCTTTCTGCTGCCTCAGCATTAACTCCTCATCATTTTTTCATTCACTCTTAGCTTTGACTGTGGAAAGAGAGCAGCTTTTCAAGGACTAAGGTTATGGGCACAAAAAGGCATGACTGCCTTTAATGTGTCGATATGAGAAGTCTAACAGAGCATTAAAGTTTCCTAACTTTTATCTTAACCACGGGATAAAGCACACTAATTGAGCTTGTTGCGAGCATGTACTGCACTGGGCTAGAGAAGAAGGATGACAGACCTCACATTCAGCAACTGATTTTATCTAAATATATTTCATAGAGTCACACTGTGTTCCTTCATATGCTGAAAGACCATCTTTTTGCAGATCATTCTCAAATACAGTAGGAACCACTTTGCTGGAGACCCCTTTCAGATGAGCTCAAGTACTCTTTCACCTGCAACACTCAAATATGTTTTTATGAATGTAATATAAATTGTATACTATATAAGGCTATTAATTATATGAAAATGGATTGTGTTGAAATATTTTTTGATACAACCAACATACAACCATTTATCCATTACATTACATTACTAAATATTTCAATTGTCTATCCATTACTTTTAGCTTTTTCAGCTGTTTATTCATTACTTTTAACTATTTTAACTTCTCTGTGTTTGCCTGCCTTCACATGCCCTCATTACAACTCACTCAGATTGATGGGGAGCTTGCAACAATTTGTAATCCTATTTGGCTGTTTTTTTTCCTGTTTAAAACAAATGTTTTAAAAAAACAAATGTTTTAAACAGGAATCTGTTTTATTTGTTCAGTTGAATTCAGTCAGAATTGTTTTCCATATAGGTTACCCTCAGACAGCTATACTCCTGATAGCACTTTAATTTTCTTTGCTTGGAAGGTGGTATTTCTGTATGTTATTCTTGTTCTCCTTTGCATTTTCTATTTCTACTATTCCAGTAATGTAAAATGCAAACTTGCTGATAAAGTAGACGACTATTAATATCCTGAACTATGGTACAACAGACTAAGCATTCTTTACAGGCATTCCTAGATACTATCTGTCCCCTGGATGAAGCGTCAGTGATGGTATCCATTCCTCCCATCCCTGACAGATGAGCCATGTTTTGGAGTGTCCTCTGGGCAGTCCACTTAACTGCCTGAAAAGAAACCCCTTAATCTCCACTTTCTCTTTGTTTGGACTATTATCAGACCTGTCAGTCCTGGCTGCTTTATCTTCACAGAACTCATCTACTGGCTGTTTGACGTTGGCTTAATTCTATCAAAGGCCCTTATCTCTGGTTTGCCTGAGGATGCATCCTTCCTCTGCCTCGCTAGAATGGTCCCAGCTCTGATAAGAGGATCTCTTATTGGGGTGAATAACACTGTTTTGTCTAATGGCTGCATGTCGCCTGCTTATTAGCCTCATGTTTTTCGGTTGTATTTTGCTTGTCGAGTCTCTCAATGTACTGTATTTGTGTTAGCCTTGTTTATTTGCTGGGTGTAGTCTGAAGCCCGAGCTAATGACACAATGATATCCCATCAACCACCACTGGTCCAGACTGGAGATAGCCCCCTTTGAGGGCAGTTGACTGACTCTGTCTTTTGGCAGTAGTCACTTGAAACAGTCTGAAGGAATGTCACGCAGCTTGATCTGATGAAGAGCAATTACATGGGAGGGAGCTGTTGCCTTTGAGGTGGTAGCTTACCTGCCACACCCTGCAGGCTTACAAATAAGCCTCTGGACACATCCCAAACGTGTGAGAATGGTCCCTTTTCTTCGTGTCCTTCTCCTCATGACATATGGTCTGACAGGATTTGACAGGTGGGGGTAGAGAGGGGAGGGTTGGCTAAGATGGTGAAGAATAACTCATCTAGTTTGCTTGGTTTGGCATTATGTCAACAAGACAAATAGAAGAAGCCTTTTTAGAGCAGAGAAGAAAAGATATTTGGTGCCAGTGATGACGTTTAAGTCAGGGCCTAATCATCTAAGTTTCTTTCTTTGTCTCATGATGTCATGTTAATTTATGTTAATTCCTATTTTCAAACAAATGGTAAGCTAACATCTTATTATTTGTATGTAGACTGCATGATACTGTGTATGCATACAGTATGACTGTTTGTGTAAGACTGTGAGAAAAGCACAAGGTTCTTGTGTGCATATACAGTATCTCTGGATGCTGTTCTCTGTGCATGGGTTTGCATGTCTGAGAATATTTAGATGTTAATTCTTTTTTACCACCATAATAACCAGGACCCAGTTTTTGCATATGAATCATAAGCATTGCATGCAAGGTCATGTGCATGTAAGTTTCCTGGAAAACTAATCATGGAAAAGACATGCAGCTTAGCTGCTTGGACCAACAAAGAACTACCCATAGGTTAAGTACAGATGTTGCAATCACAAATTGGATTTTCCATAATGCAGTCGCTGTTACGAACGCTTAACTTTATTTAGATTAGAAAGGGCATTGCCCATTACCAACAGGCTTCAGGCACAATGTCTCTGCTCCAGGGATCAACCACAATTTATGCTTTTATTTTTTTGGCGTGGTGACAGCCAAGAAAGGGAAACTTTCTAAAAGGACACGGTTACAAGGCACATTACCCTTTTCCCACTTATTTTATTTTGTCCTACCCGTCACCACAAGCACAAACAAAATGGTTATTAAGGAAACTACTTTTTGGACATAGAGTGATTGGACTATGGCCATCGCTGTTATCATTGTGTCTTGTTTGGCACAAAAATGGTCTTGGTTCTTTGTTACCATCAGTCTGGAGGTTGTTTTACAGAGTGTATGGATATGTGAGTTTCAAATATGATATAATCATGCCATGGCCACACTACAACAGTCCAGATTTAAGCATTCTGGATATGGTTGACTTGATCATTTTCCACAATGGTCTTCAGAAATGGACAGCAATTGCCCCACCAATGAAAGGGGATCCTCTTTGTAATTAAAGCCAGTAGAAAATTGGATCATTTTTTGCCTGGACAGCTTTCACATTCCAGCTTAATATGGCATTGGAAGCTTTTGAAGTTGCTGTCTTGGCAGTCCCAAATTATACCTTTCATCAGCCAATCATAAGAAAATGGCAACCTGACATTCCCAATCGCAACTTACTTTTGAGCTGGAGTCTATGTAATCAAGGGGGAGTGCATGATACCGACTGACAAATCGACTATGAATACTAGAATTACAATTTCTCTATTAAAACTCATGGAATGTTTTATTTTTAAGATCAAAGTGACATTTTAGCTTGATCCACCAAAAGTCAATTATATGTAATTATCTCGATAATGATTACTTTTTCAGTGAACCCTGAGTAATGCTAATCTTGTGAGATGTAAACTGTCAGTTTTATCAGTATACTACTATTTATAACGTTCACTAACCAAAGTCTTTTGGAATCTTTTGTGTCTATTGGGTTCAAGGTTCAAGTCTGACAAGACTTTTGCCACTTATAAGAAATACAAACATGTATTTTCCAATTTGAAGCTTCTCTCTTCTCTCTGCATTTAAGACGACCTTAATATTAACCATGAATAATGAATAATCCTATGCTTTCATAGTCATTTACAACCAAAATATTGTATTTATTTTCCTGTCGACCAAGGAAAAAATACTCAACAAAAAGTCGGGTCAGAATTAATCGTGTTACTTAGTCACCAGTGACAGTTACATTGCTTCGCCCTCTGACCTAAAGTTGAACACATTTGTTGGGGATTCACTGAATAGCTTCTTGCAACTTCTGCATGGTCACCCAATTACGACTTGACAGAGCTGACACAGACAAGTACATTCACACTGACACAATGGTCTTTGAGGCGTAAAAAGCTCCATGGAAGTATTTACAGAGCAGGTCACTGGTCGCCCCATTGCCTCATCCTCACTAGACAGCTGTAATGTTGTAAATGTACTCTTGAGCTTGAAATTACTTGGAGAATTATGGGCGTTAGCACAAGTCAGCGGGTTCACAGAGAAAATCTATTTTATAGTGAGATTGTTATACTGTGGTAGCATAGGTAACATACAGTGCAATTTTCTCCTACATCAATATAACAGTCTGTAATTTTTATATAATCTTTGTTGACCCACAAAGTACAAAAGACAAACTCTTCCAGGCAACAATTGGCCATTTGAGGTCAATTAAACTTGTGCTCTTCTGCTGAGAGACTGCTGGCTGACCAGCGTAACCCTGAAACAATGACCACTATTATGCATCCTCAGGCATGTCTACTGTAAAGGCACGTATTTCTGCCCCAGAACAAACCAACCTCCTCAGAGACACTGGAATGAAACATGAACTAATTTGTGTTTTGGTGGTTTCTCCCATTCTTAACCCCAGGCTCAGGCCAAGGCCAGACCGTCGCGAACGGCTTCATGTATTTATAAATAGGCAGAAAGTAAAGGGGAAAGAGAGAAATGAGCCCAACAGATGACTGAAACCATATGGAACTGGTGGAGAGTAACTCATCTTGTGACAACATAGCACGCAGCCCCCCCAACCCCACCATACCACCCCAACCTCCCACCCTCAAGTCCCACTCTGTCTCATGTCACAGCCGTTCAGGAAAGACTGCAATTGGAGAAGGTCAATTGGTGGCTGGGGCCAAGAACAAAGTGATCGTGATTTTCAAAAAGTACATGAGGGATCTGAGGAGGAAATGGTTTTGCCGCCAAACACTCAATTACACGTAATTACAATAATTCAACCTTGGAGAATGGTTTATTCCATTTTATTATGAGCTTCGCTCTTTCATGTCTGATGGTGGGGAGGGGCATCATGAACAGCGACAGGGACTTTGTGAAACAGATACTCGGTCCCTCATCTGAATGCTTTCATTTTTTTCCCTTTTGTGTCCTGCAGGAGTCAGCTCATCTCAAGATTTCGATAGGTCAGTCGTACACACTCGATGCCACTTGCCTGTCATGACCTTTATCTGCTACAAACATATACGGCACAGAATGCTGAGTATCCTCAACATTTCACATTTCAAATGTTAGAACTAATTATAACTAATAATGCAACTACTACTACTACTAGAGATTAGTACTGAAACAATACTCTTTTTTTTATTGGCTTACCTTTTTTCCCTTAAGTATCAATATAGGAGATACAGAGGAAAAAAAATATATATACATATATATGCTGGCATATTAACACATACTGTACACCTGAACATATGCATACATACACATCCATAATCTCTACCCAATACATATACAATTTACAATGTGGCTATAGTTAGAGAGCAAGAGCTACTGCTGTGACATCTTTCATACCTCGTATTCTTGATAATTCTTTATAAAATGCTGAAAACCAATGATGCATATTTAAATCATGCAGATATTTCCATCTCATTACTACCATTTCTTTTGCAGTTATTCCACTTAATGGTATAAATATATATATATTTAGTTTTGATATATTAAGAGAAGATTCATCATTCAATAAAACAATGTTTGGAAGGCATGATATAGTTACATCCATTATATCTGATAAGGCTGTTATTAAGTGTATCCAGAAGGTATTCCCACAACATGTGCATGTATGTTCTGACATAATAAACATAGAGGGCTTGGAGTCAGTTTAAGTTGGCAACAGGAGAAAAATACAACCTATGGATAACCTTAGCAGCTGATGGTTGTAATTTTATGAAGTGAGTGGAATATTATTCCAAACTCTCCTCCAGTCTATGTTCTGTTCATAGCTTTTAGGGTCTTTACAGCCATGATGCTCAATGAGAACTCAGATGTTGTTGGATATTTTGTACAAATTTGACACAAAGCCCCTACTATGTTTAAAGCTTGTTATTATTTCTTGGAGTGGGTGAGTTGGTAATGATTGAGTCAGTGGAACCACACATGTGCGCATTGCAGTGTGCAACTGTAAATAGAAAAAGAAGCATGACCCCAGTAAGTTGAATGTTTCCCTCAAGTCTTGGAAGGTCCTTAAACCATTGTTGTTGTAAACATTGGATAGGGTGTGGATACCACAGTTTTGCCACTGAATTATGGATTTTCCACCTATTTGTATGATATTATTGTTGAATATTGGTGTATTTATATGCCATTTTGTTTCCAATTGGTTAGTTTTCCAACTTATTGCCACATATAAATCAAATTGCTAATGATAGGTCCAAATTGAGTGCTACAGTACTTATTTGATCAACTTGAAAAAAGCAGATCTTTAAAAGTATTAAGTGATATAATAAGTTTTTCTAATTGGGCCCAAGGTGTTTAACTCTTCTTCAACCCATTTTGACAATATATGAAACATAAAGGATAAATAATACAAATCAAAATTTGGGACATTTAAACCTCCTAATCTATTATTGCACTAGAGTAGTGTAGTTCTAATCCTTGGTTTGTGTCTTTTCTATATATTTTTTAGGATTTTGCAATCTATTCCAATAGCTCTCGAAGGGAGGCATTTACAGCATACTACTATAAAAAAGTACATTTTTGCAATTAAGATTCGGGCCGCTAATGATATTGTCAACTTTGACCATTTATCTAAATTCTCTGTAATAGATTTGGAAAAGTTTTTTTTATATTTGGCTATTTTCTGATATTTTGTAGATAAAAGTAGTATATTTATTCAACAAATAATCATCAGAGTACTTTATAGTTAAAATATTTAACAGTTGCATGCCCTAAAAGAGTTTAATGCAATGCAGGATTACCCTGAGGACATCATTGGAGTTTTTTTTATTTTACTTTAGAAAGTTCGCTCCAGAGCCACAGAAGACATTATACAACTTTTTACACAGTACTCCTTAAGATGAGTAAACTGAACCTCATGTGTAAAATTAGTGCGCCTTTAAAATCTAATCTAAAATAATTCCACATGATTTTATGTGCATGCTAACAATGGCAATGTGCATATACTAGATACTGGATGGATAAGACTTTCTGAAAGCTTTACCACAGCTCAAAATAAAATCTTCTAGTGTATACAAATCAAAGCAACATTTCAAATAAGATGCAAGCAATCATGTCTGCCTGTTGCATATTGTCAATATCTGATTCTGGATCACTTTCATAGTTAGCTCAAAAAGCATCTTCTTCAGCGCAAAAGCTCTGACTCACATAATGTTCATTTGATTTGGGTGTTTTTACATTCAACAGAGGGTGATTGTGCATTTCCACTGAAGCATCTTCACAGAGGACAAAGACCTACTCACTGTTGAAGCAACTGAGCTTCGTGGCTCTCGACTTTAAAGACGACTTGAAAGTTTCCCAGTCTCACTGTAAATTTAACCTTCCATTCCAAAAACATACTCAAATATCAGCCCACTCAGTGTCGCAAGGTTATACTGCTAAACGTCCAGGTCCACACCACCCCACCCCAAATGGAGGACTGAGACCTCTGTGTGATTGATAGTCACTTTTAATTTTGCTTAAGGTTTTCTGTGCTGAAATATAGGCCTCTTAACAAGACTGAATCACAGACGTGGGCAGAGAGGAAGCTTTGAAATGCGGCAACCCCTGAACCAGAAAATAATCAAGGGGACTTAGGCATGGCACTGCGGCCGGAAATTCACTGTGAATACTGGTTTCAACCATGACCATTTGAGAACCCAACTTTTTGGCTTTCGCATTGATTTCGAGTCCCCCTCACCCCCACCACCCTCCTTCTCCTGTCTCCCTCTCGGCTCTGTGTCACACACTCAATTTAGGTTCCCTCTGACCTAAAAGTTGATGAGTAGCGTCTCTGTTTTCGGGGCAGCTCTTGTCAGCAAAAAATGAACTGGTGCATGCCTTTGGTCCACTTGTGACACACATAAACGTGCACAGTGTGCCCACACATACACGCACAAATATACAGTGCGTCCCTTTTAGACCTGTGGCTTGCCTCCGTTCTTCACAACACATCACAGGGATGGCTACTTTTCTGCTCGTCCAGCAAAAACGTTCACTCACTCACCATTCCCCCCTCTGTTATTCTTTCTCGTCTTCTTCCACTGCGGAGGAAGACATTGCGGTTGAGAGTTTAGGCCATGTCTCCCCACAGCTTGTCCTGATTACTAAGTAGACAAGTACCCATGGTTAGACGGTACCCGGTCCCTCTGGTCCTCGTTCCTCCTCCTTCTCATTTCAGAGTGACGGTCTCTGAGGTTTGTGTCAAGGACAAGGGACCCCACTGGATTGCGGATGACCCAGAAATAAACCTACTTTTGATCATTCACCACTATGGCGCTTAATACATGCTATGTAGACATTACCATTGTACCATTGTACATAGTCATTGATAAAGTGGGTCATGACCTCATTCAGCATGTGGGAATAAACACAGAATCATTTAGTTTTAAATAAACAAGGTTTGACCGCGTGTCACTGTCTGGCATGTCCTTATAATCTTAATGTTCTCATCAGCCCTCAGAAAGCCAACCAACCATGCATTTTTTTAATCTTCAGTTTCCACTCCCCATCTCCTCCTCTGATCACTGTTTTCCCTCTGAATTGTATCAGCAGCTTACTGCCTTCCAGCCAATTAGTAAAGGCAAACACAACAACAATCAGTCTTTTGGCTTAATGCACTCCACCTCTCCAGCAGTAAATACCAACTGATTCCTCAAAGTATTGTCATTCAGAAAGGCCCTGCTGGCTCTGGTCTTTGTCGAGAAGAGAGGCACCCTTTGAAATGGCAGACCATACTAAAAACACAACATGTTTGAGAGGGAGACAAAGACTAAAGGGAGTAACACAATGGCTGATGGGGCCTGATAAAGGCAGATTACAGTTAACTGGCCATTTCATCAGCTGAGCGGGTCGTGTTTTATTGTGCAACGAGGGCGGGTCGTGGCACAGGCCACTAGAGCTGCCCAGTGTCATGGCCTTTGAGATTTAAAGAGAGGACTGCAAATGTTTATATGAAATTTAGTTCACAGTGGGGAGAGTTGGTTTTGTTCTGTATCAAAAGGATCTAAATTAGAACAACAATAGTATGTAAACAACAGAGCTAATGGGGATGAGCGATGGCAGCAAGATTAAAGAGAATGTGCGATTGAGGCATTATGGAAACTGGGAAATAATAGCAATAATTAAAAAACATTTAAACAAATTGTCATTGCCATAGCATCTTGTTTTCACATAATCATGCTAGCATTTAGCCCCAGAGACACGTATGCATTATACATAAGTAAGAAGTATGTTCCCAAAGTACTCACTTACTTATTTACTTAAAAACCCTTTTAAGTAAATGAACATGTTTCACCAGGTAACCATGACATCTCATTTGGTCTGTATGGTTTTGGTATAGGTGTGTGTGTGTGTGTGTGTGTGTGTGTGTGTGTGTGTGTGTTTGTGTGTGTATAATCATGAATTAGATATTTAGCTACTGTATACAAAATTTTCTGATTGTTGTCCTCGTGCATCTAAATGTGACCAGCTCTGATTTGCTCTATTTGTATATTCAAATGTACTGTGGGCCTGGAGAGTAAACTGACTTTACAGCCTGCTGACAAAGTCAGAGGTAAAGGGTGAGAGGGCTTCATCACAATAACAAAGAAAAGGTAATCAAGAGACAGTAACAAAGAGCATGACAAAAGGAGCACGCAGTAAAAAAGAAAAATGCTTTGTATGTAAATCATTTGAGTTTCCTTGGCGTCATGTGAAAGTATGCAAGACAGTGCAAAGAATCCCAGGCATGTCGCTGGTATGGAAAGGGTTGTTACGCCAGACCAAGCGGCGGTGCCATTGTCAATTTGTCCAGCAGAAACAGAGAAAAGAGGGAGGGATGGGAACAAAAGGAGGGATGGGTAGACAGACAGAGGACAAAAAAGGATGAAAGGAAAGAGAGTATGAAGTAAGGAGAGAAGAGATGGAGAGAGGAGCCTCAAAACAAACCATTGGGGGAGACAGGTGCCTGGAGGCTACACTGGAGACAGAGGGGTGCAGAAGGGTGAGAAGTAGGCGAGCCAGGAAGATGGATGAAGCAGACCCCTGCTGAGTGTCCGTCTCAGACTCCCGTCTCGGCCTCCTCTGCACTCCCGTGAGCACAGTGGGGGACACTGAGGAGTACAGCAGCTCCCCATCACACCCTTTCTTCTTCTTCTACATATTCTCTTCCATTTTCTCTACTTTGTCCTTCACATAAACAGGCTCACATGCAATCCTCACACACATACACTCCCTTACTATCCCCCATCCTGCCTTGCTTTCTCTCTCCCTCTCTCTCGCTCATTAGGGGCCATTTTCACTTCAAAGCCCCTCCATTATCTGCCATCTCTGAGGGCAATTAGGAATGGGGTGACTTTGAGCGGCAGGCACGGC
This sequence comes from Dicentrarchus labrax, assembly GCF_905237075.1. Taxonomy (NCBI): domain Eukaryota; kingdom Metazoa; phylum Chordata; class Actinopteri; family Moronidae; genus Dicentrarchus; species Dicentrarchus labrax. The sequence continues at coordinate 14,885,253 of NW_026136711.1, forward strand.
CACGGCATTATAACTACTCATCCTCTGTCATGAGGGCCTTTGTGGGGGCTGCCGACATTGATGGAGAGGATAGTGGGGGCCCCCCTACCCCCAGCCCAACTCCCCCCACCCGTGCACATACCCCCAGCCTGCCCCTCCTTTTGACTGGTAAACTGTGGAGCAAAACGGTGTGTAATTAAGTGGCAGTCAAAGCAGGTCCTGTTTGGCTGTGTAACAGGCTTGGCAGGGGAGAGTTGGGGTTGAGTTTGGGATGAATGAGAATAGCGAGAACACAATAGAGAGGCTATGAAGCGAAGAAGGGGAAAAACCCACTTTGGATGAAATGGAGTCAATGTTTACTCACCTACAGTTACTTTGTGTTAAAAAAGGGAGGGAAAGTTGTAAAAGTGGCCCACTACTATGAATGAGCACAAACTTATGTAAATACACATTCATCCATTTTTTAGAATTAAAAAAACCAAAACACATTTCCTTAAATGTATCCACCCCACAGAGAGCCCAATCCGAGAGTTATGGTCTTTAAAATCAAAGTACTGTCCATGTTCACGACTTCCATTTTGTCATTTATGGCATCTCTTTATACGAGTGTGAAACAGAGGCACAGTGAGTGAAGCTGTCACCAAATAAATGTCTCATTATATTCTCTTTCCTTTTCTGCAACAACTTTTACCGCTGCACACTGGTGGAAGTATACATGCAGAGGGCCCCTCAGTGTGTGTGCTGAGTGGTATATGAGATTTTTTTAAGGATGGTGGTTACTGTGTTATTGCTGCCAAAGTAATGAAAAGAGCCAACAGTGAAGTACAAAGTAAAGACAGCTGCACTGTTGCTGCTGCATTGTTATGTGCAGATACATGTATGTTTTGAAAAATGTATCAATGGCCGACAGTTATGAAATGTTTTGAGGAGAAAATCTGGAATAAAACTGCACAATTTCAGGATACAGACTTGTCTACTACTACTTTTGTTACCAGAGACACTCTAATCTTATCTTAGATTGTACATTTTCTTCTACAAAGCACATACTCCCTTTCATATCTGCACCTTGGAGGAATGCAGTGACTGTGCTGTGGTGGAAGGGAGGTGATTTAGCCGTTCTTTGATGCTCCCACTAGTTAGCCATCTCCCACTGAGCACTGACATCCTGTCAGCATGAAACCTCTTCTCATCCCCCGGTTAGTCACTACATGACCACAAGATGTTTGTGTGTGTGTGTGTGTGTGTGTGTGTGTGTGTGTGTGTGTGTGTGTGTGTGTGTGTGTGTGTGTGTGTGTGTGTGAGACAGAAAAAGAACAATGAAAACAGACTAAAGAAAAGGTTGAATTAATTTACTCAGGTGTAAAATAATTCCAGTTTATAAAAGGCTAAAGAGAAACCGAACTTCCGTGTTCAGTTCCAAAATAAGAAAATGGATTCCAAAATCACATTTAGGTTTATTTGCAATAACAACAAATTACTTAAAATCCAGCCCTGGAACATAAACCTTGTCAGCGGTATGTAGTGTGGTTAACTCCATATGTCTACTAGGGTGAGTGAGTACACTGTTATCTTTATCTTTATCTTTATCTTTATCTTTATCTGTATCTGTATCTGTTCAAACAACTAAATTATCTGTATTCGTGTCCATACTTGGAATGGGCAAGGCTTAAATGGGACGTGATCACAAGAGTAAGATAACTATTTAGTTTTCTTAGTTTTCTTAAAAGTTGGTATATTTACTGATACAGATTTTGACGCATTTTACTGGTACTCTGGTAAAAAAGTTAAAATGACATTGTCTGTACCCGATACTTGTTTCAGCCGAGTACTTGCTTAACCCTAATTCTCCACATAACCATGGCAACTTTATTTATTATTTCTGTTTTTGGTGAACTTAAGCTAACACCAATTCCCGTAAGTCTTAAATTTAGTGTTAGTGTTTAGTGTTAAAGTTCACCAGCTCAATAGAGGTGCTGAGTCTAAGGGTGAGAAGAGTAGATGTTTTAGACAACAGAAAATAGGGCTCTGTTGTACAAATTAAAGTAGAAGAGAGTGGATATCATGGATATGGAGACACACACAAGTATTTATGCTGCTTTATGTTATTATTTATTATGTTGTTAAAAGTTAATGGGAGCCAAAGTTGTGTATGCTAGCAAATTAATCATTGTTAACATGTTATTATTATTTTGTTATGTCACAGTAATTCCATTCACCAAAGGTCACATGCACGTGACCTATTGTTCATCATCATTTTAAACATGAATTTAAGGCCACTTCATTCCAGCAAGTATTTATAGGCAGAGACCGAACACCTCAGCTTACAGCCTAACTTGTAATATCCCGAAGGCTGGGTGGAATTAGTCGCAATTACTTTTTCAGGTAATTATGAATCCTCAGATATCCAATAAACCCATTCACACAACCCTCGAGGGCCCTTGACGCTGTCATTTAAATGCGGTGTGGAATTAGTGTGAAGCAAACCCAGGTCTCACGCCACCTTAATTGTACGTTTCAGGAGCCTGTGGGTGGTTGAGGTTTCAAATAGCTTTAATTGATGCTGAGGTAACAAACAGGTAACAGAATCAGTGGGAGAGCACTGCCAGCGGGTTAACGATGAGAAATGCTGAAAGAGTGTCAGTGTCAGAACTTTGTTCACCAAAACAAATGCTGAAAAGTAAGCTGAAGAAAATTTAGAAACTGAACCAAGGATGTGGTTTTATTACTGTCCATTCAGTCAGATTCATGCTTGAACTTTTACTATGAGCATATTATTATTTTTGTCTTTCTTTGTCCCCTTTACCTTTCTTTTTTGTCCTTCTTTATACACACACCGCCCAGTTAACCCACTCCGCTCTCTCCTGTGTGTTTGATGGGGGGAATCCTGCCTTGCCCCCCTACCAACACCACCCCGCTCCATCCCCCGTCTACCCCCACATGTACAAACACCAAACTGTGAAGTCCTAATGAGTAATAATCCCTATTCTCACCCCAGCTAAAAAGAGAAAGTCAAGCAGCGTCATTGACCCTGGTCTTCGACAGCACGTTCCAAAGATTAAGCAAACACTGGTAATTGCCCCCGAGATCAGGTTCTGTTTTGACTGTTTGTCGTCCTCGTGCCGCCTGTTGTGTATTTGATCTGCAGTGGGATGGCAGCAGTGCTCCTCGTTCACTCCTCACATCTCAGCTCCATGCAGAGAGACAGCAAACCACAGGGCGAGCAGGGAGCCTGGGCCTGGACACACACACACACACACACACACACACACACACACACACACACACACACACACACACGCACACACACACACACACACACACACACACACACACACACACACACAGTGGTAAAATGTGAATTAACAGCCACTTAGAGATGTGTACATGCAGTTTTCTGTGATCATTCTCTGACCAAGTCATAATGATGTCAGGATTTCATGAGCTTCTTCTGAAAGTGGCTGAAAATCTTGCACAAACAAACAGATCATGTGTGTGCTCGCATGCAACGGGCACATAAACACACTAGATCAAAGTCAAATATTTACTCATACACTAGCACAAGAGAATATATTTCTAATAAAGTGTAATTATCTCATCCTGAGGTGATTTTGGAGGTCTCAGTGGAAAAAAGACATAAAATTTCATGCTTCCATGGTGGATAACATGGTCATTAAAAACAAACAATTCCTGCCCGCTTTTATTGGTGCAAACAAATCATGTCCAGACGACCACAATAAGCACTGCTAACTAGTCACATTTCTTTGCTTGAATATGTCACATGGTGTCGGTTAGAAGTCAAATCCCAGAAATGAGGAAATAAAGGCAGATTGAATATTTTGAAACTGCAGACACTAAGGAAAAAAGTATAATCTTTCATTATTATAGTACATTACAATGCTTCAAAATGGAACCATTTTTACCAAGATGTCTAAAAGCAATTTGTTGAGGATTATAAAATTCTCTGCTGGTTCTCTGCAGAACAGACCAACAGACAATTAAACGTCTTTTTCTATGATTTTTGGGCTTTTTTCAATCAACCCTCACATTTGAGCAACATGACATGCTGACAAATGATTGCACAGATGAGTCAGGAGCGCTTTGCAGTCAGTCATGACAACCCCTCAGCCAGTTACAGCTGACCTTGTCAACAGGCTCGGATCAAACCAGTCAGAGGCGCGACTGTTTCAGTAGCCAGGCCTGACCCAGGGAGATCCATCCAGAGGTGGGGTTAATGCCTGCTGGAACAATCAGTCTGCTTTTCATTTCCAACCCGCTGGATCATCTCGGTCTGCTTAAAAGGTCTCTGTCAAGGAAAAAAAACACCTCAATTTTTGCAAGTAATTTTGACATGTCAATTATTGTGGATTTACTGCTATTAGGATGATTGCTCCAATGAATCCACCCAGTGAGCTGCCTGGATTAAAGGAGCATTTGACATTTCTTCTGGGATGTTGGACAAGGGAAACTTGCAAATATTTTTGTCAATCCATCTCTGTAAAAGAGCATATTAGGTACGCATAATTTAGTTTTAAATTCTCATTTGCAATTTGTGATAATTCTTAGGGTCTTTTGTAAATACAAACTTTATTTATTATTATTATTTCTTTCACTATATGGGAAATATCCTATATTTCCTATATATAAAACCACTTTTTTAAGGTATTTGGGAAAAGAAAAATTCATAAAAATTCACCCACTTTATACTGAAATTAGTTTCACCACAATATATTCAGTGGCTTTTTTAGAAATTTGACTGATTGGCTCAATTAGATCATAATATTAAACTGGCTTTATTGATTTGATGATTAATTTGTTAGTGGTTAACAATATTCTTAAACAGTTATGACCTGACAGCCATGGAAAGGGTTCGGGCTCTAAATGAGGCATAATGACAGCCTGCGGGCAAAGCTAATACTAATAAAACCGCCTGACAACGCTACAGGAATGTTGCCACAATTAATGAAACCTACTGGCCTCTCTTCTGTCTGGTGCCAAGGCACATGTGGAACCTCTAAAAGCCTGTGTTTCTGGTGGAGTGAATTACCCCCTCAAACCAGTCACACCAGGATATCAGGATGCAGTGCTGACTGAAGTTAAAAGGCTCAATGCAGGGCCCAATCCCCTAAAAGCATTATTATATACACGCAAGCTCATAGGGATGGCTTGTGTATACAAATACACAGACAGGAACTTGGTTTAGTGGCAGATCAGTGACAGAGTAAACACAGAGTTAAGAAAGAGATGGTTGAAAAAGTTGATGATGGACTCGAGGGTTAACAGTTCTCACTCAAATCTCCTCTGGAGCTGCAAAAATGCAATGTTTAGAGGCGTAGTAAATAGGATTTAGTGCAGAATATTATGTCATGCTTTGTGCTCAGCATCAGTTTAATGTTTGACTAAAATGTAATTGAGAAACAGGAAACAAAGGGAGAGAAGTACGTGAGAGTTAAGTAGACACAACAAAGTGGCAGACGGCAGCAAAAGGGTGAGGAAGAGCAGCAGAGGGAGGGAATGAAGGAGGAAGAAGGACGAGGGAGATCCTCCAGTAATTGCTGGAGCGACATGGGGGCCGACTCAAGGCCTTGGGCTGATATTAAAGTGACCTGAGAGACTCCAGACACAACAGGCCTCTAAACAGTCCTGTCTCCACTGTGGAATGAGCCTCCCACACTGGCATACCCACAAACATCACTGTCCTGCTGGCTAGTGCCATGTCAGCTGACCAACGTCTTCAACACTGCTGATGTGTCATGTAGCATCTTAGGTTAGCTTGAGGAATCAATTAAATGTCTTTCATGGATAGTCGGATGTCATTTTTTAAAGCGTTTCAAATCTTCCTAACAGAGTCAGACTAGTTCAGGTGGTCCGACCACGGCACCAGAAAAGCACCAGGTTCTTGATTAAACTAAAACTCCATGTAATGATAAATGAAACAACATGCTGAGTGGTTATTGTGATGAGCAACCAATAATTACAATGTACCGTAATGAATTACAGCATGCCTTAAAGACAGTCATTAAGCAGAATTCTAATTAAGCATAATTTCCAGTTTTTATATAAACAGGCAAGACTGTACCTGATTCATAATTAATGGTAAGCAAGGCAGTTTGGCTGCTTGCTATGACTCGGAAAGCCAAGGGGAGTTTTTTTCCAGACATAATCTAAAAATGTCACAACATATCTGAGAAAATGTAGCTTGACAAATCAATGAACACAGCAAGGGGACGTGGAGATTACTCAGATAACTGTGTGGGGGGAACAGAGACGAGCAGACAGACAGAGATGATGGTAACACGAGCACACTGTAAACATGCCAAACCCAAGACATTCAGATACTGTATATAAACACATATTTTTTATGTCTAACACACACATGCGCACACTGATCAAACAAAATGGGAAACACCCCTGTCAAGTTTAAACTGTTTGACTCTCCCTCAGTGCTTCAGAATTGTATGCAGGATTTCCCACGGTGTTTTAGTGCCACCTCATCCGAAATAATCACCACCTCTGCTGACTTCACAAAGAATATACCAAATAAAATCCTAATATTAGATCAGAGGTGCGGCTTAACACATCATATCCCACATAGATAATGAGCTTGTTGACTGTTTAAGCCTTCATAACTAAATCACAAGGTCACAAGAGGCATCAGGATCTGGGCGACAATTTCCTGGGGAGGAAGTATTTAGATTCTTAAATTTAAGTATACTGTAATATAAAAAAATGCAAGTAAAAGTCCTGCACTGGAAATGTCAAAAGTAACTCACAATGCAGAAAAATGCCCCCTTTGAGTGTTATACTATTACATATTATATAGTTAGATTATGAGATAATTTTTACTGATGCATATAGGAGTACAGTCTAGACCTGCTCTATTTGAAAAGTGTCCTGCATGAGATAACTTTTGTTATGAATTGGCGCTATAAAAATAAAACTGAATGGAATTGAATATTGTAAGTATATTGTAAGTGTGACATATTTTATATAAGCTCATCGTGTGTTTTGTATGTAGAATGTAAAGTTAATCTTAAACTGTTAAATAAATATAGTGGAGTAGAAACATAAAGTTGCATGAATCGGAAATACTCAAGTACCTCATATTTCTGCTTAAGTACAGTGCTTGAGTCAGCGTTCTTATATACTATATTCCACTACTGCTAGTATCATAAACAACATCGCCATCATTACTGTCAGAACACTCGGGTCATCGAATTTGACCTCAAAGGCTTTTCAAAACATTCTCATTTTATTTGAAACATTGTGTGTCCTCTTTTGTGAATCATTAAAACCTCCTGAAATAAACATATTTGAAGAGAAACCCCTGTGTGTGTATAAGTGTGTACATGTAGAAATTAGTTAGTTTTGTCTTTGTCGTAGTTATGTTTTAATAAAAAGTGCGTGTTCATGTTGTTGTGAGTGTGATGATGAACAAACCTTTGTGTGCATTCCTCTGGGCCTGAATATGTGTGTATGTGTGTGTGTGTGTGTGTGTGTGTGTTTACTGCTGTGAGGTCCAGCGGTGGCTGACTGATGCCTACCTTGGTCTAACACCATAGTTAACACAGTCGCTCTGGCTCCACAGTGGGTGGAGTCGCCAGACAACATAACTGGGCCCTGCAGCCCACTGTAATTAGCCTTATTGAAGCTGTCACTCAATGAGCCGCCTCGATCTGGTCCCAGAGCGGCCCGGTGCTAACATCAAGGAGAAGGTGCTAGGGGGCGAGGCCCTGAAGCCGCTGGCCGTGCGATGCTAAGAGCAGCTATCTGTTACTACTTTAATAATACTCCTGACAGTCCCTTCTGTTTTCAGCCATTCTTCCCCTCACTAGCTTTTCTCATCCCTTCCCTCAGAGCCCGGAGATGTGTTTTGACAAACTGATTGTTCGTTGGCATGACGTGATGTAACGAGGGACACATGTTGCCGGGGAGGAGGAAGAATATGAACGTAACATCAAAGAGAGGAAAATCAGATCTCAGACAGGACCCAAATGTAGAGCTAAATAGGACTTTTAAATATGTTTATGTATCTCAATGAAGATGTTTTCAATTGGGGGAAATGTAGCGCTCAGATATGAGGGTATGCTTGAGTGTGTGTTTGATAGAATAACAAAATCCACATGAAATAAAACATGCTGTGTCTAATAGGCTCATAGCCTTGGAGATTTCTGTTGTTCTTTGTAAATTCACAAGTGGCTTTCCTCACCGTTACTGCAGCTCTGACGTCTGCTTTTTGATACTCCATGTCAGAGAAATACAAAATGCTTAGTAATTTTCACAAACAAGCACACACCTGCGCTAAACAAAAGGCCGTAGCCTACGCACACACCCAAACACCCATTCTGCTACTTGAGATTTTCATTCACTGTTTCGTGAATTCAGTTGAGTTACTGTTTTCACACAAGTGCTGAGGCCTAAACAGCAAAGTTTAAACTGTGTCCAAACATCCTGAGGGTGATATCGCAAGCACTTTATTTTCATTGTAACCTCCTGATATCCACCAGACATAACAAACTGTAGTGTGTAACATAGTGAGTGCAAACATATGCTGTTTATACTGCAAGAACTGCTCAGGATCATTAAAAAAGGGTTGCATTATCGTCACGTTAAATTCATTTTCAGTTGCAATCTGGTTTCTTAGATTTCTGAAGTTGTTCCCTCATTATTTAAAGTACATATTGATTGTTTCTCTGGTAGATAGAGAGTATCAATGCACCTCTGTAAATATTTAATATATAATTATTATGTGACCGTTTACAGGGCCGTCGTTCATAGACCGACAGAAGAGAAACAGACAACAAACTAAGTTCACTTTTCTCATAAAACATTCAGTGCCGAAAGGAGAATTGTGCCGATTATACACATGGAAGTCTGTGAGTACTACTGTATTGTGAAAAATAAGTATATATAGTTTTTACTTGGTATAGTTTATCCAGAGGGAGCTGCCTGTAGTCTGATAAATGTCAAGTGCTGTCACTTTAGGCAGCATCGGTTGGGGCTAAGTTTGAAAATGAAAATGTATGTTTATTCGTTTACTACATCTTTTATTTTTTGCCTGCCAGATAGATACCTAAACTAAGAAATACTTGATTTCTTGTGAATAATGCACAAAATGATTTTTTTAAATTAAGGTATTGAGCAGTTTTGGGCAGTGTGGGCTACAGAAGGGTATCTGAGCCCTCCCAAGCATAAAAACAAATGCATGATAAGCCACCGGCTGAAATTCTGTTGACTGATAATCTTGGCCTCCTGGTTGCCCAAAATGACTGCTGTTTTGAGTCTGAGTTGTCAGGTGTTTAGACTCTTCTTCTGAATGTACTGGTGTCGCCCCATTGTTGATTCCTGAAAGCTTGCAGCATATTCAGTTTTATTTATATAGAATGTACAAAATATGGGTGAGGACTTACTGATACTGAATTGCAGTGTTTTTTAACATAATCCATATTATGATTTTGTCAAAGCTTAAAAATCCCTTATTTAACTTTTAAGTCCTTCTTTTCTGCATCTCTTCCTTTATGACTGGTATTGATTTAATAAGTGGAATCAGTAAAGGGAAACCTTACTTTATATTCACCTTAATGAAAGCAGTGGGGATAGCTCTATATTTAGTGTATTAATATGGCTAATAGTAACTTTTTTTCTAATATTCTGTTTAGAGAGAAGAAGACATGGTAAGGGGATGTGAATGAAGGAAACTGTGATTCCTTCACTGTGACACAACACTGCTGTGTAATGGAAGAGCTGCATGAGTACAAATCTTCTGTTTATGGAGACTTAAATTCATTATAGTATCTAAATTACCAATATCAAAGGACTGGTAAACAAACATGCAACAAGATACAATGACATGTTGTATTGTGCATGAGTGATTCTAGAGTCATTCCCTGCCAAAAGCCCTTGTATTGACCACTTAGAGTTAAGCAAAGTACTTGCATGCAGCTAAAGGCAGTAAAACAGCTTTGCTACAAAAGCCGGAGGTATTTGTGGGCTTAATTACATTCATTTTACTCTTGGCATTTTGATGGTAAAACCCTTAGCGTAGGAATTTTCATTCCCTTTGTACACCATTGTAATGAACACAAACCCATAATTGTTTCTCACCCATAGGCACTAACTGGGCTTTTTAATTTTCCATCGCTTGCTGAGTAGCTGTGCCAAGTTTTCTTCAGGTTAGGTCGAAACTCTGACTCACAGGGGTGCAGGCAATGAGAGCCGGGCCAGCTTTGAATGAAGCTAAATATATACCATATTCCCAAATGCTGCCTGGCATTAGAACCTTTAGAGGAGGGCACAACAGAGTCACATGTTCTGCTTTTTCTAATTAGAATTGCTATTTAATTATGTCCTCCTTAAAAGCATCATTGTGCTTTGTTCGAGGAAAGCAATCATTCAAAGGTAATTAAAGGCTAAACTCAAATTCTGAAACAGCCACATCCATCACAGCTGCACTTTAATGATGAAAATACTGTGTTGGTCTGGTAATTATTGCTTTAGTATTGTCACAAAAGAAACACAGCAATATCTTATGTGGATTGTAACTGAAAGGAAAATCAGCCTTGCTGGCAGCGGGGAGGACAAAGGTTTAGGAAAAAAAAGCATCATGAGCAGAGAAAGTGGCCTGTTGGCACGAAAGGAGCGTTATTACCTTGTTGCATGAAGCTGAGTCACTCACTGACAACTTGGGGATGATTAGCCACATGTTGCCACACAAAAACCAAAATCACTGCAAATGTATCTCAACTCTTGTGACTGTAACTACAAACAAATTTGAATAATAATTCATTTCTTTGTCAGTTTTGTATTTAAGTAAGTTATGCAATAAAATTAAATCACAGCAGATTTTAATTAAGAAAAACAACACAAATAAATATCTAAATATAATCTATTTTAGGGCTCAGCTTTATCGATATATTTCAGTACAGTGCAGCTCAGACTCAGCAGAAATAAAAAAAAGTCTTTAACCATAGCTGTGCCAAATGGGAACTCATACATGCTGTAGTTTTTAACAGGCATGCTTCATAATATTGAGCAACCTTTTCTGCAAGTTATTACCACATTTGCCAGCTCTTTAAATGCTCCATATAAACCATCAGTATGTTGGTGCCGCTGTTCTCATCATATCAGCTACTTTAAACAGCCAAAACTAATTCTTGCATGTAAAGTTTGTGCTGAGATGAAATCAATCTCAGCAACAGTTAACACTGATGAATCTATGGCAGCATGTGGATGTGTGCTTTGGCATGTGGGAGGAACACACTAGTTCTGTTGTCAACACTATGCAGAAAGGCTGCATTCCTCAGAGTGAACACTGGGGAGAGCCCGTCTGCTCGGCGTGAGCCCGGCTCTCTGCGCCCCTCCCATTCAGGTACAACAGCAATCACTCTGCTCCATGTTGTGGTTTCATTTGTTTGTTTTGACAAGATTAATAACTGACAAAATTGAACCTTAAAAGTGTTGGATCACTTAAAAAACAAACACAGGCGTCATCCTGAGAAATTAGTGCACCGGCAGCCGTGAGGAGATGATGTTGACAGATCTGTTATCTCATCGGGGGTGTGAAAAGATAAATCAATTTACCCAACTTTTGAGACAAATAGAATGTCCGGAGTAATTACCAGAGGTTCCTCATCAAAACTTGCACTGTATTTACAGTAATTCGTTTTTTTTTTCAAGGTCAAACTGAGACCATGCAAAGAAAGAGCGTCAAACTGTCTGCTACATAATGAGCATCCCTTTTCTTATTTTACATGTGTGATTGCTCTGTTTGGGTGGTCCTGCCAGCATATTCTCTTATTTAGGTGCACAAACATGAGAAATGATGGAAAATCTAATCAAGATGCAAAGATAATGACGTGCTATGTACATAAACACATGCTTTATTCAGTGGACGTTCCCCAAACAAATTTCAAGTCTGCTTAAATCATGTATGGTTTCTGAGGCCCTGCGGGAAACATCATCGTGAGCTGGATTCACAGCAGACACCATGATGGATTCAGATTTTGTCTGGTTTTGACAAATGGAAATGGATTACATGTCGAGAACATACAAAAATGGACAGAAAACAGGACAATGCTTGTGTAGCATGCAAACCTGCACAAAAGCAGTGTGTGCACATGAGAGTAGAAACACACACACACTCAAATCTGCAGAAATTGTTTAGTTTCTGAGTCATCGGCATGTGAACAGTGTGACAGATTGCTGAAAGACAGGGTGGTGCAAATAAAACACTAATGACAATATAATGGCTCATTAGCTTTGATGTGGGTCGCATTGTGTGCATGCAGACTTGTGAATGTGCAAGCACAAGTGTGGTTGTGTGTGTGTGTGCATGTGTTTGCGTGTGTGAGTGGAAGAAATGCCTGTAGTATGAGAATGTTCCCAGGCTAACCTGACAAGGTGAGACTCTCTGGCACCAGCCTCTCAGTGCAGCCCCGGGGGGAGCCGTACAGTGCTGCAGCCTACGAAATGAGGTATGCACACACACACACCACACACACACACACACACACACACACACACACACACACACACACACACACACATATAAGAAAAGGCAGAGTCTTTGCAGGTTGTTCTTTCTTTATATCTTGTCTCTTTTTTAGGACCACTCCTTTCAAAGCTGCAAAATGCCAATTACACGATGATATAACATGCTGTAAGAACATGTTTCACATACTGTGCATTACATATTATTAACGCATAACACTTTCTAAAGAAAGCTGCCTCCTTATGATATTTATATTCCCATCACGACAGTGTGTTACACTTAACACTCTGGTAACCTTCTGCTCGCTGTGGTGATGGGTGAGTTTCGGGGTCAGGTCTCTTCATGTGTTTGACATTATTAGCAGAGCTACCATGTAATCCAGACTCAATCCTCAGGCCAATGAGACTTTATTGGGGGTAAAGGGTGATGGTTATGGAAGCTATTAGACAATAATGGAATAAACTTCCCTCCCCAAACTTATTCAGTCCCCGGAGGATTGTCCTTTTTCACTGAAGTTCCTTATCGTTTTGTTATTTAGACAGAATTGATCACATACCTTAAAGGTTTGGGGAGCTCTTATTTAAAAACAAATCTCTGATCCCCTGATAATCCCTGTTTTGAGTTATGATTTAAAGTATGGTAGTCTCAGAGAGCACTTTCTCAGGGTTGAAGCAAGGGGGGGGGTTGTGGAGATATGATCAGTAACTAAACTATGAGGATGTTGGGCATTAACTTTTTAATTTTCTCTTTTGGTAAAAATGATTAACCTTCTCAGCTTTATTTAATCATAATTGCTGCATGTTTGTGGGCTAGTTCAAGCAGGAAGTGCTGTGTGAGTCACTGCCGAGAGAAGGAATTAAAAGTGATACGTCTCCCAGCCAACCATCACTGTGATAAATCACTCTTAAAAAGAACAAAAACACAACACATTCCTCCTGAGTGTGAAGTCACATCAGAAACGCTTAAAAGACCTGATTATGAGGAGTCCTCTCTCTCTCTCTCTCTGTATACCAGTGTTATTATCCATCATTAGCGTCGATTACACACTAAGTTGTTGCACTGATCATCGTCTTTGAAGGGGCCATAATTACAGGGGAGGTTGCCAAAAAAGGTTTTGAAATGTCTGAGACAATACGGTCTGACGAAGACAAATTCGCTGCAGGTTGCCTCCAATCACTAGTGCCTGTCACAGATTTTTTTTAAAAAGGAGAATGGTGGTTCAAAATGCTCCAGACAGGCTGGCCAGCTGCAGCTCGCATTGTGCAGTTTATCTGTCACAACTGTGCTTCTTTAATCTGGTCCAAAGTACAACATTATTGTTTAACTATGAAAATTAAGAAGAGAAAACCTGGAAATTGTAATTATATTTATAGGTTGAAAAATGCAAAGGGCTATCTTCTCATTACAAAATAAAATCCACGAGACACAGTCTGCCTGCCTTTTCCCCCATCAATCAGAGAGGAAGAACAGAGGTAAGCAGGAGTCCTCAGTCTAACCTGTGTGGGTCCCTGGGAGCCTGCGGTGGGGCGTTTGGCTCTGTGAGAACGCGGCGTGGAGGCTAAGCCCCCTGTTCCACTGGAACGTGTTTTCCTTTCTCCATGTTTGGACACACAGCAGACAAGTGGAGGTTAGGACAACACTCCGCTAGGAGCCAAAAGACTTATCCGACAAGTAATTAGGAGCGGGGTCAAGTTGAGAGAACTAAGCCCTGTAATTCCCTCTCCAATGCCACGGGTGAGGTAAGGCCCGACTGGAGATCCTTTTCCTCCTGAGAACTGAGAGAGAGAGACAGAGACAGAGAGTGAGAGAGAGAGAGAGAGAGAGAGAGAGAGAGAGAGAGAGAGAGAGAGATGAGTAAGTTTAATAGAAAGGACAGAAAGAAATTCATGCTGTAATAATGTCAATTTTTATTTTGTTTTATTTTTTCATATCAAAAACTTGTCTAGGAGTTGTCTAACTATAGTTTATCAGTCATGAATTTATATTTTGATCATTCTTCAAAGGGGATTTTAAGGCATCACATTTTTGTCATTATGCAAGAAAATACTGAGAAGGTGTACGATCTTTAATGGACAGTGTTACTGGTCAGGCTGGCTAAACACTATGAACACAGAACAGTTAAATATTTCAGGACTTCCTGAAATAAGATCAGACAGTGAAAAAAGTTTAACATTGATCATGTCTAAGCTTCTTTTTCAAACTTAAATAAGTAAGTTTCTACTTTACATTTAATCAATCACAGAGGCACTCAGCCACCAATGCAAGATACAAAATAATTGCAGCTTCATGTTACTGCCACACGATGAATGTCTTTGTTCCAATGCATACATACAATATTACAATTAAGTCACCTTCTTACAGAAGAGGAGTACAGTACTAAATGTTTTTTTCGTACTAGGGTGCCTGCAGAGCTCACCTGGTAGAGCTGGCGCCCCCCTTTGCCACATGTCATCCCCCCTCTCTTTCTCTCTCTCTCTCTTTCTCTCTCTCGCTCTCTCTCCCCTCTTTCCTGTCAATCTTCAGCTGTCACTATCCATTAAAAGCAATAAAAAGCCCCCCCCAAAAATATATATATAAAAAGTTACTTCGTACTTCACTTTATTTTTCCGGCAGTTGTAGTTACTAGTTACTTTGCTTATTATGATTACACATAAAATGCATTGTTACATATTATTAAACCAACAGTACTCAAAACTCAAACCAGTTACACCAGTAAAATGCTGCTTACACATCAATGTATCTGTAATAATATATAATAATATCTAATCTATCTAATGATATAACAATAATATAACACTCACAGGGGCCATTTTCATGCATTATGAGTTCTTTAACATTGGATTCTTTAGGTGGCCTACATTTAGCTGATAGCTGACTTGTGTACTTTTACTTAAATAAGAGTTTAATATCAGGGCTGTAATTCTACTTTTACTTAAATAAAATATTTTCACCACTATCTACATTTATCTGATAGTTAAAGTCTATAGTTCTTAGTTGCTTCATTGATTAAGAATTTTTACATTCTTGATAAAACAACACAGCAGTATACAAAGTCCTTAAAATGACTGCACCAATATTGCAATGCTGCATAAAAAGACATGTTCATACATCAGAAATAATAATCCAGTGGCATAATATATCTAATAATTTAACACTTTGAAAGTGAACATTTGGTAAAATGTGTTATTTTTCACTTCACACTTTAAAGTCCATGTAAAGGAAATGTAGTCATTTCTCTCCAAACACATTATACATGTCATAAAATAGTAATAAAATAGTTGTCACATTTTGCTGTTAATACTTTTGTATTTTACTTAAGTAAATCTTTAAATGTAGAATTGTAAACTACAGTTATTATTTGATTAACAGATAAAGAACCATAAAATGCACAGATGAAGATGCAATGACACACCAGCAGCTCTGAACTGAACTGATAAGATATTTAAGGATCTGACTCTCAGCATGTGCACTGTGTGAAAGACACACAGTCTCGTCGTGGATTGTATTCCTGCTTTAAGGTGCGCGTAAAATTGCCTAGTGATGAAAAATCCTATTTACATTTTTGAGCGAACTCTCCTTTTGATGGTGGCACTGCAGAATGCGTGGTCTGTCCTTGAGCCCAGCGTGTTCGTGTGAGCCCTGGCGAGAAAACACCCATGATGTTTTCATAACCACAGTAGGCCTGTGCTATTGACCTTCACCTCGGCTTTCATGTGGCTCGATCCTAAAGCAAACCTCGGAACCCGCAACATGTTCATAAATCAGTTGCCCAGGACAGATGCAGGGGTGATCATTCAGTTTAAAAGCCACATAAAGAACAAAATATGACCCCAAAAAAAGACATTCCTAGGAATGTTTTGCAATTTTAATCAGTTGCTGTATGACCTGTTATTTTGGTGCCAGTGTTTTCTCTTCTCTCAGCTCAGAGATTTCTCTCTGTTATTAGTGTTTTGTTGAAATATCATTTTCAGAAGTGCTTTCATCTTCCAAGTTATCTGTTTAGCTCTTCTGGTTCAGTTACAAAAGCCCTCTTATCCATTCAGGCAAAAGCAGTTACAAAAACCTACAAAGCAGCTTCATGACAGCCTATATGACGGTAATCTGGGTTTTTGTTTATCTATCATATTAATACCAGAAGATTATAGCAATGTTATAGTTATGGGAAATATGGAATCGGTCCTTTAAAACTCCAGTTTCTTATAAAAAAAATGCCAACCTTTTGACAGAGGAGCCAGCCTCAAGGGGAAATTTAAAGAAGTCCTATGTATTACTGTCTATACGTACCATATGTTGTGAAGGAAGAACGGCTACATGTTAGCGAGTGCCGGTCTCTATATTTGGACATGCCTGCATGTTGTTTGTTGTCTTCACTTTGTGGCGGTGGTGGAGGATGTTATGGAAGGACGGATCAGCCATCTCAGCGATGGATTAGACCGGACTCAGAGGCTCTGTAGGGAAATAGGGCCTTCATTAGAAAAATGGGAAATAGACCTCTGTTTCATAAAGAGCCATTAGCATTTAGTGATGAGACTAATGTGTGTGTTTAAAGTAAATTAGAAGGGGAGAGGCCATGCTTTAGGGGAGCTGGTGATGAAAGGCTTGCATTAATGTAAATGGTGGAGAGACTGCTGTTTTCCATTTGAACTAACCGCTTCCCCTCTGCTCAATACACCAAACCGCACACACACATGCACACATACACTACCTACTTAGAGATACTGTATACTGTACATACTGACACTCTCTCTCTCACATACACACACAAACACACACCAGTCCTCCCTCTCAGCAGCCTACACATGTAAGTCATATACTAACCAGAGTAGGCCTGGCGCCCGGGGAGAGCAGCCTGGAATTGCCCCTAAGAAACCAAATCCACTTTATCAAACTGCCAGATGTCACTACCAATCCTCTTCCAGTGGACGCTGCTTTCACCAGGCAGCAGCAGCACGGAGACACAGAGCCTGCTGGAGCCTGCTGGAGTCATCGCAGTGACACGGACACGGAACAAAAATGAATACAGAGAGAGACACTTCTGCACATTTTATACATGTTCATTACCTGTGAATTCTACTTTAAATGATGCACAAAATTTCAGAATAAAAGGCGCTTTAATCGTATACCTTAATGGAAAATAGATTCATTTTGAACCCCTCATACACACCTATACGTCAGTACATCCACAGACATAGTATATACATTTTTTTTCCTGAATCTGGTTTATACTTTAAATGATTTAGTTGTTTAGCTGCAAATATACATATACATATACAATATATCAATTACATTTGTTTCCCGCTATATATGTTTATCTGCATTGTCCGAATGAATAACATTTCCTTCCTTATTGCTCTTCCTGAACAGTCATAGTGCATGCATCCATACCAGTATCTATTTGTAAAAAGAAGAACATTAAACATTTTTGTGTCAAACCAAAAGATAATTTTCAGGACTAAATCTCTTAAGTGCCATTTCAGTTTACCCGTTCACATTACTGGATCAGTTCCATGTACGCTTGGGATGTTGCTGTTGTAAATAAGGCATGCACAAAAATGAACTTTCCAAAATGGTAAATTATTCTTCATTACAACAGGGTCACGGTTACCGGAGATGCCAAGCTAAGCAAACACTTTTCAAAGTCCAACAGCTCCCTTGACGGCTCAAATGCCCGCTCAGATTGAACAGGAAGTGAGCAGTAATTTGCCGTGAGTTCTGTCCAGCCTCAGAACTCCCAGACATTGTGTCGTCCAATTAGAGCGGAGTCGCGTGGTTACAGAGACACAGAGCCAATGGGTCACAAAGTTGAAATGGATTCCTACCATCCCCAGACAGTTGTTGATTGAGTTCCTGGTAATCTGTATGCTGAAATCATTCTTTCCCCGTTGTCATTTTTTGGTCATGAGCGTGTGTGCATGTGTTTTACATAAATGAGCCAGCCTCATGAATCTGAAAAATCAACTGCAAATGGGACAACCAGAAAGAACGGTAAATATCTTTTGCAAACAAAATACTGTATTACGGGTGCTTTGAGGAATGGAAATGGGAAATGGGGACATGCAATGTGAACAATATGGTTTGAATCAAGTCAACCTTATTTTGTCATGATTATGTAACTAATTACATTTCAGGCTTTTCCATTCTGAAAATGGATGTTGTCTTCAGTGGGAGCGAGACATTATAATGCATTTCCATGCCATAATTAATTAGTTCCACTTAATAGCTTGGAAAAGACCCCTGATTGTACTAACAACATGCTATCTTTTCTGCATCATATCCAGACACAATCCATTATTGATTTGTCTTTACAGAAGAATCATAGCTTGTCAGGGGGCAAAATCCACAAAGTTACATTTTTATTTCTAAATACTGAATCTGTAATGGACAATTATTTTACACATATTTTCTCAATTTGTTTTTGAACAGATACCAGAATCTAAAGATGTTTCATGTGAGCTTATTCTTCTATTTTCTGATTGGATCCAAACAGGAATGAAATGAAGCACAGAATATCTTCCCATCTGTTTTGTACAAACAGACAATATGTTAAAAAATAGATTTCAGAGCAGAAGTCTCTACAGTAGGCTACTGATGCACAGAACAAAGCAATTTCTCACCAGTTATTGCAGTGAAGTTACCAATGTGATCATCTATTTCCTTTATGCATTAAAGGGATTGTTCAGCATTCTTGGAAATAGCCCATGTTTATTCGTGTTCTTGCAGAGAGTGAGATGAGAAGATTGATGCCACTCTGATGTCCAACCTTGTAAATATGAAGCTACCACCAGCAGCTTAGTAGCTTAGCTTAGCATAAAGGCTGACTGGAAACAAGGAGAAACAGAAAGCCTGACTCTTTCTAAGCTAACAAAATCTGTCAACGGTGTCGTCACCGCGAGGTGCACAGTCAACCAGCAGCGACCCCAGAAAATCACTGCACCCAGCCAAGAAATACTCTGGCACCTACAACAACTGTAGCCAACAACCACAATGTGCCATTTTTACACTCTGGTTTTTGTTTGGACTTAGCAAGTGAGATATAACATGTTAATCAGTGAGCTTTAAAAGTGCTGGTAGGTGGACTTTGTTACCTTTGGACAGAGCCAGACTAGCTGTTCCCCTCTTTCCAGTCTGTATCTAAGTTAACCAACCACTGGAAGAAGCTTCACTGTACACAGAGTGGTATCAATCTTCTCATTTAACTCACAGCAAGAGCATGAATAAGCATATTGACCAAAATGTAGACCTACTCCTTTAAGACAACTTAAACAAAACACACACAAAGTCCTCAGTCTGTCCAGGCACCAACAGTGAACTTATGCAATTTTCCCATCATACACAGGAAGTGGTTTCTCAACCATCACCATTCCCAAGTTGCCATGGGTAACTTACCACCTCTTCACCGTCTTCATCTTTCTCTCCCTTGTTTGTTTGTTTCCCTGATGTTTTTATTTAAGGCATCAAAAGACACCCCCCGCCCGCTCCCTCCTTTGCAACATCCCCCCCAAGCCCCAGAGCAGTCAGGATGATTTGTAAACTTCAAACGACTAAGAGCCCCAGTCTGCTCTCCTCTGCTCATTTAGGTAATTCAATAAGCCAGGGGGGACAAGCACAGCGGCGCACTGCTTCCCCCTCCTGCCCTCTGCGCCCTTGCTCTTCCGACTGAAGCCTCTGTGGGCTATCTGCAACAAATGTCAGTCTGGAGCTTCCGCTAAGGAAAGATCCACTGTACAGAAATTCCTCTAATATGTTTTTTTTTTAAAAAAAGAGTTGTCCCTATGTTGACCAATATGATTTCATTCCAATTAATTTAATCCAAATTTTACATTTTACATTTCTAATAAATGTGGAGATTCTTCTGAAGAATACAGATTTATTTCACTAAAATGTTGTCTTTAAAAATTAGCATTTTTTCCTCCCATTCATCCACAGAAGAATAAATGTACACAATCTGAGGTTTAATTTTCCTTTCCAACACTCCCACTGACCTATGAATGTGAATGAGGCCTTCATGATTAACCCTGATATTAATGTCAGTGTTTGATCTGATAAACTTAAAACAGACAGTGGTCTGACAGAGACACCCTGGGGAAATCCTCTCTGCAGCTGTCACATCTTAACCTCTTCATGGTAAAGGCTTAATCAGTGAGGTCATTGTATGCATGTGACACGTCAAAGAGTCAGTCAGTCTATCACTGTTTGGCCCTCAGTTGGCATGATGGGGGTGATAGGGTGGAAGAGGTGGGGTACAAGGAAAGGGAGCCGTTAACAATATCCGCCTCCCTCCCAGCTTGTCGAGACAGAGGTGGCGGCAGGTCTGAGTGGGCTTCGACTCAATGTCCCAGACCCATAAACGCCGGAGGAGCATAAATCTCTATCTTTATCAAAACCACACAGAGACATTGGTGGCCACACCCCACTGTGGCTGCCTTTACCCACTAAATCTGCATCTGATAAACCTCCTTCCCCACCCCCCACCCCCACCCACTGCTCCACATCTGACACAGCTAATAATGCCACACATAACCTGGTAGGAGTGTAAAGTGCTGCTTACACTGGCACCACAGTCCACAAAAAAATAATCTGACATTGCATGACATGATGTTGAAACTCATGGTGAAACATAAATCCATGGTCTTTGTACTCCCATAAGTCAGCTTTTATTGCAAATAGCAAATAAAGACATATAAAGGTGGCAGTCTTTCCTAGTATTACTAAGACAGAGTCTTTATCTACATGGTTCTCTGACTGACTTTTTTCCAAAAAATGCAAGACAAAAATGCAAATTTAAGAAGAATTCTCAGTGATTGAAATAAAGTGAAAAGTTAAGTTATGACCCCCACAAGCACAGATGAGGAGAAGCAGATCATCCTGTTCCACAGGCCTGCAGGGTCTCCCTCTCTTTGCCTGAGCCCACCCCCAAAGGAGGCAGTAAATGGTCCATTTTATCTCTTTTCTGTCAACCATGACTGCAAGAGCACCAGATAGTAATCTGGGGAAAAAGAGAGTAAAAACAATTTAATTGCCCCAGCATTTTTTTTTTTTTACCGTCATCCAAAATCCTTTCAAAGCGAACTATGATTGGGATGAAATTGCAGAGCCTCTTCCGGAGGAAGGAAAAGCTGACTAATCACCTCATCATTAATGCTGAAGCTCATCAGGGCCTTGCCGCCTGCTGGCACTGCCCACACGGCCACGCTGACTGCTGCTGTCAGAGCGAGGTTGGCGAGTGATTTTCTCCGAAGCAAAAAACTGCTCAGAGAGAATATTTGGATTGTGCTGTTCAAATATTTGGAGCGCTCTGACATGGCTGCCGCCATCCAGAGCTGGCAAGGCAGAGCCTGCCTGTAATTGATTTAATTATCAGTAATTACCCAAGTGTTTTTGTGTATGCTCTGTAGTCCTGGGTTTGGGAGGAGAACGGAGAGGGGGTGGCGGGTGGGGGTCTGAGTTAATGATGTGTTTCCATCTTATTTAATGCTGTGGTCCAGTCTGGTTAAATCGCAGGCATACAGACACATGTAGATGTAATTTTGTGGAGACTGACACAGATTGACGCTGAGGGTGGCAGTCTGACGTGAGATGAAATGAGTGAAAGGAGAATTAATTTGCTGAGCTGTAGAGAAATGAATTACAAGGTGTTACTTTGGGTTCATTAAGGTTCAAAACCCTGCAACCTTTGAACCCTGAAACATCAAACATCAAACAATAAGGCAGAACATGAGCACATAACTCGTAAAAATGCAGTGATTTGGCATTTTGATAGCTCAACAATTACAACAAATCCAGTGTGTGTATGTGTTGCACGTGAGCTCCTGCATAATATGTGTCTAAGAGTGAGGGTGGGGGGAGCTGTTAAAAGTCTTGAGTTCTAGCCTGTAAATGTCATGTTTGGTCGAAGATTTCCGTTTTTGCCTTCTAATTGGTGTCGGGGGAATTTGGTTTTTAAAAGGGGAAGGTGAAAAAAAAAGAAGGCGAGTGAGGAAAGCAGGGAGGGGGAAAAAACTAAGCCAACAGAACTGCCGAGTTGCACTGAACCCAAACTGGGTTTTAATGGTTGCTACTCCAGGAGAGCATGGCTCGGGTCATTAAGACGGGAAAATGGGGTCGCGCTAGAAAAATAATCCCCCGCTTTTATTTGACAGCACAAGAAAAATATTGTGTCAACACATAAAAGAGGTTGCTGCTGATCATAAAGTACATTCACTGTTCAGAAAGTGTGGAGGGGGAGGCGTTGCTGAGTTGACAACTTCAACATAGGAATAAAACGTTTTTGAAGTTGAGGCAGGTTTTGCAGAAGGTGAGATCCTCATCTTCATCTCGTGTTTGTAGAAGAAGAACTCTTCATCAGGCTTTCCTTCATTTCACAAAGGTTCCCTGTTCTGGTGGAGCTTCAAAGGAGACGGTGAACTGTTGTCATCGTTTTATGCATATAAATCTTAAGCATTTCTCTTTCACACACTCTATGTTTCATCTGCAACCACCCTCCAGCCTTCCAACACCCCCCCCCCGGTCTAGTCCCGACAGTGAGTGGGTTACTCTACTGTTTACAATATTTCCAATTCCCTCTCAAGTGTTTGGCTTGGCAGGTTGTCCGGCCTTTTCCCTAGCAATTACAGGCTTGCGGGGTTTCTCAAATGGGGCTTTTGAAGAAATAACACTTTTCTCCCCAAGCTCAAGGGAAAAAGCAGAGACATTTGGCCAGCAGCTCATACAGTCAATCACACAGACCAAGCTCAAGCTCTGTCTGACGCACTTGGCTACTAAAATATCCTCATACCTTGTGTGTGGAGGCATACATACAGACACACACACACTTTTTGCTACTCAATTTAGAGAACTTACTGTCACTAATATACAGCAATGGAATAGAAGATTTGTTGCAAAAACTGCTAATTGTTTTAATTAATTTAGTAAGCAAGCAGTGGCAATAGCTAAGTAAATTAGAGGGAATAGGAGGTGGTAATAAAGTAATATGTGTCCTAAATCATGATCCCATCAGTATAATATGCTGAATCATATTTTGTGTATGTTGGACAGCTATTTGTCATGTTGATCACCAACTTTTCAGAGGTCAATATCAACTTGTAGATGAAACAAGTCTACAGCCATGCTAACAATCCTGTGAGGCTGTAGGCACAGCAGTGCTTTGAGTTTCCTAACATGCTCACAATGACAATATTAACATGATAGTGTTAAACATCTATATTGTTACTATCATATAATGGTACCACGATAACCATCTTAATTTTGCGTGTAAGCATGCTACCATGTGCTAATTAGCCATAAAAACAAAGTGAAGCTGAGGCTGATGCTGATGAAGTATTCCATCCTAAACCAGTATTGCACAAATTTAAAATTTGAATTCTTACCTGATGGTGGCACTAAATTCAAATATTAATAGAAGTGATTACAGTTCATCCTAATAAATGTCTGTTCCAAATGTCATGGCAATCCATTCAATAGTTGTTGAAATATTTCAGTTTGGACCGAAGTGGTACACCAACCAAGAGACCAATGAAATCCCCTAAACAAACAAATAATATGAAAGTTTTTCTCATATCGCAGTTTTGATGTGTTCCTTTGTACTGACTCAAAGCAAGCTGACGACGGAGACTTCACATCTCCTGTTTTAGGAGAGTAAAGATGAGAGAAAAGGGAGCATGGGAGGAGGACGAGGAGAAGATGAGGGCTCAGAGATAGTTGATGAGTGTTTATTTGTCCACAACTGGCTAAGATCAATCGCTTCAGGTTGTGCTTTCTCTGCCAGCACACAACAAAATGAGATACCATGTGTGAGGCAGTGAGAGAGAAAGAATAAGGAAGAAAGACAGATATAAAGACAGGATTTGTTTGTGTTTAAACAAACAAGTGCAGATGAGAGCACAACAGAGAACATTTTAAGGACATAAACCATTGTAAGTCCCACTCTGGTTATTACAATAAATGTAATTGCACAATTGCTTTGCTAAACTTTCTCTGTGAAGATTATGATGCTGAGTTCAGATGAAAGGCTCAGTAACATCAACATAGTTGGCCTTGCATTGTCAGAGGGCGGAGAGAGGGGGTTGGGGGGTTAAAGGAGGAGCAGGAGGGGAATGGTGGGGAGTAAGGGGGGTCTTGAGTTCCTTACCCTGAGGCAAAGAATCTCCCCTCCCTCTGCTCTTCCACCTCCCCTCGCCCTTCCACCCACACAAGGGAGTTAAAAATCCCATTTACCCTGACTGGAGCCAGGAGTTGGCTTGAAAAGGCCGGGGACAAAAAGCGATTTTCCACGGAACAAAACCATTACAATGGTCCAGCTTTGATCTGGGACCCCCCCTCCCTCCACTCCTACCAGTGCCAATTGAACTTTGTCACCATGCAACTGTCATCTGCGAAGGGAAAGCCCTTCTACTCTGAATGAAGCGGTCCACAGCAATTTACTCCAGACAGCGCTTTGAAGTGTCAGGGAGAAGTCCAGCTCCTAGACTGCACTTTTTGGACCGCTCACCCGCTCTCCTCTCCTTCCCTCGTTCTCTTTCTTTCTTTTGCCAATTTCAAATGGCCAGCAGGACAGTGTGGACAGTCCAGCAGGGCGAAAGAAGAGAACATTAAACGTCCAGCATCTTTGCTTTCTCTCTCTTCCCCTCCCTCCCTCTCGTCTAAGTAACAGAGGCATGCAGCGCTGGCATGTGGATAATCAGCCATGGGGCCTCACGACATCAAAAGCTTGGAGAGCCCCTAAGAATACAAATGTGAGGCCTAATGGTACACTTCATTAATGTCCTCCCCATCAAAGGCCACTTTACTGACTTGGGAGATTGACTAATTTACACATTGTGGGAAATTGCTCCCAGCCATGCGTAAAACTGCCAAGCATTTATATAGAGAGTCAGAGAGGGAGGTGGGGGGAGGTAAGTGGAAGGGACAGCCTCTGTTCTCTTCTCGAGTGCTTTCTTCAACTGTTGGAAGTGGCTGAAGGCCAAGCCACATTATCACACATACGAACACCAGGGAGTGCATGCCTTTGTGTCTCTTAAGGATTATTACTTTAGGCATTTCAGTGCTCTATCGCTTTTCCTGCCCTTCTTTACTTTTTCATCCTCTCCTCTTCCCTCCCTGCTGGATACACTTTTCCCCCAGCTTTCTTTTTAAAGGAATAGTTAAAAAAATGTTTTACCTTTTTTTCCTGAGAGCTAGAAATATCAATATTAATCTCATGTTTATGCGTTTAGTACGGAGCTGGAGCAAGCCTACACGAACAGCTGGGCTGTTGGGTGACTTTGGTGTTGTGGTCACAGTTGGAATTACAGTTGACAAAAGCCCGAAAATACTTTTTCCCATACAGTCATTACAAAATTGTGTAGCCATTAATAAGTGGGCAAAGCCAACAGAAAGTCTCCCAACTAAGCTGGTGAGCAAGTTTCATTGGAAAGAATGGGGGCCATCTTAAAACACAGCATTCAGTCCTCTTCTGGAGGAGCTGAATACTTGAGTCAGTGCGTGTTGAGTTTAGTTTAACATATAGACCAGAGGAAGTTGAACAACATGCCCAGCAACATTTACACAGTAGCTTGTATATTATTTGTGCATAAACAGAAATGTAAAAATGGTATGTGTTGAAACTTTTTTGACATGTTCTTTTTTGCAGTGCGGGCTGTTAGATATGGTCAGTAAGAACAGGTTTTGTTACAGTTTTCCTGCACAGGCTTGAGTGTACCACACCTGGCTTCAGGATGCAGTGCACAGTCTCTATGCCTGATAGCTGCTGGCCAAGAAATAGTTACAGCATGTAACTCCCCCTTAAACCACAAATTGCCCTTGTTATATTTCTGTTTATGTACAACTTTACTGTTTTGGTTCATTCTTACCAATCTCATTGCACTCTCATTGCTGGCTGCAGCAGACAACATTCATCAGACATTCTGATAACCTCACTACTTGCCCAGCATCAGACACAGTTAGCAACTAGCTGGTGAACACAGTGGAGCATATAGCAGCTAAAGAGCCAGAGATTCCCCTCAGAAGTGGAAGAGACCAAAAACAGAATTAAAAAGAGTGAATATTAACATATCAAACATTCATCAGTTGGGCACAAAAATAACTCCATATTAATGTTAATGTTGCCCTGTTCGATGTGAAAATACAGTAGGTAACACATGTTTGTAGCTTGTTTCCGCTACCCTCCAAAACCTGTCTTTGTAGGTTTAATCCACAGACATAAGGCTGATATTAATCAAATAGGCATATTTCTATCTCTATTAAAACAGTTTCTTCAAAACATATACACAGTGGACTAATCCTCTACAATCCAAGTCTCCATCTCTCTGTTTGCACTGACATGTTTATATACATTTTTCACAATCACACACATCATCTACACACACACACACACACACACACACACACACACACAAACTCATATTACTGTCATCACCAGTTATTACAAGCTGGAGCCATGTGCAGGCCAGCATGTTTTACAACCACGTTAACCATGCTATAGGGACTTAAGTGACTGCTTGAGATATTTTTTGTAGCTGTCTTACATACGTGTTAGTATGAACATGCACCGCGCGCGTGTGTGTGTGTGTGTGTGTGTGTGTGTATGTTTGGGTGGCTGGAGGGAGTTAACGCCTGCTTTGGGCCCTGACACCTGTGATACAGAGCGAGTCTTTCAGCAGGCAAATTATATGGCTTTAATTTGTCTTCTTGAAACAGTGTAGCCGGCCGCAGACACTGATGCCAAGTGCTGCTCGACTGTAGCATTGAGGAGAATGTTAAAAGTGTGTTGAGTGTCTGTATATGTAAGCACTGCCTTGACATAAGTAAATACACTGGCTTGGGTGGAACACCTGTTTATTTTGGAGACTGGGGGAGCTGACAGATATTATAAAGGAGTTTTCAATGTTTTCCATGTAGCCAGAAAGTAGCAATGAAACTTTTTCAAGAAGTTGCACTGGCAAAAGTGCTGTGCCACTGGACTGGGGTTTGCTGGCAGGAAGGGGAGGCCTAATGTGTCTCGTTTGCAATCTGGACAGAGTTTTGTGGTTGGCTATGCCTGCAGTAGAACACACTTCAGTCATTGGCTGGTCAACAGAGGAGATTTGAATATCGTGACTAATTCGACCAATTAAACTGTCAAAGGCCTTTTTTCAATGGGTCTTTTTCACAGGCTGCTCATCCATAATGCTCTCCTCTGTTACCCCGGGGTTTGACTTTAACTCTCTCTATTCACAGTGAAGTGGTGCAATGAGCTAGATCACAGAGTATGTAAAAGCATAGCCAGAGGCAGTACTGGGCCAAGCCACAGATGAGGGGGGATCTTTACAAATTGAACAATGAGGTCAGTATAAACAGTTTGGGACACTGTTATTTGGCTGCTTTCAAATCAGAAGCGGTCAGGGTGGTCAAAACTAAATTTACTGGAATTTTATGGAAGTCATGAAATATGATTTACTACTTATCCATATGAAGAGAAACCCATACCATCTCTAGTGTGATAGTTATACCTCCACCCAGTGTGTACATATGTGACTTTGTGCTACTGATTTCACTTAAACGGAACTGATTTTATTTTGATACAGTTAGACACAGAGTATAGACAGAGAGCCATACTGGATTTCACTCAGTGGCAGCCATGCTCCACAACCATGCTTCACTGTTGTTGATAACTTGTTTTTTCTACTGAAGAACACATGTAATCCAGGTATTATTTCTCGACTGAGGCTACCATCTTTTTGAGCTACAGTGAAGCCCAGACTGCTGGCTGAAGAACTAGTTTGTACTATGTATCACTCAACCACATCAAAATGCAAAAGAAGGGCAAGACATGATGAATCATACAAATAGGGATAAAGGCGTACATTTTCAGCAGACTCTCCTCAAAAGGCATTCATGATGTTGTACTTGTTTGTACACACTAAAAATTAAAAGTAGATGTGTGAAGAAAGAGTGTTTTGAGAGTGATTTTTGAAGTTCTCACCTCTGCACAGCCCACCACTGTGTGATGTGGGCACGATTGTCTGCTTCAGAAAGTTACAAAAATTGTCTGATGCGTGTCCAGCAATGGTAATGTCAGGAAGGTGTGAGGTATGGGTTTTCAGATGCTGAACCGAATGCACAATCGAACGCACAGTTCAGCTGAAGCATACAGACGTCATTAGGGCGCATTCAGACAGATAACTAAACTGACTGTGCCATATGGTTTCTTACACAGTCATTGTTGTAATCTGTTTGGAAAAGGGTAGGCACTTTCAGAAATACTTGGCAGGTGACTGAATGAACCATCTGTCAAACATCTTCAAACCGGTTAGATCAACAATCCGTGTAACGTAGTCAAACTTACGAAAACATCTTTTCCATTGAGAAAAGTCTTCAATGCCGTTCTTTGCTCTTCTTTCCATTAATAAATACTCTCCAGTGCTGATATAACTGATGCCAGCAGCATCTGTGCTAACCTCTTTAGCTTCTGCCGTTGTTGTTTCCAAGCAAACAATCACTTCTCACACACACGTAGAGTTAAACCACACCTGTAGCTGTGTGAAAAATGTGGCCTCCAAATTTAGCTGAAATGCAACAGAGTCCTTTGGCAAGGCAATTAATTACCAATCAATTCCATCGTTTACCTACTGATCATTGCAATAAACAATAAAAAAACATTTGCTGTGGTAACTTTACAGGGATGTTAAGTTGTTCTTCATAGTATTATAAAGTACTGTGCCATGTTTTGGAGTCTGATTAGCCTTCAGACTCGTGGATAGTGCTCAAACCAGCTTTCCTGGATCACATTTTATTCTCTCATTGGTACCTGAAGCAACACAGCAGTTTAGCGGAGTAAGAACTGCTTATTAGAAATTGATACGATTTAAAATTAAGGTGAAAGGGCAGGGTTACCATCTCCACACTCCCATGCAATGTTGTGTTAAGAATGTATTATTATATTTTTATATTATTATGAGTATTATACAGGGCTCATTATATAACCTTGCAAAACCTGTTTTATTGTTGGCTCTAAATTACCCTGCAATTAAATATTCTATCATCCAAATCATACAAATGCAGCATACAAGCTGTCAGAACAGAAGGTGCTTGTGACCAAGATTTAAGTGATTAGGGTGGATAATTGTGGGAACACGTTCAGTCAGTTAAACATTACACTGGTCTTATGTGGATTTGAGTCATTCTATCAATATGATTCAATTTGTTTCTCGATTTTGGTCATTGTTATTGTAAGTGAAGTACAAGTGAACTGTTACAAAGGTTGTCTGTGACACAGCAGTGATGGCTGACCAATGGAGACATTCTGGGAGACTGGGGGGAGACTTGACATCAATAGACCAGAGTCAGGTCTCGTGAACCTCAAAGGGAGCGCTTGAATTCACCTTTTGTCTGTCCCTAAACGAGACGCTGGGGAGACCGCGCCAATCTAGTCCGCAGATCTCAAAGAGAGGGAGAGCCACACTTGGATTTAAGTAATGCGGTGCTCCTTGTTGAACAAATTCACCATTGTGACTCGTTAGCCTGATACTATCCACATACCTGCTTTTGGGGAATGCATGTGAAAAGGCGGTCTGGAGTCTCTGCCAAGAGGAGGGATGGAGTGGTGAGGAAAGAGGAGGGGCTCTACTTAATGGGTCACAAATTCACATTGAGAGGAGCCACATCTGCATTTTATCAGCAGGGCCCAGATAGTGTTACAGGGGACGATTGTCTGCAGATTGGCCATAGGGCCTTTTAAAGTGGTAAATTGTTGAGCAAAAGCAGAGCTGCACACAGGATGACGTAGCATGGTGCCGCCTGCCACTCACAGAAGCTGTCAGGCTAACACCACTGAAAAAGGAAATATTCCAAACATGTAATTAATACACCTTTCATGTCCTTAATCTGCCGATGCCAAATCTGTGTGAGTGTGTTCAGTTACCTACATGCGCACAGGCACTGTAACAAATAATTTCAGTCAGATTCAGACCATTTCAACAGTTTCTAGTCCTTGGTTCAAGCTAATTCTCTCTTTATTTACACTCCCCGACATCAAAAGCATCAGCGGTAATTTGACAGAAAGACGTTATCTGCTCAGACATGGTCTCTTCCCATGGCTGACCCAGAACATCCTCTGACACATCTTCTCCACAGGGAGCTGTGGACGTGGAGGCCAGCGTGGTCTGACAGCGAAACAAGTCCCGGGAGGCGGTCAGAGTCCCTGCAGGGACCTCTTGTCTCTTCCCTCTGCTTCATTACCATCTTCCCCCTTCTGTCTCCCCTTTCATCTGCAGTCTATCGCTGGCTCCAAGCCGCTCGCATCCGGGAATATGGTGAATAGGGGTGGGAGGCTATAGACCAAGCGGGAGCGGATATGGGAAAAGGCAGAATAAACATTACAAAGAAAGGGGATTTTCATTTCAGTTTTAAAGCCCCCCTTCTTTTAACAATGAAAATTGACGCAAAAATAGAAAAAGAGGCAAATGTTGGCTGTAGGATGAAAGACTTCTCTTCAGGTTGTTTCAAACAACAAAGTGATTCCTTTTTCAGTTCATATTCTCTGTCAGTGACAGGGTCAACTGGAAACTGGACTTCATCATACATAGAACATGTAATTAAACATGACAGGCCAATAGCATTTAGTGGAATAAATGAAGTGCATAAATACAAAGTTTAGAAAGAGGGATAAAAGCATGAAGGGCGAAATGTATCATGTCAGTAACAAACACTTTAGCATGGATGCTGCTGGAGTTCATTTTCAGGTTTCAGAGTATTATATATGGCTCATTATAACTTCTGCAGTTGCATAAAAACTTTGCCATTGATCTTTGTTTTATTGTTGGCATTTTCCTTTGCTGTGAGAGAGATTCTGTATGACAACAAACCCAGTGAATTAATAAATCAGTGAGCCACATTGCACAGTTCAGCAGAATCGGCTGCACAAAAGAGACAAGGGAAAGTTATTCCATTTGTCTTCAAAGCGGCAGAGGCCAATAAAGATGTTCTGCTGAATCTCTACACTTTATCTTAAATGGCGGGGGAGGAGGGGAGCCATTCCAGTTTATGATCACCTATTTGCCCTCTAATGGTGTTTATGAAAAGGATGGGGATAAACAAATTAGAGCAGATGACGGGATAAGACACACGCGCACACACACACACAGAGACACACAGAGACACACATACGTTTCCACTCAAAATTCAGAGCTATTTCATTACTCAAAGTCAAACTGAAGTTTTAATTCTCCTCACTCTGTGTAAGGAAATATAAACTATAATGATACTGCAGCTATTGCACGCAATTTTCCATTTCTCAAAAAGAAAAAGGTCTAGAGCCTTTTTTGGAAATATTTAAACAGTGTCTGAGCTTCAAGCTTTTGAGTGGGCATTTACCATGGCAGTGGTTGACATTTGAGCGCCGGCACTGCTTGGAGACGTGCTATCAACATCTGCGCTACTGAGTACATCATAGTCCTGTAGCCTATTAACACTGATACATTACATTTGTTTCTGTCATTAAGCACACATAGAGTTAGTTATGTACTGTTAGCATTTTTTGTCCCTTTACAATATTAGAAAATTCGGGATGAGCTAGCTAACATTAGCACAGATTCCAACTAGATGTTACTTTTCATTCATGTTACTTGACGTTACACATGCTGAGTCATTGTCATTGGCAGCTCTCACGCAAATCTCACACACCGTTAGTCATGTACTGTTAGCGGATTAAGACCCGTCTTTATGATTTGAATTTTGTACTTTATGTGGAAAGTGGAAGCTAGCTAACATAGCACTGATTTACACTAGATTATCTGACTTTTCGACACAGTAACAACGTTCCCTCAGATGGTTAACGGCCTACAAACGCCTGCCCACATATATTGCACCACCAATCAAATTACCAGTAGCTGCACTGTCGGTCAGAAACAAATGTTCATCTCTCTTGAAGAACTCTAATGTATGCGGCTCTTTCATGGCCGAAAAATAAATAAAAGTTACATTTCTACTTGTTCTACAAATAAATCAAAACAAACATCAAGGATACACTGTATTGATTTCTTAGGAAAAAAATTTACTTTTTTGATTTTATTTTGAAAGTGTCAATCTGGTTTACCATGAAAAAAAAATCTAAATTTCTTTTAAGTACCAGTTTATAGTTTAAGAAGATATTACAGAAGTCATAGGACAGATATTATGTTCCATTATTAAGCAAGTGTGATAATAAATATATATCAGCCATTTTCGTTTATTTCAGATACCTTTTATAGACAATAAAAAAAGGGAATATGCACTGATTCACTGGCCAGAGATATGAAACCAGTTTCGCTCGACAAGCATTAGGTAACTGAAGCTAATTTATTGCTTTATTGGGGGCAGCTTTGAAACACATTTTCCCATGACTCTCCGCTTTGATTCCTCTGACCTCTGACAGACACACACCTTCCCTAAATGCACACATAAATCTATGCCTATCCACACACATACCAGGAAACATACACACACACATGCTAACCTTTGTTTATGTGCATTTCTTCTGCAATTTCTCTCTCTCTCTCTCTCTCTCTCTCTCTCTCTCTCTCTCTCTCTCTCTCTCTCTCTCTCTCACACACACACACACACACACACACACACACACACACACACACCCTGCAAGTGGCCTTATCGCCAGACTCTCATGTGCCCCCAGACTCCACTAATCAAGACAAACTCCAGCCATTCCCCTCACCCTCCAAAGCCCACCCTATCATATCCTTCTTTCATTCCTGCTTCCCCCCTTCCTCCATCCTCCTCCATCCCCTCCCACTTTGCCCTCTGTGGCCGTTGGGCCGCACAGGGTCCCACTGTAATTGGTTTAGACATAATTTACTGCCCACTTGGTAATGTAGCATTTCAGCATCTGATAAAAATCATATCAAGTCACAGCAATGGGCGCTACGGCTTGAAAGGGACTCATTGTAATCATTTAGATACCAGAGGACGTTGCTGCTCTCGCTGACTCAGTTTCTCTCTCTTTTGTCCCGGTCTCTGTAGTTCCGTTTCTGTCACACACAGAGAAAGACTGAAATATAAATGGATATATTCATATGTGTGCATGTAAAACTCCCCGCTGGCATTTTGCTCCGTCACTTTACTTTTTACTGCAGGCCATTTTCAAGGGTCAACACAAGGCACTGTGCCCATTATTGTTCAAAAAACGCGGCTGCAGTTACCCGCTTGACTACTCGTAATAATATTCTTGTTTCCCCTTATTCTTGTGAAACAAGAGAGTGGCAGAGACACAGTGAGTGGGAGAGGAGAAAAAGGGGGACTGGGGAGGAAATCTGCCTCAGAAATAGAGGTAAAGTAAGGAAATCCAAATGCTGTGACAGTGAATTGATGAAAGTTGTAATTATCATAATGAACTTAGTTTGGGGCTTCATATGGAACTGCAGGAAGTGCAGCTGTCTTTTCTCTCTGTATTTTCAGTGAGCCATAAATTGAGCCCCAGGCGGATTCTGTTGCCACATTTGTTTCCACACCATCACTGCTGAGCTACTGTTGCACTGTGGTTAAGAAATGACGGTGTTAGACTACACTAGAACAGATGTCAATGGGAAATGTGCTGCTGTAAAAAACTATAACTGCAGATTATATAAATTTTTTTTTAAATACAAAAACATTTCTTACTCTGACAGAACTAAATTTCACACAAAGAGAGCCATGATAGGAAAACAGCATTTTATTATTACATTCATTTTATGTTAGTTTTTCCTCCTTTATTTGAACCTGTCTGTCACAATTAACATCTGAGGTGGATGAAAACTCCTTCCATAGTTTGGATTCAGAGTTATCCATACTCCTCAAGTTTAAAAGCGCAATATAACCGGATATTGAGATAATTGGTGTGATGCGTAAGGATATGAACTTTGGGTTCAATTGCGTGTGAAAGGACTTTTCTTCCAGACCTATGAGAGCGGAAAGGAGGCTTATGAACCAGCTAATCCAATGATAACATTTATTACCCCTTAGCTTGCAGATTTTGGCCTTGAAGTATGAATGTGTATACTTTTCCACAATAAAGCATATATGTGTTGTATTAGTTGAAATACAGATAATGCTGAATTCTTCTAAAAAACAAAATCTTATCAGCCAATTAAAATGTATAGATTACAAGACAATATACATATGTTTATAGTGTATTTTGTTCCATAAACAAACATGAAAAAAATCCCAAATTCATTTAAAGAAGTCAGGACTGTTTTCAATTTTATTAAGAATAATAAAGATCAAACCTTCCACCCACCCACAGAGTTGAAACAGTAAAAAAAAAATCCACCTCAGTTGGCCGTTACTTGAGATGGAAATTTAGTGGACCCTATTACCAGGTCCTGAAGCAGATAGCTATAAGCCCACAATTTGCCTTGTGTTTTATGAGCGGCACTAAATCTGGGTTTTATCAGTGTTGGGGAAAAAATCCTGATTCACTCTTCAGGTTTCACTGACGTTCGGCACATTCACCACAGAAGTCCAGCCACTCTCTCTTCAAGGCTCATCTGCTCCATGCTTGACCACACAAAGGAAGAAGCCACTCGGCTAACAAAGACGCTATCTGAACACTAAACAGAGGCCTCATGTGTAGAACAGTCCAGATAAGTGGACAGGTGATCAGGCTGTGATCAAAGACTCAACATTACTTCCAAGGAGATTCTTTTCCTTTTAAAACAACACAACTGATTGTGCTAATTATCGACTGCCAACTCCCATTCGACAAGATAAACACTCTGTGCTCCATCCGTATGTCTGTAAGGAGAGATGGAGCTTCATTAGTTTTGCTATCTCTAGTGATTAGCAATAACTATAAACTTCAGCTGCTACTGCATTTGCAGACATTTGGATTTGACATCATTGTACCATGATGTGTGATCATGCAATCCAAACATATGGGTAAGGGTCAATGTGAAATTAGCGTAAGACATTATGACAGTGCCTGAATGTGAAATAATCTTTTGTATCGCATTTTAATAGGCAGCATTTTAGAGGTGCCATAACATTATTATGCTGATGTCTAGTCTGGTCTAAACTCAGGCTTTTAACAGTTTTAACTGTAATTGTTTGCGGGCGGAAAAAGTTGTATTTCTGCTGTTATAGAAACAAACATACAAATTAAACACAAACTGAAGACTCATCATTATAAATGTACTTTAAGCTTATGCCACAGTTACAAGGCAAACCCAACCTGATACTAACCTGCTGCAAATAAAAAATTAGAAGTTGATGATTACTTATATTATCAACAGGGCAAAATGGTCAGAATGGCCACTGAATCTTGGTTATTTCTGAATATTGACAATATTGTATATGCAGTTGCTGCTTATCACTGTCATCACTTTTTTTCTTTTCCTTTTAAAATAAGAATATTATCTTTATCTCTATGTGGCATAAGTGACTTTTGTACTAGCCAAGAAAAAGGTTTTCTTAAGACTCTAATTAGAAAGTTCCATGTCTTTGCACACTAGGATTTAGCCAAGATCCATGTTGGAAGTGACCACAAACCACCACTCGGTCTTGCCATCCCACCATTGGGAAGTTACCATTAGGCCTGGTTGGAGATTCGGCAGCCACTGACAGTGTCTAAACAGCCGGGTGGAACAAGCTGAGGCCCTCATGCAAAGAACTGAATCCAGTGTCATCTGAGGTTAACTGACTTGTCTTTGTGTTGTTTGCTTGCAGCCAAGGAGGCCGTCACAACGATGCAAATCTCACATGCCGCAGGGCTGCCATCCAAGAGAGGACTATTAGTACTCATTGTGAAAAGTGAGTTGTTGAAGCCCTCACGAAATTAAAGACAGACTTATATCTCCCAAAGAAGAAGGGCTTGGAAGTAAATAGGTGGTTTTCTTGATCGTTCCAAAGTAAATAAGTTAGAAAACTGTTTCCATCTCCTTTGGAGCGCAATCGTCTGGGTCCTATTTACACCACGAGCTATTTAGCCATCTTGCACCAGCACATCCATGACCATACGCACAGCTGAAAGGTATTGTGCACTTAGAGAAAAACCTTGAGAGGCCAAATCTTGTTGAGTTGAAATAACAGAGAAAGGATTAACAATGCGTGTGGCTATGTGGTTAAATGCCCAACCTCTGACTTGATAGTTTTAACAACTTAATAATATGTACAAAAGGGCAAAAGTGAGGCTCCAATTATGGTGGGACTGGAGAAAAATACAATCTGTTCACAGGATTGCTTCAGGACTGGAAACCATTTCAGAAACTAAACAGCAAGTTAAGTGTTTTATATCGCTTTGGTTCGTTTAACGTATGCCTTAGAAATCAGATCAGGTGTCATTGGCGGACAGAGTAATTGCATATTAATCTCATCTAATATGTCTCAAAACTGTGTAATGAAACAATTAATTCATAACGCTGCCTCTTACCTCCCATGCCTGCAGTCACTGGAACATTGTCAAGCTTTCATAATCCCCTCACAACAAATGAAACTGCACAAGAAACTGAAACCTTATATCACTCTGCACTGTGGTCCTGACATCATCATTTCACTGGTGTGTGGACTCACAAGGCGCTCTCTTCATACAAGAGTGTGCACTTGATAAGACTTACGGGCCACTTAAGAAGCTTTTTAGTGGTTTTCAGACCCTGTCAAGAGTCAAGTGCAGCCCTTTGGCTTTGTTACCGCCAAAACTCTCCTCACTGAGTCGATCATGAGCTGCTCCAGAACCATGGAGCATGCCTCACACACCCGCCAAAACTCTGGTCTAGTGTCAAGCCATGGGGGATTAACTTCAGACCAATAACACGCAATTAGATTTATTTTCCTCTCTTAAGCCTATTAGGCTACAGCCGAGCAGTCAGTGGTCGTGCTTCAGCTGAATTTAATTGTGTTTCTTATGCCCAATGAGCTGTGTGCTGCAGGGGGTGGAGGAGTGGAAGAGGCCCTCGTGTCAGCCTCGAATAGCCTGACGAAAAGCCATGCCTGAAGGGTTCACGAGCAGCTGAGATGATCATGTCTCCGGGGGCAGAACTATGCTGAGCTTCCTCCCCTTGAAGGGAGAAGAGGGAGCTCTTCAAACTGTAAAGTGAAACTGACACCGACCGTAATCGTGTCACTTTGCGCGCTGTCCCCTTTCATCAACTCGCTAATCCTGTTTCGCAAAAATAAAGACATGACCATGTCTCTCTCTCGGAGGCCTTCTGCTGTTCATTTACAGGCCCTTTTGCCTTTGTATACATGTAGGTTTATCCACCATTGTTGGTTGAATGGCTCCCCTGCTGCATTTTACAAGAGAACAAAGACAGAAAGGAAAGTTTAAATGTTCAAGTATCAATTTAATTTCTAAAGCTTAAAGAATTCCTCTGATGGGAATGCCCCACACTAAATATCTTATAAATAATACTGCTACAAAGTATATGAACGCGTGCCATTGCTTTTTATATTTTTGGATTATTGGATAGTATGGATGGATGTATATAAATATAACAATAAAACCATAAAATACACTACAATTAAGCTTTCCAATTACTTTTTGTGCAACCGCAAGCACTGCATAAATGCATGGATAATGATTTGCGGAGAGTGGAGGTCTAAGGATCTTATTCTGGTAGACAATAACCGGTGGTACCTATTATTCTGATCACATTTACATTCAATCCAGAGGCTAAATCATCTTCAAAGCCCCACTCTGTACCTTTCTCCTCTATTCCCCTGTCTCTTGCTCTATGTTCAGTTACATATGTGCTGTCTCACTTCTATTCAATTATAGAATTTGATGAATGAAATATCCATCCTTCCTTGTCAGGTGGATGTAATACCTTTGCCAGCAAATTGAATGAATCCCTAAGACAGGTACTTAATCACGTCTTCATCCATGTGCAAAGAGCAGCCCAGGCACCTCAGTGAAGACAATCAGAAGTGAAGAGAGGAAGAAGTTATCGCCTGTAGCTGGGAGCAGAGACACACAGGGTGGAAGAAGGATGTTCACATGCTTCTGTAGTGATTTATCCCAAACAGCAGACATGACATATAATACATTACCAAGCCACCAAGTCAGAAAACATGATTACGGTTACATTACCTTGTCCAGAACTAAGTGTGTCTTTGCGATCCTGTATACAGTCCATGACACCAATCCTGGTATACCCAACAAATTGCTGCTATTAAATGTAGATTGCTACACTACATAATGAGGCCAGTGAGCACTCGGAGACACATCAAGCCTCACGCAATCCAATCAGAAGAAAAACAAACATCTGAAGCTGCAAACTCTCATTACACCATCACCCCTCCAGACCCACACTTCAGTTTGAAACACTTCTTGATGACTGAACAAACAAATTCCAACATTTTTAGTGTTTGGCTTTTGGGGGGCAGATTAGTAATCATATCTCTGTCCTGTTATTCTATGTCTGGGCTGGGAGGAGGTGTGGGATGGTGGGGTATAGATGAAGGAGGGAGAAAGGGTTTGGTGGGCTTTTGCTGAAAACATAATTGGCATGGCCCCGGTGACACTGTCCGTCAGATTGTGCTCCGCCTCTCTGTGTGCATTCGCAGGGCCCCTGCAATGTTTCATTAAACAAGGAGCGGGGCCTCTGAGGAGATGTTTGTGCAGCCTCTGTGGCTCCACCACACAGCGAGGAGCTTGCCTCGCCATCGCGGCCCGGCACAACTATAATTAGCTTTGCAACCCAGGCTCATAATGAGTCTCCACATATACACTTGCTCAAGTCTGTGTATGTGTGTGTGTTTTAGAATGGAAAAATAAAAGTTAAAAGTTCTAATCCTTAAGATTTTTAACATTTTAGATACAGTTTATGACTGGCATTTTTTTTTGCAATAGCCATTTGTTGTAGTAAAATTCTGTAATTATCTACATAGTAGTTTCCATTGTTAGTGGCGGGGTCT
Organism: Dicentrarchus labrax; assembly: GCF_905237075.1. Classification (NCBI taxonomy): domain Eukaryota; kingdom Metazoa; phylum Chordata; class Actinopteri; family Moronidae; genus Dicentrarchus; species Dicentrarchus labrax. Next base: position 14,924,569 of record NW_026136711.1, read on the forward strand.
GCATGAGTTATTTGCCATTACCTAACCATGCATGAGTGATTCAAAAGAAACAATGTATGCATGTAATCTAACATCAGCCTTGCTGTTTACTGTTCAATCAGCTGCACCAGAGCTGTATTAAGTAATAACTTGTTCTACTTGTTCACATTAAAAGTGTTGAACTTGCAAAACATGGGGTGGCTTTTATTGTGAAGCAGTCCCAGGCAATGCAATGTATTTGTCACAGAGGTTAGCGCTGACACCTATTGTTATTAACAATACATCTACAAACAAGAAAACATATTATTTTCTGCATTTATTGACAGCGGATCAGTTTTGAATATTGCAAGGAGTAATGGAACAAGAATGAGCAGTCATGTCCAAAACTATCTGCACGGTGTGCAACTTCAAATCAGATTGCATTGCTCATGGCATGATGGAAAAATACTCTGTATTAACTGACTTCTTTATTAATAGTACATGTACATGTGAGTTTGTTTGGTTACACTGTAAATGGATACACCAGCTGATCCTCTGTTTTATTTCTGAGAAAGAAGCTGCTCAACGAGTTTTCGCTGCCTCCAGAATTCTGGGACCTGCAGTATTAAACCTCCACCAGCAGCCACAGGTATCATCAAATTAACCAGGATAGATATTTTAATGATTATAATTAAACTGATGTTCAACATGCAGACTGATCATTGTGACTCACTGAAGAAAAAACACATTATGTTAATATATGTTTTGATTAGCAAGTCAAGCAAAAATTAAAACATGCCGGAAATGTTCTGGGTCCTTGCCCCTTGGACTACTTGCTAAACTGCTTTCAACTTCTGAGAAGAATTTCAGGCCATGTGGGCCGAATGGCATGACTAAATGAAGTGTGGTTATATAAAAGTTATTCAATGATGCTGTCTGAGTTTGATTGTCATCACCTGGCCGGTGCAATCATAACTCTGAAAGCATGCCTTCCTGTAAAACATCTGAACTGGTTGAAGTAAAATAAAATAAATTGTAACTAAATCTGCATGTCTCCAAACAATCACTTCAGAGTTAGTTCACAGTAACAATGAACAACCATCTGCTGGAAACTAAACCAATTACACAACTGTTACACTGTGACACAGAAAACATAAACCGAGATCCAGTTGTGCATAAAAGGACCGAGGCTCCTGGTCATGGCCCTCAACTTCAACAAAGATAATCATCAGAGATATTGAATAAGGGGGATGTGAAGATAATATGAAGCATGCAAGCCAGAGGAATCCACACTGCCTTATAAGGTCTCAAGTGGTGCAGAGAGGGCAAAGGGGTTAGTGAGGGCACAAAATGGTGGACAGTACCAGCTCATCCATGGAAAAACCTTCATCTACGAATATGGAACTAAAGGAGGTTTAATAAATAATAACACATCCAAAACAGATTCCATTGTGAGTAGATCACTTGTGTCCCTTCTGGATTTGATGATTTAAGGTAAAGCCAACTTTTCTTCAACTTTTCATTTAAAAAAAGGTTCAGCATTGGAGTCGATATCCTTTTCTGAATTACCCTTAATTCCACCATTCAAGTGACTCTTAGTATTTTCCACTAAGCCATCCAATCCTGTCCTCCTACACTGTAGTTAACAGCTAGATCCATCACTAAATAGCACACTTGTACTTTTCACTATGCTCATCTGTCCATCAGGTGAAATTTAATAATCATACTTGTGTAACTCAGCCTCATAATTCCCATACACTCAACAGAAGCTAAACATATACCACTTCAGCTGGCTCCACACGTCTAGTTGTGTCTGCTAGCAATTAGTATATAGGTTTGTGCGACTCCATTGTTTGGACTGCCGGCCTCTCAAAGAGATAATGAACCATAATCGTTGAGTGACGCTATAATTGCCAAGGTGTATGGTGACACGACAGCCGACGCAATTATACTACTTTTGACATCAATGCACTCATTAAATGATGTCATTGAAACATGACACGTTGCATACACACCCAGCCAGCCTTTCATTTGCGCACACACATGCCCACATACACACAGTATAACACACAGTCTGTTGAAGGGTTTACAGGTATCCTGTATATATGCACTTAGAAAAACTGCATATATTGCTGCATTTAAACGTTTTTCAAGAGTTTAATGTTTTCTGAAGTCAAGAGTACTACCATCAGTTTTGTAATGTACTGCTAGTACATTTTTAATAATAAGAAGATATATATGACAAAAATGTTAATCATCCATTTTGTATAATAAATATTTGTTGCCCCGCGCCTAACAAAACATTTTAATCAGACAATGAAAAATAAAAAAAATAAAATGGGATTAATAAAAAATAAAATAATGTATTTACATTTTTTGGCATTTTAAAGCCAGAAATAACTTTTCAGAGTCAGCGCAGCTTTAAATTGTGTGGGTATTACACTTTGCAATTCTAAAACTTAGCAGTAGTCAAACACACACAGTACAAAAGTTTACCTTTACTTTTTCAGTCAACTCTGTGAACTTTAACCTATACAAAGTGACTGTAATATTAATTTCTGTTTTCACTTAAATCTGACTTAGAACTGCATTTACAAGGTGCCTGTGCAAAACGTACAAAACTGTTTCTTTATTAAGTGTTAGGAGCTACTGGTGTTTTAGTCACCACTTAAATATATGCTGTAAAAATGTGTCAAGCAAATAGCTTGTTACACTTTTATTGTCACACCTAACACTATTCATCCAAATCACTTTTCTCCACTGCACTCTGAAAAAAACTACAATATGAGAAGCCCTAATAATAACTCTACAGTCTTCCTAAACACAAACAGAAAGTCCTTATATTTACAGGGTTTCTCATATCATATGACTCTGTTAATAAATAGTTTTGTATACACACATATACACCTTATCTCTCTCATGCACACTTACACACCTCCTTGAAACACTTTACTTAACCTCTCTCTCTTATACACACACACACACACACACACACACACACACACACACACACACACACACACACACACACACACACACACAACACTGACCAGCCAGCACTGACAAACAGAACACAAGCAAAAGGCCATGACCATAAATAAACACAATCATTTGTAAGGTTGACTTTTGCAATTAGGACTGCAAGGGAAAATATATCTCAGAGAAACATTTTAATGAGCTTCTGGTAAGCAGCCGTGCTTTCTAAAAAGAGCACCCCAATAACGGTTCATCACTCAAAAACTGATGTAGAGAAAATTCTTGGGAGATATTTCACAGTGTCCAGTGATGGCTCACTAAAGAGCCCCGGGTGTCATAAAACCTGAAGGCAATTAAAAGTGGTTATTTTTCACCCCCGTTTCTAAATTCTGTAGTAATTAATCTGCCCAATTTGATTACGAACGGCACAAATTAAACAATAAAGACCTGTCTAATGAGGGATTAATTATGGGTAGCAGGAGGGGAGTGGGGCCTAGGAAACAGCCATATGTCAGTGTCTCCTGCAGACAGCGGAGGGCCATAAGGAAGACAGAGAGGCTCCTCGTCCATGTGGTCCCGCACTGATAGGGCCCCCCTCATCACAGATCAGTAGATCCACAGCCCATAGAGCCCATAAACGGCTGGGCCATAATTGAAAGTGCCAAAATCAATAGCGGTGACAGGCCTTAATTAAATTAAATATGTCTCCCATAGGAGAGGGGTGGGGTTGTGGAAGGAGGTGGGTACAAGCGCTGCTGCCCGGGTGAGCTCACTGTTTGAGGAGCTTTTGACTGTAGGGGCATCTTTGGTGTGTATGCACTAGCACTCCGTGACAACACCCTGAAACGGCTGTTATAAAGTGACATGTGATGATGTCATTAAACGGGTGGCGGCTAATGTGGTAGTATCCTTGACGAGATGTCTATTTAAATTAGATTAAACACCTCCTGACCTCTAAAAACAAACAGCATAAATTACAAGATTTTGTACCCCACCCTAGCTTTAAATTGTTAGAGTTTTAACTGTCATGAGAATCTACAGGTAACGCCATTTTAAGTTGACGAGGTGCTTGCACCCATGCATTTGGTCACTTTAAAGCAATGCCAGTTAGGCAGAGATTCAGTAGGTTTTAAGTGTTGGTGCAGTCATTCATCCATTTACCGGTCAGCTTTATCCAACATCCAGTTGGCCCCAATACACTATACAGAGGCCACCACAAAACACCATGTTCCCTATTACATCTCACCAACATATAGTTAACACTGAACCTATAAAACCTGAAAAGGTATTAAAGGTATAAAGTTGATAGAACTACGAGGATCATTTTCTTTTAGTCCCCAAACCAGTCGTTTCCTCAGGTTGCATCTAACAAATGAATGTATTAATTTGTGTCACTGTTATGTTGCGTGGATTGCTGTTGATTCAATAGGCTGTTTAGAGTCAACAGGTCAATAAAACTTTGGCCCTCTTGGTCATTTGTTTCCTCTCAACAAACAAAAGGAGGATGTACCCTACAGTATGACTGAATGTGGCACATATCCTCCTCCAGTCCTCCAGCAGACTGCTTGATGTGGGGTTTACTGCCTGGCCCATTACAACCAGAGGATCTCCTGTGTCTTTAGGCTGATCCTGCTGGCCACAGGGAAACATGGAGAGGCAAAGGACATCACCTGTATTAAAAAAAGCCCACCTCCTCATCATTTCAGGCTTTGCCCACATTTAAAAGATTAGGCAGCTAGAGTCAGCAAAGGGTCACTGACAGAGTGTTCCTCTGGGCGGAGGCAGGCGGAGGACAGGGGCGGGTTAGATGGGATGATGATGGGGGTGCTACGAGAGGCTCAACCCCCTCTGGATAAACTTGAGTTGCAGACTGTTGAGACTTGTGAGATTAGGATGGAGCCAAGTCTGCTACGCTGTGATCTGAAGGACAGGACACGGCAGCAGCTCGCCGTCCACAGTACGACTTCCCAGACAAACCCCCTGATTCTGCCCCCCTTTGTTGTTTTGGTTTGCTTTTCTTCGGCCAGATCTAAAGCGGGAGGGAACAGCCCAAAATGATGGGCTTAAGGTTTTTGTGAAGGATGGTTTATGTACATGGTGTCACTGGAAGGGCAACGCAGAGATTTTGCAGTGATATTTTAAAATGGCTGAACCACACACCACTGTATAAATCCTTGTGATTGCATTTCAGACCCTATTTTTTTTATCTGATGTCAGTTCCCACAGAATTAATTTCCAACACAATTACCTACAGTTATTATTCTTGCCTATCTCGATGAAAATGGGAAATGATTATAGTTTTTTTGTGGCAAGATTGATTTATTGGAGATGGAAAATATTGATGGCATGGGAAATATTATCTGTTTAAACATAACAACTTATTTGTGATTATATCTGGAACTGTCAAATAAAAAAGGGTTTTACTCATGAGGTTCTATTATCTATGTCTTATTAGCCAGTCACTGTAATACATATGATCACAAACACATTAAAAAAAACACACAAAATCACCCAATTTTAAAGATAGATTATTAAACAGCAAGATATGTGCTTTTATTTTATAATAATAATAATAATAATAATAATAATAATAATAATAATAATAATAACGTTTTTTCTGTGGTAATAACATAAATAGTGGTTGCAGCAGTATTTCTATTCTAAAATAAGACTGGACATGTTTTCATTATTCCTGCAATTTGTTTTGAGCGCAGGGAAATATGGGTGGCAGCGTTTTGATGATCCACATCGTTTGCCTCATCATTAAGCATCTTTTTAATCCCAGCAATACCCGAATATGGAAATGATTTGTTGCTGTATCTATTGCTTGTTATGCGCTTATTAAGCATTTCATTTAGGACTCTATTTAGTTTCTAATCAACAAGCGCACTCGGCGTTTGAAAGGCCCAAATGATCGACTTATCAAAATAAATCCCCTGATTTGTCATTAGTTAATCAGTCCATTTAGATGGCCTATATCATATTAGCCAGGCCAGTGATTTGCAAATGATTTTAGTATGCTTCCTGTTTAATGGCGTGTAAAAAATGAAGGGGCGATAATTCAATTTCACACCAATACCTCGGGTAATTGAGATGTCTTTGATTGAACGGTGGAATGTTGTAAATTTAAAAGGCGCAGTTTTATCTGAGTTTTACAGAGGAATGAACGGCAGGCAGAAACACTGATACCGCCGCTCACATGATGAAATTATTTTGATTTTAAAGTCATGCAAAGGTCAGGGTGTGAGGGATATAGTGATCCTATCTGGCTGAGGGTGTGTGTGTGTGTGTGTGTGTGTGTGTGTGTGTGTGTCTGTGTATGCCTGAATCACGCAGGGGGAAAAATAATTATTGTACAGAATGCTTTCATATCAATGCAACAAAAAATATAAAATATACATAATACAAATATATATTATTCAATACTTGTATTATGTTATTTCCCCTAATTACTTAAAATGTCTTCTAATTTTATCATAATTTTTCTAAACAAGTGATACATACTGTTTTATAAATTGGAAGGGCTATGAAGCATAATAATAATAATAATAATAATAATAATAATAATAACGTGTGAATAGCCTAGGCATAATTTGAATATGTAACCAATATAAGACAGATGTAGGCTATCACTAAAACCTTTTTTTAAATGTAGTTATTAAACGAACAAATATTAAGACAATATTAATTAATTAAAACAATGCAAATAATCTTTTAGGAGGTGCACGTCACTGACACTGAATTTAGCTGGTCTATCATAACCGGAAATAAGATTGGGAAAGTTTCATGTGCTTTTTTTGATAAAATAAGATATCTTGCTTTATGGATGCAGATTGAAAACGCTTAAAGAACAAAATAAGGCTAATAACCCACTGATTTTAGAACAATTAAGAGTTGAGTGAAATGATTACTGTGCCACATTTATTCAATGCATTTGTTCTACAGTTATTTATCTAGTTAATTACCTCGAATGATATTCCTCCGACAAGCACTTCAGCTGTTGAACAAGCTCAGTGACACTGGAGTTACGGTAGTGGTTTTCAATTAGCGCATTAATATTTAAACAAGCAGTTATGCGGTCACAGGTGTGAGCTGAAGTGCTGCTGCGGGTTTAACAGCCAATCAGAGCCGAGCACGGGGACAGTTTAACAGCCCATTGATAAGCCTTAAAAATGTACGTATCCACCAAAACTCCCTCTCTGCATCCTAAGGAGAGAAAATAGGACGTTAACATTTCCGGTTTTCTAGGATCATCCGCATAATATTTAGAGGTTAAAAAAATAAAAAGTGCCGGGGTGCAGATATTTTGAAGCAGACAACCTCAAATCATCATGCATCATTTCCGGGGCGATTTTGAGACGATGCCAGGCAAATATTTCTATTTAGAGAGTCTCCTCAAACAATATGGCCCCCCGTTATGATGGCGACAACGCTTTTTTCCCCCTTCCTGAACCGCAAGAGGCTTTTTATCATCACCGTGGGACACATTCATCCTGCCTGTCAGCCGGGGGAAAGGTGAGGGAGATGAATGGGGAATAAAGTTCACTAAAGCGGTGGATCTGATTCACTTAGAGAGCTAATAATTACAGTTTAAAAAAAACATCTATTTCGTCTTCTTCTTCTTCTTCTTCTTCTTCTTCTTCTTCTTCTTCTTCTCTCTCTCTCTCTCTCTCTCTCTCTCTCTCTCTCTCTCCAAGCCGCACGCAGTCGTTTAATCGGCGAAACTTCCAATGCAATTTATCATCGTCATCCTGCCTGCCTCCACATTTGGAGTCCATTTCTCTCCGAGCTGCTGTTTTCCTGCTGTTCTGCGAACCTCGGTGACTTTACACAGAGAGCTGCTTCAGGTTCAGCTGATTCTCCCTGAAACATCTCAAGCTGTAAATAAAACTGCGTGTTGAATGGTGCTACTGAATATGCATTTGGTGCATTATTATCTTTTTTTATTTATTTTCACGTTAACTTAATATTAACTACATTATAATATTTGGGTATGACGTTATTATAGCTGTTATAATGAATGATTCTAATCTGGAAAACTCATTTTCTTTTATTATAATATCAGCCCATATTTAATTCCCAATGCAAATGAAAATCCTAATATTCTGCTATGTATTGTAGGCCACAGTATTTCAAATTCAAGTGTTAATTTGTAATAATTACAACAATTGTTTCCTGTGGTTTGAATTAACGACACATAAAGTGGCTCCAGAAAAACGAGGCGATAACTTCTGGACCCACATACACCTGCCAAAACTGACTGAGCCACTGTAGTCTGCAGGCGGACCTGTGAGGCCAGAGTGTGAATGACATGTTGAAGCTTAAATGACCGTGAGGCATTGTTACTAACTGGCAGCAAAGTGCTCCGATCCGCCCGATTGCGCTAATTGCTTTGAAATAGGATACATTATGTATAATTATGGAGACTTTGGGTTGGACTGCCGGCTGTTTTCTTTCATCTGTCTCTGAGGTGCATCATAAAGTCGCTTTCAAATTAACTTAAATCACACACACACACAGAAAATGTTGCTCAGATTATTTCACAAAACATTAAAGGATTCCTCACAAATGTCACTAATTGAGTTAACTTCATCACACAGTAGGCCCCAAAAGTTTGAGCAGGCCAAAAAATCCCACTCTAAATCTAAAATGTGACCAAGATAAAGGAGTTATACTCACATGAGCGATGTCATTGTCCCCAGACGAAAGTCATTTACTTGCACCAAGTGCAAATATTTTGCCTGAAAATGCCTTTTGACATCGACTCTCTCTTTTATGTCTTTACAGTCTAAATTGACAGACCTTGCATGAAAAGGGTTAAGACAACTTTCAGATGAGGCAACAATGGGCCTTTGTCTGGAGTCCCTGCCTCCTGACTGGGAATCAAAGTAGTTTATAAAGTGAAATAAAGGCCCGATGAGCCTTACAGTTGTTTTGTATCTCAGCTCAGCCCTCATTTGTTGCCTCGGGATTTAAATAAAACGGTATGGTAATCGTCTTCTCCATGGCACATCAGTCTTTTTTTAAAGAGCGGTGTTTGGGATGCTAATTGCCAGCAACATTGTTTTCCAGCACCACTGTCCCCTCTGTTCACTAGACAAATACACTGGAGACAAGGACACTGCGACAACCAAAGTCCACAATCAGGTTAAACAGATGTCCATTAAAATGAAGTGAGGAAATGGGCCGAGATAATCAACTACTGAGAGAAGTGTGTGGTGGTGTGTGTGAAGAAGACACCAATAATTAGTTTACTCTTTATTTCATCAAGTATTTTGCCATTTTTCTAGCTGACTTACACTTAACCTATATAGGCTACGGTCAAACCTGAAAACACTGGGGTCCAACAATAAATAATAAATAAACTAGAATAATAAACTAAAATCACAGACCTGCAGCATCCATCTTGATTTATGAGTTTCTAGAGGAGTCTGAGTTTCTTTGCAGGCTGTGCCTTGTTGCAACACCTCACCAAAAAAACAGCGCACGTTAATGCGTCTCATGTGCGCCTATTTGTGTTTACGCAGACTCGTTTAACGAGCTGGGGTTGCCGGAGGACGGGTTAAGTGTTTGAGCCCCAAGCTGAGGGGACTTCAGACGGACGTGGGAGCCCCGGAGACTCCGGTGACTTCAAAGCTTTCGGAGCAATGCCACTCGTTCCAGGTTGGAGGCTTTAAGTGTTTCCAAACACGCCGCAGCTGCACGTGGAGACTGCTACCTGCACACACACACACACACACACACACACACACACACACACACACAGGATGTGTTGCTGAGGAAATGATAAATTAAGACTTGTTTGTTAAGTTTTTTTTATTTTTATAAACCGACTGGAACCAAGTTATGCAAGACAACAACCAGGGAACACCTGTGGCTGCGATTTAAATGTGAATGCGTCAGCCGGACATCACTATAGGATAGCTGTTGTGCAAGAAAAGGCCGATTGATTTATTATTTTTAATTCTAAAAGGCAATTCACATTCCGAGCCTCATTTCTTTTATTTGATTCTCGTGGAATAGTTCTTTAATTCGCAATGAACAGCCTCAAAGAGTGGCAAATTATTTACCTTATCGTGACATCTTTATGGCTCACGCATGCAAAACAGGTCCCTGCCAAGTCACCTTGAATGTTAATTGCAATGTTCAAGTGAAGGAAGTCATTTTACTTTTTCAAGACTACACCACAACAAACGTTCCCAGGCACTGGTTCCTGGAGCGGGGCCTTTTAATTCCCCCCACTTTTTTTTTTTTTTTTTGCTGAAGCGATGGCACGGTGACAGATAGATTATGAGGATGATTGGTTTGAGGTCCCGCAATCCCCACTGTATTTAACACCGCCGCACACAAAAGTCATAACAACACACACCTCCTCAGACAGGGATCCGCGGTCTAATGTGTATCTTGGGAAACACTCGCACCGAGGAATCCTTTTCAGTAAGGCGCTCTGAGAGCAGCCAGTGGGCGCTGACCTTTTCTTCTGAGGAGCCTACTATTAACACCCGACTATAGCGCTCATTTGAATAGACGGGGACTGGCGTGCGATCCGGCTGAGAAAAGGCAAATGTTTCAGGCTGAATGGCTCAGTGTCCCTGGGCTAGGGCGGGTAGAGGAGGAGGCGGTGCTGCGCTCTCGGTGCGGATTCAACTTTTTCAATAGTCTCCCTAAAGTCGAGCGCTTTGATCCGGGCGCTGCTGGCGCCTAAAAACAACATAACTTGTCTGCCCATTAGGGAGACTGACAAATCGTGACAGATTGTTTATGCTTGGTAATTAGCGACGCAGACGCTTTTCCTGAGAACTGACTACCCAGCAAGAAAAAGTGTGATCTGTCCACGTTTGTACTCCTACAGGTTTACTTTAAATCCAACGTTTAAAGCAGCGACATTTATTTGATAGGAGATCAAACTTTATGCGCGCTTGTGTTCTTTTCCCATCGCATATAGATCCAGTGACATATTTTCTCGAGTAACAATAAAACAATCCCTCTTTTTATGGTCCTCAGATAATGAGAAGGTACACAAAGGTATAGCCAGGTAAATCAATGACAGTCCTGGGTTAAATCTCTCCTTGGCTCCACGCTGCCTCCCTCCCTCCCTCCCTCACCCCCCCCGACTGCACATAATTTTTGACTTTAATGGATGTAGTCAAAGGGGAAAAAATCCCAGTGATCCCTCCCCCAAGCCCCGATAATTACCCCTAAATGACTGCGAAGGCCTGTGTGTTTCAATCTGATTAGAGCCCCGCAGCCATCAATAAACAGCGCGCTGCAAGAGGTTCATCACATAAAGGGGGGGGCGGGGGGCAGTAAACTGTTGTGCAATGTTCACTTCAGGAGTTCGAGCACTTTGGCCAAAGTGGGTCGATCTGAATAAAGCATGTCAAAGTGTTTGAGGCAGAAAGGTTATCAATGTTGGTGTAAACATGGTGTGTATTAATGGGGATAACGCCTGTATAGCTGTAAGCTGTCAATATGTCCCCTGCAGGGCGGCTGTAGGGTTACTGTCTGGTAAAACATCATTGTGTGGGATTTAGTCTTGATGAAACCATGGCCCATTAAGAGTTTGTTGTGTTTATGTTGATCTAAAATGGGTTGTTGTTTTTTTTTTTTTAAAGTAACTATTGTTAACTTTCCCACTCTGATTTTTTCTTTCCTTTTTTTTTTTTTTTTTTTTTGAGTCTCGCAGGGACCAGCCCATCTCGCCCCTGATTGGCCGGCTCTCTCTCCACGCCTGCCTTATTATAGCCCTGCACTCCAATTTGGTCACATAAACATGAGGATACCGTCACCTTAGGGCGCACCACAGTAACTTTGTGTAACTCTTTCCACTATACCCACGAGAGTCGACTAGTCACCTCACCCGTGCCAGTCGGACCTGTATGGCCCCATCGATCGCCATGTCAGCTTTGACCGCTGGTTTGAAAACCGAAGACCTTCCTCCCCGCTCGGTTCTCGTCAGCAGAGGCGACATGCAGACCAGTCTGAGCCCCGCAGAGGACACTGGGAAGCCCAAAGTTGCTATTTTGCCCTTCAGTGTTGAGGCGCTGATGGCTGATAGGAAACCCAGCAGAGAGGTGGCATCCCCGGATGCCACGTCCGTTCCCGGGACGTCCCAGGCGCTGGGAAAGGGCTCAAGGATGGGTGCTTTCGGTAGTCTGGATACTTCGGTTCCTGCTTTAGCCATGAGCTCCTCGTTTTCAGTGGGCGACATCATGAACATGCCAGAAGACGTGTTGATTAAACCCGAGAGCCCGGACAGTAAAGACAGGACTTCATGGATACAGAGTCCTCGTTTTTCTCCCACACCTCCACGTAAGTTTGGTCTCATTGCAAAGCCTAGATTATAGGAATACATAATATCTGAGTAAAATATCTGTCATTTCTTATGTTCTTAGTCTTATATATATGTGTAGACTCGTGTGTCTTCCACACTCGGCGTGTTTTCCATGAGAACCCTTACTCGATTTATTTATCTTGTGTGGATTTGCGCATTTTGCACACCTCAGTCAGATCGTTTAAATGTAAGCGTTTTGTCCTCTCACAGGAAGGTTGAGTCCTCCTGCCTGTCCACTGCGAAAACACAAGACAAACAGAAAGCCCCGGACCCCCTTTACGACGTCCCAGCTGCTGGCTCTGGAGAGGAAGTTCCGCCAGAAGCAGTACCTTTCCATCGCCGAGCGCGCAGAGTTCTCCAGTTCCCTCAACTTGACGGAGACCCAGGTCAAAATCTGGTTTCAGAACAGGAGAGCCAAAGCCAAGCGGCTGCAGGAGGCAGAACTTGAAAAACTGAAAATGGCAGCTAAGCCTATGCTGCCTCCAGCTTTCGGGATTTCCTTTCCTCTCGGTGCGCACGTCCCCGCGTCCTACGCAGGGTCGCACCCGTTCCAGAGGCACTCACTGCCGGTTTCCCCAATGGGACTGTACGCCGCTCACGTCGGATACAGTATGTACCACCTCGCTTGACAGGGACGGAGGACGAGGGGCACGCACAGAAAGACACAAGGGGGTTAAGACTACTTTCTGAGGGGCCCGTGCGAGAGGGGGGGCCTTCGGACAGGCGAGGTGACACTGTACTAAATAAAGAGGTATCATGGCGGTGAGGTCAGTGTCACAACATGTCAGAGGGCAAAGACCTCCAAACAGAGACCCTCCCTTCTGAGGACCTTGAAGTTTATCCACTTCTCTTGGCCTCGCCAGTAAGTTCACACACTGCAAAAATAATCCGACTTTATTAGTCATTTCATCATGAGTCTTAAATCTGTTTTTTTTTGTCAGTGGATTTTGAACTAACGTCACTCAAGAACCTTTTTTTTTTTTTACTAGAAATCCGAATTCAGAAAAACAACCTGAGTGAGAAACTAAATGACTTTAAGGTGGACATTTTTGCGGTGCAGAGGTGGAAAACAAATAAGTCGCTGTAGGCCTGTGATGTATCACGACTGGGCAGACAAGTATGGACACTTGGCTGTGCCAGAGTGTCATAGATAGCCCACTCCTCTACCTTCATGGCTGCTTACAGCCACGGCTATTATACCAGCTCCTGTGAGTAGGTCAGAGACTGCAGCATGACATTTTGCAGCAACAAACTTCCATCGCATCTGTGGACTGCTGTCACACTGCAAAAAAAAACCCCGTACCTTTTCCTTTTTTGCATTCATATCAATGCGTAACTTTAGTGGGTTACTGAATCCAGTGTCAATAAATGCTCTTTGTGAATTTGGAGAACCACAGCATTTGTTTTTATAACAGCACTGTCTGTTGTTGGAATGATTCCCTTCGGAAGGGATATGTGTACTGTAAAATAATGTATATTTGAAGAATATCCTCATTTATATTATGAATATATTTGTGACATAACTTAACAATAAATTGTTTATTCTTTTTCATTAAGCGATTGTTCGTTTTGACTGACACTTCCATGGTGCCTGTAACACCAAGATCTGAATATTACAAAAGCAATTACAAAGCAGTGCTTGGGGGAAAAGACTTTATTATTATTATTATTATATTATAGGATATTTTAACAATTATTTACATCTATTTTAGGATGTTTAGTTGTGAGGGTTGTAACTTTTGGACATCTTAAACATTTTAAGATACACAAGTTTATATGGGGGGGGGGGGGCCTGTTACACCTTGTTAGAAAAATAGAAAATAGGAACAGGGATGAGCTTGATGACAGCACGATTTAAATATTATGATTTGTGCAGTGTCACTGATAGGGCTTAAGGCTTTCTGTGACCCACACCACAACAATACTGACAATCCACATTTCTTCCATTTCTCGTATTCGCAGTCAAACTTTCCACACTGTCTGTGCCCCTGCGCACTTTTCTCAACATTTAGGTACACTGTGAATTTAAACTTGTCACATGTTATTGTGCTGGAATGTATTGCTACAGCTGTTGCCTATTGCTTTGAAATAACTAACCTAGATTTTGTTGGCGCCAGAAGAGTGGTTAGAGAGGTTGGGTTTTTTTTTTTTGGGGGGGGGGACTTCAAAACACACCGATAAATATTGGAGATTGGTTCTTCGGGCTAAATTGCGTGTAAACAACCCCTCTAGAGTGTCATTATTGAGTGTTTAGGGTGTAAAATGAGCCAGATGACACCCCCATTATGAAGAAGACAGGGTGTTTAGAACCCATGTGCCCCTTCCACATAGAAACATATTACCTGACAGGAGCACATAAAGCACATAGTTCACCCTTCTGATGCGCGCTGGAGCCATTTTCTGCCATCAGGGAGTCTTAAAATGACAAAACAGGGATCAGAAAGGGGGAATTACAGGCCACTCCGAGGCAGTTTTAAAAGGCTTTCACTTGAGTTCTCTGCTATTCAGGCAGGGGTTAAATTGGAGTAAAATAATTGCTGTAATGAGCAAAGGCAATCTGCCGCAGACGGAGGCCGGCTCCAGAGAGGCTGTAGCTCCAGGCAAGGCGGAACTTTTATCATTCCTAAAATGTCAACGGGGGACTGGGACGGGCAACACTTCTCTCTGCGCTGTGATTTCCTCCTCAGCGCTGACAAGCTGCTGTCCTGAACCAGGGTTAGTGTGATTTATTCAGACACAACATTTTTCAAGTTTATAACCCCCCACTCACTTTTATAATATCAATGCCTCTTTTTTTCTTCTTCTTTTGTATAAAAGTAATTTTGCATTTAATTCAAGGTGGGTTTTGCCCATGTATCATTTATGACAGTCCCCGCTCCATTTTATCCACGAGGCATGAATTAATACAATCCCTGACAATAACTTTAAATCACACGGATGAACGCTCTGTCTGAAGGGAAGAGAAACTTGACACAAAAGAACCAAAGGGGATCCGTCCACTCTTTCAACTCTTTCATTCTTTTGTCACGGGCTCTCTATCTTGCCAGGAGCCAAAGAGAAAACAAAACTCACTAGTTTATATCATCCAAAAGATCACAGGCGGCTGTTTGACTCTGTACTTAAACCCCCTTGATCCCCCCAAAGAAAGGAAAATGGGTTATTAGAAGTGGCCTTTACAGCTCGGAGAGACGATTATTAAAGCAGAGGGGTCAGTGGATGTTTAATAGACCTTTAACCTTTATTCAGTTTGTTTCCCAAGACGTGTAATAGAGAGCTTATATGAGTTTTTATAAACTGAATTAAGATTATTAAGATTGTTCGTCAAACAAATCGCCACTACTGTAGCTTATCAGTGTTTATTCCTTAATAATAGTATCAAGAGTGTGTGTGTGTTTGTTTTAGGATGGACACACACCAAAATTGCAGACGCTTTCATTGCAACATATATTCAGGCCTAAATGTATTTATTTCTGTTAAAACTGCTGGTTGCTTCTATAATGACTATCTCTGCGGAGATAGTCTGCATACGGTTTTATTTACCAACAAATACACTATTTAACCTGAATGGTATCTGGTCATTAATGGAGCATTCTTCTAAACCAAATAGCAATTATTTTAAATACAATGATCTGACTTCAGTTACTTTAAGGAAGCTGCTATTGGAAATATGTGAAAGCATACATTTAGCCTGATAAGCGCTGGCGCTGATCAGTGTGTGCACATTTATTGTAATATATTATATATTATATACACTCTGGCCTGGCTGTTCCAAAGGTTAATACGGTTTTATAATTTTACTTCAAATATCATGTTATATATATTTGCAGTTTAATTAAACGGACGTTTAAAGGGCTACCCATGTACAAAACACTGCATACATCCATTTGAAGCGTTTGAAATGCGGGAAGAATTTGACCTTAAAAAATAATATCAAATAAAAATCCATGAAATATACAAGTTACTTTCTGTTTCTTCCAGATGCCACACTACCACCTTCTGTTCACAAGGAGTAACATAAAAAGGCTCTTTCGTTCCGACTAAAAAAGTTTAAATGTCAACAACAACAACAACAACTTCACTAAACTAAAAACGACCCCACTATAATAATCTTTACACCTTGATCCACGCGCAACACCGAAATTAATCTACATTACAACCACATTATATATGCTTTATAACCATTGCAGAAGGCCTAGCTACTTGTTGGCTGTGGCCTTTTTTTAACCTTTACAGTGAATAAACCTCAGCGATAATATTCATTAAAAAATTCATGGAAAAAAAATAATTCAGGCTATGTTGGGAAAGACCTTTCACCTTCATTACATATTATAACAATTAGAAATCTTTATATTGTTGTCTGCTGGGTATAAATATGTCTCATAATCGCAGGGCGACTCAGACTTTTAGTCCTGATATGAGAGAAGAACTCGGTTAAAATAAAAGAGTTCGGGAGGCAGGACAATTTATAACAATTCCATTCAACATTTAAACAGGCTCCAACTAATAGTCTAATTTAACTATGTCCGACCATATTAACTTACAATACGGGGTTCTTCAGTCAGTCAGAGCTACATGCTGTAAATACTGTTAATAATAATAATGCGGGGATGCTATAAATCAATGTTCAGTTACCAGCAAACACAGCCATCATCACCAATTTCTTGCGGCTGCCTATACACAAAAGGACCTATAAAATCAGTCTCCTGCACTAAACCAGATGTTCTCATATAGGGAATGCACAGAAATATCAGAGCAACGACACACAAAAAATGAAATGCAATAAGTTTAACATGAAGTCAGATTTGAGACAGACACACAGTGAAAGTCAGCATTAAAGCAAAGATATAAACACATTATTGAGTTGGACTTTAACTTCGTTTACCCAGCAGGCCTACATGCTCTTATAATATAGGATAAATATAATAATAACACATTAAATAGGCCTAATACACATTGCAAATATATAGGCTAAGTTATCATTTATTACGTTACTTTTTGAGCCTGATCTGTTTATCAGCTTGACTTCTTAACAAACCTGTTGCCTGCAAGCAGATATCGGATTCATTAATGAAGAATTAATGTTAGAAACCTCTTCATGTTGTGCATATATGATCTGCAGTGTCCACTAGAGGGCGCTGGTGTCTTGACCTTCTTGCCTTTAAAGCTTTTTGTTTGACCCTCGTTCATGACCAGTTCACGGTCACCTGTAAACTGCAGTTTTGAACCACTGGGACACAACAGAGCAACCCCATGAGCTGTTTGCCACCGTTACTAGCTGTCTGTAGCTGGCTGAACAGTCCTTATCGACAGAAAGTCCTCCGGTGACCCTTCAATGAATAATTACTTCAACATGTAAATCAGTGGAACAACTGTGCGTTTATAAGGTACATTTACTGTTCACAGGAGGGGAAGCTTTGGTCTAATATGTGAGAGTTTTGAATCTCACTGAACTCTATAACACACCTCCACCCAGCGTCATTACAATAGTGTGGAGAGAGTGTGCCAATCATCTATTGGAAATTAAGGGGGAAACATTTTCTTATGTCGACTAATGAGGCAACATTTCTTTTAAGATGCAATAAATGTGCTAAATGTGATGGAAAATTGCCTGAAAACCCCATAAACCGAACTGAATCACAAACTGCATCACTTTGCTCTAATGTAAATAGGTTTCTGATCTGTCCTTTACAAGGTAATTTATTTCAACAATGCAGAGAATGATTACTGTCACAAGTTTTTTTTTTTTATTGTGCAGCTTTTAGCATTTTTGGTGCAGTGTCACAGAACATTAAAATTGTTAAATAAGCTGGCCGCCTGCGGTTTAAATGTTCTGTTCTCGTTCTGCCGTAATGATAGAAAATAACGTGGATTCTGCGGCTCTCTAATGATGATCAACAAGCACAGCAATTAAGCTTTATAACTGCACCGTGGGCCGATTCCTTAACGAGCCACATGCTGCTGACTAACATTTTCGTTTTTGCAGGGTTAGTTAATTAGCAGACCTGATGGTTCAGAAGTGCAAGGACTTGATTCCTGGCGCAAAAAAAAGAGACTAAAACATGCTTATTGCCACATGGGGCAAGCTCAAATTAAACTGCAAGCTGTTAAATGATTATAAAATGATTAACATGTGTTGTAGATTAAATAAATCTAGTGCCCAGGACTGATGAGTTTTGTGAGGTTTTAGTCTTTAGCTCAATATTTAACAGAATGATCAGATGACAGCTGCATGCTGTGACATTATTCTGCATTGGGATATTACAACAATACAACATTGTGCTATTAGATTAGATTAATGGGTAAACCTCCCTTAATCAATAAGCCTACTGATTACAATTCTGCAGTATTATCACTACTTTTAAAATCTTGTGAATCTCTGTGTCCTTGCTTTTGATCTCTTACTGAAACATTTCTGTGTTACACCAGGAAATAGTTTCAACCTTTTCAACATAATGGTTGCAGATTTTGCTCTGTTTTCACAGAGTACTGCATCTCTGTTACATCAAATCTATACATCAAAATCTAGAATGTGTTAATAATTACTGGAAGGGAAACAGAAATACACACATACACACACAGAGAGAGGGGGGGGTTCAAACACTGGACCTTTATATGGTCAGCAGCATAACCTTGTGTTAAACCATCCTCATCTGATGTGGCAATATGGAACTATGACAACCAGCGCCACCTTGTGACAGATCAAGGTACCGTCAGACTGCCTCTGATGATCATTGTATGGCCCCTCTGCCTCTCAATCAGCCTCCTGAGGATCCTGATGGTCCTGACCTGACTCACGCCCAGCAGTTATTCAGCTTTCCTGCACGGATGTCATCATGTAATGTAGCAGACTGTAAGGCCTAACAGATACGAGCCGTCTATGCCACAAATAAAGCCATTTGCAAACTCAATAGGACGTGAAGCATCTTGTTTCCCCAGTGAAGGTATTTCTGTGATCCAGAAAAACGTTGGCAGCACCAGGATCAAGCAACAAAAACCAAACCAAACAAAACAAAAAACAGCATAGCAACAAAAGAAACTGTGGCTCCCTGGGGGACAAATGCTTTAGCAAATAGGCAGTCAATGTGTGATTTATGGGGGTAAAAGCTTGTGAAGACAGGTGAGGTCATGCAGATGGAAATGGGTGTCATTTTGAAAACTCCTATTGGTGAAGTTCTGAGAGTGCAGTGCAATTTAGTTTCTTTCAGTAAGTTTATTGCTGTCTCATGTTGGAGAGTGTTTCAGTGGACCAACAACAACCCAGAGCATTTCCACTCCACAATAACGTAGGCCTCCATTGACCAAAAGGAAAGTGGCTCAAAGTTTACTGTGATAGATCCTGGGGCCTTAAACTGTGGGGGCCAAATCCGCTCTAGCTTATTTTAGTTAAGTGAACTGTACCACTTAACTCACACAGCCTGACTTCATGTAACCAAATATATTCAAAACATTGATTAATGATATCGTGAGTTAGAAATACTTTCCCCGTTGCACACAGACAAAAATTGTAGAAAAAGGAGGACGTTTGTTACATATTTAAGGTCTAAATGCCCCCAAATCACAAAATACTCTGAATGCGTCTGTAAACACTGAGAAACCACCTTTATACATGCACATGATAGAATCTGGCCAACAGTGGGCAGCAGAGGCCATAAATTAAATCAGAGAGGCAGCCTTCTTCCCAAATCCAACAAGTCATACCACTGTTCTCAAAATAATGGCAACTGCACTATTACTTGTCCAGAGAGTTCCAACAGTAAAATAAAATTATGAATTAATATTTGATATAATTTGTATATAAGAGAATGGGGAGTGTGGTTTGTGTAAGACACATTGCTACACTTAATCTCGTCAATCACACTTTCATCTTCAAGACACCAGCAGAGATAATGCTTTTGTAATTTGACCCAAACAACACTTGTTTAAAATACAGCTCTATTATATTACAGCAGTGACAAACATGAAAAACAAAACCCACCATACTGTTTCTATAAAATAAAAATAATCAGTAATTGTCACATGCTGAGTGAAAAATAGTGTGAGAGTGAAAATAACCTCACTCATTCTAGAAAATTCAGGAAAAGGACATCATGCTGATTCACAGACTGGACATGAGCCCGTCTGGTCTCAGTAATTTGTGTAGTACTTTCCAGAATCAAGTGGCAGACATTTTGGAAATGACTTCATAGAACAAATTGATACATAAAGTTTTATTACATTGTGTGAGACATATATAGATTGTCATTAAGTATACATAAAAACAGGCATGTTTCTAATATGTCTATGACAGGGATGGCTCTATTATTTTCATATTCAGTACAGGAGGAAGCAACACTTAGTACATCTATTAGTTACATAACATTTCTTAACCACCATGTTTTACAAAATGCTGTACAGTGCTCCTTTAAGACGTGTCAGTGAGACCAAGGGTTATGGCAACACAACATATTTCTCTTAATGACACACAAAGCTTTGATCAGCCCTAGTAAGTAAGCAGCGGTTAAGCCCGGTTCACAAGCAACTCTTATTGGTTTATTATTTCAAGGTTTTCTTCGGCATGGTTGGCATTCAGCAAATTTCCTGTGGAAAGTTCTACACTCCTGGCTGGAATGTAGCCACAAATGTCCACTAACATGAGTCTGCAGCTAACACAGAGCCAACTAGGTACGACATGAAACAGCACTGTGTGTGTTGCTTACGATGCATCTAATGCAGTGCAAGCTGTGGTGTGTATACTGCATGCTTCACCGTTCTACATATTGCTGATGTGTTTTTATGAATGTAAGACACCAATGAACGTCCATCATCTGCTCTGTGTGTTGCTCATCTCTCCTCTTGCAGTAGCTGAAGCCTGTCCTCTGCAAAGTAAGGGCTACTGTGGCCAGTATCAATAGCCTCACAGTCATCTATGAAAAACACCATGTCCTGCGAACCAAACATAGACATGTATACAAGTGGTCACGCCTCTCAAGTCTGAAAACAGGATTCTTGACATGAGAAATAGTGTTGATGTTTTTTGATGTTCTTACCCGATAACAAATTCTGGTGATGATGGAGTACAAGTTCTGGATTTTACGTTTCAGCAGCACCATTCTGGGACGCTCTCTGCAGGACGGGTTAGGATGGTTAAGCACCACGTAGAGAAAGTCACGGAGCTTGGTTGTGATGCACGAGTTCTAGAAAGATAAAACTTTGCTTTTACATGACAGTATTTACAGACTGTAAGCCCCTGCAGGACAAGTTAACTCATCTGATTTGACACTTTTCTGAATCGAGGGTATTCAAATATTCTCATTAACTCAGGTAAGATTTTGTCACAGAGAACTCAGTACATGCACTGGTTTGACTGATTTTCCATTGAACTAAGCATCAGGCAGAGTGAAAGTAACAGCTCTTATCTAACTGGGCTTATTCTGCTAACGTGTTGGACCACTTGGTCTCTCTCGCTTACCAAACCCTGCTTGTTATGAACAAAATGGCCTGTTACACTTGGCTGTAACCCCTCACTGCATGCTTTTTTGTGCATAATATTTGGCTGTGTCCCATTCTTCTTCATGGAAAATACTGAGTTCACTAATTAGTTGCCTGTAATATTAATCGGTTATGATGCTTGGTGTTGACCCTTCATCCCCATGAGCTCAGACAGGAACAGTGGCATGTTTTGATTTGAGTGAAACCAGAGTAAAAGTTACTCTGTGCTGTTGCTCTTCATCAAATTTTGCCTGTGTTATATGAGGCTGCTGTGAGCTCACAGAGCTGTCACTTTCACCAGAGACCTCATAGATTACACTGTTTAGTTGTGTTACTGTTGGGGAATGAGACATTATATTTGACACATTCACAATTCTAGTTAAAAAAAAAAAAACTATAATAATCCATTATAACTCTTGACAGCAACTATTCACTTGAAACAAATCTTTATTTTCACACAGCCCTGCTTCTTCTGGAAAAGAAAATGTGCAGTGCATCCAAATTTAAAGCTAATAAGAGACTTTAAGAGGTTAGTGAATGGACATAGGAGAAAGTGGACTTAAAAATGAACTCTCTTAGCTCTGAATATCAAACTGGAATTACCAACAATGGTTTATCAGTGGGGGAAAAGCTGTAAGTGTGAAAAATAAAAATAAAAAAAATCAAATAACCCCACATAATCACTTTCAGCACCCCACATTGTACCCCATTGTTTGAGACTTACATGCACATCAATGAAGATCACAGGTAGGACCTCAGCGCACGTTTTCTGCAACCCGACAAACACCATCATCATTAGACCACACAAAACAGAGCATCAGTCAGAAATGCTTAACACAGCCTTGTCTGCAGAACGGGACCACGAAACAGACGCCAAAGCGCTCACCGTGCGAGGGTATGTGTGTATTTTCTCCAGCAGAGCCATGACTTCTTTGCTCAGGCCGACCGCTCTGGAGTAGCAGGTCGGAGGCGCGCAGTCCGACGGCCACACGAAGCTGAAGAAACACAGCAGAGCGGCGAGTCCCAGCCTCATGTCGGATATATAACGCTGCTCAGGACGGCTTCCAGCTGCTCACTCAACGCTGTTTCAAATAGTAACGAGGAGGACTTGCAGCGGTTTTAAGGATTTGGGTTACTGAGAGAGGGGGGGAAATGATGGACGATGACGTGGAAGCGCAGCGAGGTTGAGGGAAACATTTGGGGTCTGCTGTGTTTTGGAGAGCAAATCTGTTCATGCAAGCTTCAAAATACCAGAGATGATTGAGCTTCTCCTGCTGATAACACGGCCAAAACGTTTTGCAACTTTTTTTTTTTGGCCACACAATTTTGTGACTTGGCAATTGCTAAAAAGAGGATATTAATGGCAGCTATTAATAACAAATTGGAGTCAACAACTATATATATAAAAAAAACAAGATCAAGGGGGAACCAAGAGTTTCCAGGAACATAAAAATGTTCGTTTTACTGAAGGAATTTAAACTGCTGCGCATGAAAGTTTCAACATTTAATGAAGCTGTGTGTCTTGAGTGTGTCGGGAGGTATACAATCCTCAAATCAAACCACAAAAACACAGTAACTCGCCCAATATCTGGACATGAATAATAAAAGTGATTGACACTATTGTTTAGGAGGACACACTCATACAACAGCAAGAGACCCTTAGCTGTTCTCTTCCCTAAAACTCATCTTTAAACTGTAACCTTTTCAGTAAATCTGTTCTTTAGTGGCCTTTTCCCATTTAAAAGATTCCCATTCAAGACAAGACCATTGGAAATAATGTTTGAAGTGTTTGTCAACCACCTTTGTATGATCTTGCAAAATATATTCCCTGTGAACAATGTGAAGCAAGGAAACAACTGTGGAAACAAGTCAGCTGCCTTTACTTACAAACAAAGCCAGATGCTACATACATTTTGAAAAAGCACATTTTTGCTGCATAGTAAAACTATTTGTTTATTCTGAATTTTAGTTTTATCATGCATCATAATAAAGTACCATAATCATAAAAAAAAAACCCTTGCAAAAAACAAGGTAAGTCTTAAGGTAGGTTTGTTGGAGCCACAGAGCCTTTCTTCAGATTGAGGAAGTTCTTTTTCCTTTTTCTTTTAGGAGCATCCACACGGTCACATGACTCAGGTGGATCTCGAAACACAAACAACCGGCCTCCAGTGGCGGGGACGCCTGCTGCAGTGCTGGCAGAGGCAGGCATCCTGTGTTCCTCTGCTCTGCTGTGTAACGATTCATTCACTGTGTCCGCAGCCCTTTCTTTTGCAGTGTCACTGTGCTGCTGTGTGACTGTGCTTTCAGTCATGGTTGGTTTATAAACTGGCTGCTGTGCTTTAGTAAAACTGTCTTCCTTTCCTTTCTCTTCGACCAATAGTGGTGCAACATCTCTTGGAACCGGGAGACGGGATCTAGGGAGCAGTTTTTCCATCAGACTTTTCCTCCTTTCCTGGAGTCTGTGAAATCTGGAGGACAAAGGAGCTGTTGTTAGCGGGACTGGAGCGTTAAAGTGCTTACCACATGCAAGTGGCCACTGCAGCCAAGCCATGTAACTGATGAAAGCCATATTACACATCAATAAAGGATTTGTCTATGATGTTGACGGCCGCTGACCTGCAAATTAGCCTTGATGGTGGTGTAACATCAAGTCTTAATATAGCAGCTAGTAGAGTAGCACTCACCTCTCTCTTTCCACAGTGCAGCTCGGCATATTTAGCATATTTTTATGTACCACGTCTTCTCTCAGTTTGACAGGAAGAAGTCTGTTCAACTCTCCGGCACACCTGGTCAAAAAGTCATCAATATGTTATAAAGCTGGTCACTGTGATACAATCTCTGCTTTGGCTTTGATTAAAAAATGGTCAAGGATTGCTGGCTATCTGACACGCTTTCATAACTTTTCATTAGTTTAGAGGGGGAGCTTTGTGATCTTTTCAATGAAAGTATAAGAGATTAAATATTTAATCTCTTTCTTAGTAGGGTACAGCATGTTAGGCCTGTCAAAGAAATGAATAAATAAATACGGATAATTCCAACAGCAAAAATATCACATGGGTTTTTTTCTTCCCGTTTTAAACAGAAACAGTAAGTCATGTGCGTCGTTCACACATAAAGTACAGTGTCTGTTACCTGAATGAATGTTCACAAAAGCAGGGTGGAAAAATACATTTTTGTCAGTGGAGCTAACAGATGTTATTTCATTGCATTCAGGGTATTTCACAGATTACTGGTGATTGACTACACATGGAACAGATGCTAAAAGCACTAACTCTGACCACACTTACCTGGAAATTTTAAACAGAGCAGAATAAATAATCAAAATGGGAGGAAACATACTGTAAACTAACGGATGCAAAAAGAGCCTTTTCTTGAGATAACTATAACTTGATATATTAGAAGTGTTTAATGTTTGCCCAGAGCAAGGGAGATATGCCGGACATTTGGTCTGAATGTTTAGTTGTATATGTTAACTTAAATGCTAACTTACATAGACCATTTTCTCAAACATGGCTGTTTGATCGAGGTACGCAAGAGGTCAATTTTATGTCCTCTTCAACTTTAGTTTTTGTTTTATTTTGTGTTTCAACATTAAAATATGTGATGTATCAACAATCCAGTCAATTAACCTTGGCTGGCTCTCAAATTCTTTTTCTTTAATTAAATGTTAGCTACATATTTGAAACATGCTACTGTTTACTTGACTTTACATTGGTAAGATTTACTGTAAAACTGTTTAAAGGAACGGATAAACTCCTTTCCAAAAACAAAAAGCCGAAACAAAAGAGCTGAAAAAGAAAAGAAAAACACATGTTTTGCATATTGTTCCAAACCGAGCACTTTAATTCCTTTGTCCTTTGGCCAGACAGCCCAGATCCAAAGAGGCCTCATGCATGAGACATTATTCATCAGCAAAATAATCCAAACTCTGCGGGAGCCAGAGTGCTCCAGTGTATCAGGAAGAGAAGGAAATTAAATGATGAGTAAAATCATTTATCTCTCCATCTTGGCTCGGGGAAAAGGACCCTTGTGGAACCGTGTTCAAACAGTATCTGTTGTTCAGATTGAAGACAATGCTTGGAGATGGGTTTGTGTTAGCCAGCTGCTGTGTTTAAACGCTGCTTTTATTTAATCAGTGACTTCACTCAGAAAACTACTTTCTAAAACCACAGAACCCTTGAATAGTTGAGACTCTGGCTGCACACTTTGGACTAAAAGGTTTTCACTGTAATCAAGTTCTTACATTTTTTTTTTCCCCTTTAAAAAGGGGGAAAAGAAAACAAGATTAACTAGAAGACTGATGCATGACAAAAGCCTTTGTTGGCCTCTGCACATTTGTTGGTCGCTAAACTCAAAAGCTTGTTTGCAGGTTGAAAGAGCCAGACAGATTTTGCATGATGATGGGGAATTTGATGAAAGAGAGAGACAATTTGCTCCAATTTCAGTAGAAGAGAAATGTGTTGATACTAATTGTGATATTCTGTCGTAGTCCAAATACAGTGGTGGGATGTAACTGAGTAAGGGTTACTGGAGCCAAAGCACTCTGTGAGCGATGGGAACTAGAAACATCTCCCGTTGCCAAGTCGTATCTACCGTCCATCCTATTTACTGGAGTAGTGAACAACATTTCCAATGCATTAGAACCTTATAGGATGGCAATGATTTTTCCATGTATTAGGAAGGACCTCAGGTGTTACCTGGGAAGTTATAGCTTGTAAAAAACTTTTGATTTGGATTGAAAAACACTATATACATATAAAATAATTATCTTTTTTCTTCCTTTGGCAAGAGACGTCTTCCATTACTACTACTAATAATAATAATAATAATAATAATAATAATAATAATAATAATGGACACCTCGAGGGGCATTTTCCCTTACTTATCTCATGGTCTGGCTGAATACTCGATTCTGATTGGCTGCTGGGAATCCATTAATACCTGATGTGACCACCTACTAAGTAGTTCCAGCTCCACCTCAACCAACTATAACAGAATCTTGACACTAATTACATTAATGCATGAGTAATAACGGACTGATTCTATAATATATAATATCATAACACAAAACAGTCAATACTCTAATAGGCACTGAGTTTCATGACAGTAAAATGATAACAGTGACCTGGTCAGTATGAAACCAGTCGTGCCTTTATTTTCAGCAAAGCCTGATCCAAGAGAATAAATGGAAAAGTGTTAGATTGTAACCTCAAGAAGAGTGTTTGCCAGTAAACAGATCTTGAACCTGGTTCTTACCCTGAGTGTTCCTGCTCTGCAGATGATGAAACCGAGTGCTGTTTGGGGCAGAGGGCGTCAGTGATGGAAAGGAGTTCACTTTCAGGCAGGGTGGGGAGGAGAAGACGCAGGGCCTCCAGGAGAACCTCGACAGACAACTGACTCTGCTTCACCAGCCCAGATGCAAACTCCAGATCCTGCGATGAAGAGCAGGACACACAGCCACCTTAAGTACAGCTTTTCTCTACTTCCACTGGCACACAGAAGTTAGGATGTCCCTGTGTTTTTCCATTCCCTTAATAGGCTTTTGCTAAATATAACGTTGGAAAAAGTATTCAGACCTGGTCACAGTTTGCATAAAGTCTCTTGAGTCCCATTTGCTCTTTTAAATATTCCATGGCTTGATTGTTGGCAGTCATTTCTTGCCACCTGAAAACACCAGAGAGCGTAAACACTGTAAAATTTTACGGCCCATGACCTTCAACAAAATTCCTCATTACTCCAGAGATAACACTGACATGACAGCTCACCTTTCAGCCAGCAGTGTGACGGCCGATTCACACTTGTAGAGTGCCTCCTGGAGGATGGACGTCATCCTGCAGTCCTGCCACAACTGAAATATTCTCTCCTCCTCTCCTTCCTCCTCTCCCTGCATTGGATTTGGCTCAACTCTGGACTGGTACATTTGCAGGCCATTCAACTCTGCCTTCTCCTTCTGAAGCTGTTCTTCTGCTTCTTCTAGTCCCTGTAGCAAGAGTCAAATTACACTAATAAAAATTTACAATCTTAGAGAGAAAGTCTCCCAAAGCTTATGAGTAGCCCTCCAATCATACGATGCACCAACACAGGGGTTAACTTGGAGCGCTGCCTACCAAGCAGTGGTCCTGTATACTCTGGGTCATGTCTTGTCTCTCCAGGCTCTTTCTCTCTCTGAGCTGCTGAATGAGCAGATTGTGCAGAGTGAGCATCGCTCTGGAGGTCTCCAAGACTTTGGTCCTCCTTTCAGCCTTCTGGTAGTGGATGGTGGCCATCTGCATCGCCAGGCTATCGGCCTGAGAGCGCAGATCATCCTCTCTCTCCCTTTGCATCTCCTCCGTCACCTGCCAATATCAGAATGGATGTACTGTATTGAATTTAAACAACCTTTCTGTGAAATCAAGGCGTTGATTGACTCCAAGGAGAATCGCTTCTGCTACTGGAGGCTTAGGATTTGATGTAATATAAAATGAATACACTGTTTCACTTAAAAGTGACTTATAGTAAAGGTAATTGGATCAATAAGAAAACAGCTTTACTTTGTTCATGACGCCGTTCTCCATCTCCGTCTGCTTCTCAAACAGCTGGATTCTCTCCTCGAGCCTTTTCTGGAAAAGCAGCAGGTCAGATGTGTCTGTTTTCTGTCTGGCTGCACTGGTTTTCCCCTTGGATTGCATATTTGTCTGCAAAAACCACAATATCCATAAGGTGGTTGGGAAATAACTCCAAGCATGCTGTTACGATGATTAGAAATGAAACCACTCTGTGGAGCCCATTATTATTTCTGAATAACAATGCACAGCCATACAGCGGCCACACAATTGAGGCCAATCACGGTGTGGTTTGCACTGGTGGTTGCCATTCTCCATTTCTTATTCTTTTGAGAAATCATTAAATTCACCATTTCCTGCTGTAGTTTAATAAATGTGGGCTCCTCCCTTTGAATTACAATCATATCATGAAGAGATTTAAAACAAAAAAAGTATTTAGATCATGAAAGTTAGCACAGACAAAAATAATTACAAGAGAATCAATTATACTTAATTATACTAAAAACATACATAATATCTGTGGATGTTGATGGGATTTCTGGTATTTGTCTCGTATTATCTTTTAATTTGAAAATGTTTTAATAATGTCAATAGTTATTAGATCCACTGGTAAGATATGCCTTTATTTTGAAATGTACATGTTACATCTGTTTCAAGGTCTCATGACTCTGTCCAAGCTCACCTCCTTTC
The DNA here is from genome assembly GCF_905237075.1 of Dicentrarchus labrax. Classification (NCBI taxonomy): domain Eukaryota; kingdom Metazoa; phylum Chordata; class Actinopteri; family Moronidae; genus Dicentrarchus; species Dicentrarchus labrax. The sequence continues at coordinate 14,953,537 of NW_026136711.1, forward strand.
TAAATAATCAGTAACTACACATACAGTATGCTAACATTTGTTATCTGACACTGTGTCCATTTCAGTTTTTCATGATGATGTGACGATATGTCTGAAGGTTTAACTGAGTTGAATTTCTTCGCGAAAACAACTTGGTTGCTGGAGGGTCTGTTTTTTCCTGTTTAACTGAAAGAGTACCCGCGATTAAAAATTAGTATTTCCGACAATAAATAGAGAGTTTTATACTTGCTTAAATCAGCCTTTTAAACTCCTTGTTTGTCGTTTGTAAAGCAAGTTAAGCATTACAGGTGTATGGCTGTGCTGCTACATTAATGTTTGCATTGTGTGAAGGTAGGCAGCGAGAGGGTGAGGGATGGTTTTTGACTGACTGATGGTTTTAACCCTCTCCCTCCTCTTCCTGACTGTTGTCAATCAAACCTCTTACACTCAGTTATCCCGGTCATCCTGTAGCCTAACTGATTTTGTTAAATGGGCACAGAATATAGTCTCATATTGATCACATGCCCCTGGATCAAATTTGATGATATCAAAATCGTATCGTGGCAGAATTTGTGAAATCAGAAAATATTGCATTGTTGTCCAGAGAATCAAATCATATTGTGATGAAACTGGTGATTTACATGGCTACTAAGAACTTAAAATTGCATTGCCTCATGTTTGGAAAAGTATTTTGACCTTTTCACAGCATTTCAAAGAGTTCCACCTGCATTTTCAATCAAACAACAAAATAAGAGTAAATAAAATTAACTATACATAAAAAAATAAAGAATTTCTCAACTTGGAATCAATAAGTACATTCATCCATCCAAACAGACAGGGTGCTACAAGCTATAAAAACAGGCGACACAAATATTATACCAAAAGAAGTGCAATGAGGAAGCTGTATGCTTTGCTGTCTGCCACTGTGACTTTTTAGCAGTTACTACTACTCACAGTAGCCAAAACCAAAGACATTTTCTAATCCTGCACACAGATGTTTTAAGAACATAACAACTAAATTCAATTATGTGTGATTATGTGTTCACCATTTGTTGCTCGCTCTCCTTTCTGCAAGCTGCCAGAGCGGTGTGGAGTTTGGTTCTGGAGACAGCGTGGGGCAGCACCAGGCAGCGGTCCATCACAGACAGACACTTCTGAAACTCTAGTTTCATCCTGAGCCGGTCATCTTCACACAGAGTCAACTGGGACGAACACAAACAACTGGGATGGGAGGAGAAAAGGAAGACTGACTGATAAACACATAGAGAATACCACTATCTGTCTTAAACTGGTGGTCAAATAGTCTCATATTATACAGGAAGTGCTCAATTTTGACAAAAATTTGTTTCCTTCATTCTATATCTACCCCTCCCAGAAAGTCCACGGCTAATGGAAACACACACACACACACACACACACACACACACACACACACACACACACAGAACTTTCATGTGTTTGAATTCCCTGAAATGAAATGACTAGTGTTATTATATCACTGACCTGAAGAAAGCTCTGCAGTACACCCTGAGCTCCCTCTGCTCCTGCAGCTCTCTCTCCATGGCTTCCCGCAGAGCTTCTCTGGTGCAGCTGAGGGTGCGTAAGGCCGCCTTGCCTTCCTGGTGCAACTTTTCCTGACCCTGCAAGAGAGAACTTGCTCCTTGTCCCTGGGCTTGTCCTGCTCCTGTCTCTGGTTCTACCTGCAGCAGGGAGCGTTGCGCGCCTGGAGGCAAGAGTGCTAGCAGAGCCTGCGTTGCAGAGGGCTGGATGGCTTTGACTTCCGTTATGGCACCCTGGATCACACGCATGGTCACCTATAGGACATGTAGAGGGTCAAGACAAGGATATTTATGTGGGGGTTTTTATGTATCTTTAAAAGTGATTAGTGATTCGATGAATGTGCCTGTACTGTTAGTCTGGCACCTTGCGGATGTCAGCAGCTGCCTCCTCATCCAGGTTGTTGATGAGTTCTGCTAGCTCCAAACTGTGAGCTGTCAGTAAGTTCTGCCAGCAGAGCAGATGCTGGGCTACATCTATCTTCCCCTCCAGACCCTTGGACAGACCCGACAGATCCTTCTGTCTTTGTTTGTGGACCCGTAGCTGAAGAAGGCAGGAGGCAGGATTACAGGAGGTATATATAGGTTTTGTGTTATCAATCCACAATGGATACATTTTGCGAGTGTTTGGAGTAAATGCCTAAATAAGCATGATCTCCCCACCATGTCAGAGATGAGCTCCCGCCTCTTCTTAATCAGTCCACAGCGCATTGCTCTCCTCTCTTGACTAAGTGCCTCATCCAGTCTCTGTCTCACCATCACCAGCTCTTTCTGGGCCTTCTCTTGGAGCTGGTCTATCTGCTCCTCAGGCACGATGCTCCCTCTGGTGGAGAGATGAAAGCATGCCAGGTTAAAACACAAACTCTGGTCCAGCTTTTGTTCAGAGCAAAACTAAGGTTGATATAATGTATACATTTCTGTAAAATGACCAGAAAATATTTTCTTTGTAAAACATGATATGTAAAATATTTTATAATGAAAATGTATTCCCTTTCATTTTCAGTGGTATAGTAGGTTAGTTTTTTAGCAAATCTATATTTTATATCACAAATAGAGGCAGCTTCATTCATACTACTATAAAAGCTTACTTAGCCACATTTATAGTGTAGTGTAATGCAATAGTAAAAGGTGAAATGATCATCACATGATGCTACTACTGGTAACTACAATAGGCACCAACCTCCTGATGTGAGTGAACCAGCTGTCCAAATTGCTGGAGGTGCTGGAGAAGGTGTCAGAAATCAGGCTGTTGAGGCTGTGAAGGCTGTGCACCAAGAACTTCCTCTGTGCATGGCGTTCAGCTAGCACATAGCGTTGGTTGGCAACGACCACATCCAGCACCTCCTCTAGCTGATCCTGGATAGAAAAGAGAAGGACATGTTGCATGTATTTTACATTTTTGCTTCATGTACTAATTACCACAAATACAGATTGCTGAAAAAAAGAAGAAAGTAATAATATTTTGCATGGCTCACTTGACAGGCAAAGTAATAGTGCTGCAGGCTCTTGGCTGTGCTCTTCTCCAGCTCGCCCATCCTGGTGGCCTCCTCCAGTTCCTCAGAGAAAATCTTGTGCAGTTCCACCCGGCGCCACTCGATGATCTGCCTCTGGACCTTCGCCGAGGCTTCTTCATGCCGGACCAACAGCATGCGCTGTAGTTGACTCTGGCTCAGCTTGTGTAGTTTCTCCAGGAGGACACTGCAGTGCAGGAGCTCCTAGTAACATTAAAAACACATACAGTTTAGTGATAGTATGTAATGAATGCAATAAACTAACATGAGTGAGAAAAACAAACAAAGCAAATATCAAAACAATATACGTATCATCATTACCTGTTGGTCTGCATGTTGACACAGAAGCTCGGCCTGTGTCTTCTCAGCAGCTTCTCTACAGTGCTCTGCTTCCATTTCTTCCCGAGTCTCCAGGTTACACCGGCCAGCCAGAGCAGCCATGCGGGCACCTCGCTCCTCCTTCAGCCGACCCTCCATGCCCAGAAGCTGTCCGTGGAGCACACTGAGCAACCTCTGCTGGGCCTGGGCACTGGCCTGGCCCCGGGACCGCAGGCCACTCAGCAGGGAGGACATCACATCCTTGTAGATCTGAATCCTGGTGGCCTCCAGGTTATTGGTGGCATGCAGCAGTGTAGACATTTCAAGGCTTACGGGGATGAAATGTACACAACACAAGGTAAGTTTGTATGTTGTGGGTATTTGCTGAGATATATTGCAAAAGGTTGATAACAGTTGTTATCCTTGGTGGATTTGATAACAATGCGAGACATTTAAAAGAATAAAAATGTTAAACTAGAAAATGCCACCATATTCTAAGAGGGAATCAGAGGTTAGAACATTTACTGATTTGGTTCTTCTTATGACACTGATACTGGTCTAAAAATAAATTGACTACATCGAATTAAAGGGAAGACTGCCAATTTCTGTTTAATACATTTCATTTTATATGCTAATACCTTTTTTTCCCACAATCATTGACTTGCCAGTTTCTTTAATCATTTTTGTTCTATTAAAGGATATAAAGCCTTAAGTAGGGATATTTAATTCCCCCTAAGAAGTCTACTTACTTCTCCAAAGCCTGGTACATGTTCTGTGGATCCTCCAGCACCATAGTGTCCACCATCTTGTCTTCAAATGTTGCCTCATCTTTTACCGTCTCAGTCATGTTGCAGTCTGTATACTCTGGGTCTGAATCGCCTCTGTTTCTCTGGAGGAACAAATCATTTGCACTGTATAGTAAAATAAAATTCTCAAATACTTTATACAGTTTAGATGTTTTTTGAATTTGTGATACCCTTTGCTGAAGAAGGTTCAGCCTGGTTCTAGGACCTATCAGGTTCATGGCCAGAAACCCCAGTGACAGCAGCACCAACGTGACAAAGAACCCCACAACAAATCCAGCAAAATGGACCCCGTGGTTAGGATAAATCTAAATTGGTGGGCAGAGACATCAGACTTCTGTTAAAATAAATGTGACCACAAATTTGAAGTAAGAATGAACATGCAATGCTGAAGCTGCAGGTGTGTTTCCAGTTAAGGAACTTCCACAACTTACCCTGTCAGTGGAATTCACTCTCAGGGTTAGATTAGCTGTTAACGGACCAAACATACTGACATCATTCTGTGGAGTCGAGAAAAAAATACTCTGGGTAAGACAACAGAAAATGTTCGAATGATACTGACATGATACTGCTGTCAATTTGCTTTTCAAGTTAAAAAGAGCAGAAATACCTGTGAGGCGTTAGAGAAGGTGAGAAAAGCTGGAAGGTCAAGGACTTCGTTCTTATGACTCCTTATGTGAGCAGTATAATTAACAATAACTTGGGATCCAGCTAAAGAAATTAAATCAATAAAGTTACTTATTGTGGATGCACCATGCAGAAAATTCAAATATTACACATACAATCATCTCTAAAAGCATTTTGACTCCCAGACATACCAGACAGTGAATCAATGGCAAACGTCTGGTAGCCTCTTTCCACCACCTTGCCTTCAGTTTTTAGGGGTACTATTCCAGAGATGGAGTCCCGGATAGCCACTTGAGACAGGTTAGTGCCACCTACTGGGCCCATGTTGTGAATCAGCAGGAAGAATGTCAGCTGAGGAGGATCAGTGTCGTGCTTCACCTGGGGACCACGTGAGTATGAATCACTGGACAGTCTTCAACTTGTTCATTTGCTGTTTAAAACTGGTCAAGCAAAATACGTAGACATAGATCAAATGTATTGTATTCTAAGAATTATGTTGATGTACCTGTGCACACTTGTGGAATTTGACCCCAAATGCAGATGGAGGTGCCACACTCTGAACCTGCAGAAACAGTCAGCACACTGTATAATTAGTTTCTTCCAATAAATTAATGATCTGTATAATATGAAGTAATAATGTGATAGTTTGTTTGGTATGTGAATGCTGATTCTCCATACACTCCATAATCCAAAAATACTTATTTTTAAAACTGCCAGTACGTAACAGATAAATTTGAAATACACATGAAAAATATACACTAGACAACAATATTTTTCTACCAAAAAATGAATGATACACATACTTTTGACAATACACTAAAATAAAAAAATCTCATGAATTACCATCTACATGAGATGGTGGATGCATAATACATCTGCCAACTCCATGATAACAAGTCATTCTCATAAACACACCTGAGGCAGAGTGTGGCCCGGGTTGTATCTGGTGAGTGTGCTTCTGCGGCCCCGGAGGTGCAAGATGTTTGACATATAGGTAAATGAAGTGAAAAAGGAGTGTCCCCATGGACCAGCAGGAGCTGAAGAAGAGAGTGCCCCCCCTGCAGACAAAACCGTGGGCCCATTGATTTCCATAGTACCTGTCAGGTTAAGTATAGGGTGCTTGAAAAGCCTGAGTAAAACACAGTTAAACATGCTGAACTTGACAATATATAAATGAATATATTTACACATATGCATACATATTAAAGTTTTGCATGTACCTGTGTACTATAGATTTTAGTATAGTAGTCTGTAAAACTATTCAATCATCTGTACATGTACAGCGTTTGAAAGAAAATAACCTGTATACAGTAACCAGAGAGTCTTTACCTATCATGTTGTATGTACGATTGTTCAGACAGACGGTTTACTGTGTATAGTGTTAACTGAGAGAGAATTACACACCGTCCATTTGAAGCAATGTCAGCTCTGATGATTTCCCACCGGGGTCATGCTGCGTTACATGGATACTGCAGAGGCTCTACAATGGAAAAGGGGCATTTCGTTTTATACATTTAATGTTAACTATTTATTCACATATCTGAAATAGCTTTATCCAGTGACAGACGAAAGTAAGATTCAGGGATACAACACAATAAATCATATCACTGTAATTTGCAGGATACAGTTCAGACTAGAGAGATGTGATATGTGGCTGTATGAACATAGCTAGACAATAAAATCACTACAGGTGATGACTGAGACTAAACCTTCATCTAAAGAGTGATTGAGTAGTAAAGTTACAGTTTCACCGATTCTAGGTTCAGCATAGTATAGATGTTTACCATTAGGCCTCTTACCTCCTGTGGGGGTGTTGTGTACCATGATGCATCCTGAAATGTGCCGTCATAACAAGGCTGACGTCCAGCACTGGACTCCAACACACCGGCGTGCAGAGACTCACGCCGGGTCACATTGTGACACCAAGGCAAATATAAAGGAGGTGGAAACAAACATGACACTTGGATATTCAAGATAAATAACAATATCGTGACCCTCTTCGCGATGAAGTGTGCCTGAAGCATTCGTAAGTTGGTGTGCCACCCTCACCAAGGAGAGCCGCTAGCTAACGGGCTGCATTGTGTCTGGATGTTGTCTCTGTTAGAATCCGCGATGAAAACATTTTACACAGACTTTTTTTCTTCAGAAATAACAAAGGTCGCAACGTTTCTGACGAACGAGAACATCTTACTTGGATGCTAGTATTTCAGGATAAACAATGGACGCGTTTTCAAAGATTTATACACGAACACAAGGTCCATCGTCACCGTTGCAGCACAACTTCGGAAAACATTTCCAAAACTTGGGAGAACGGGAAACTCCTTAAGGAGCGTCAAGAGCAACAATGTACACACGTACTTCCGCTCTTGGCTTTCAAATTAAAACAACAATGGCGAGCTCGAGGGGGGGGATTGGAAGTGTAGACACCTAAAAATATATTACTAAGACACAATACGAATAGATGCCACCTGCATTTGAGCCAATGTTATTATGGTGAGTAATCCCGTTATTTTCAACCACGCAAGATTCTTGTGCTTTAATATTGAAGGCAAATTAAGCCCTTTTCCGGCCTAATTCCGGCTGGCTTTACCGTCTTAACGCAGTTCAGGCTCCTTAAATCTCCGTCCACCCATTGGCTTAAATATACACCAAGTTTGTCGTTTTGGGGAAAATGTTTTGCTGTACGAAGTTGTTGAAATCGTAGGTTGCTAATATTTCTAAAGTTAAAACCTTTTAAGGTGGAAAATAAACATTTAAAACGCAAGAAGCTTGAGCGTGAAGAGCCAGAAGCTACTTTTCTTGGAGTTTTGTCAGCGTTAAGTTAGCTAGCTTGATGATGTTGCCGACAAACTGCTAACATTCATAACATAAGTGTTGCTGCACTTTGAAGAGAAATGACAGAGCAGGCCCTGATAGCGGGATGCGGCACTGATGTGTTGGTCTGTTTCGCCGAGTCTCTGCACATATACACAGGACTGTTAACTGTGGCTACAGTGTGTGGAGGGCTTTCTGGTATACTAGCTGCTGCTCTTTTATATGTCTTCTGCCTGAAGCCTTTGCTGTTGACGAGACAAGTAAGCAAACAACACGAAACCTATTTTTCTTCTCTTTTTATCGAGGTGTTATTGTCCATTCTTGATGCATATTGTCCTGTATCAATCCCATCAGGGTTACAATGCGAGGCGGCTGTTTGAACCTGATGATGGGGAATTAGACAACAACCAAAGTGACTGTGTCAGCAACAGCAGGAAGGAGGCTCCAAGTGGCACCGCTAATGATAAAGTATAACATCCAAGACAAGTGGCACACTGTCTGAGACTTATTGTAGCTACATGTTTACTAATTAACTTCCCACTAACCTATTATGTCTGTTTACTTATTGCTCAGGAGAAGAAGCAGCCACCCATAAACAGTGATGTGGCGGCATTTGCATCCAGAGCAAAGGTGGTTTATCCCATCAACCAAAAATACAGAGTAAGTCTGTCAGAAATATATAGCTTATCTCATAATAGCTGCACTTTCTGCCAGGTACATAAAGTAATAGACTCCTTACAAAACTATTGAAGTAAAGGCTTTGACCAAGGTCACTGATTTTATAAGATTTTGTATGTTTTTGTTAAGCATAAATAATGGTAATGGTAATATATAGTTTGACTAGCCTTTTGGAAATCAATTCATGGGTGAATGAGCGTTATTATAGTATGTTGCAATTAGTTGGTTTATGAATATGCTTCTCTTACTTACGACACACCCGGGCACTGCCAAATTGGCCACTGGAATTACACTAAAACCTTACCTGCAACCTTTGGCGTATCTGTCAGCCTTTAGCAGACGGCGCATCCAACCCATCTCTACATGAACACTCCAAGTTGCCAGCAATGCCTAACGACGGGTCATCCTCCTCCACGGATGGAGATTCTCTGAGCCAAGAGCAAGACAACGATGACAGCAGTCAGTTTATCTCCTCCTCGCTGGTCCCCAAGAGCCTGCAGAACCAGAGCTTCACCAGGGTCTCTCACTACCCTCACACACTGACACAACCAGGGTAAGAGGCAGTAGTCTGTAAACGTTAATCCATAACCTTAACCTTACAGCAAGTATGCACAGACACAGGTTTGCTGGAAGTGATTAGACTCTTGTTTTGTCTGCAGTTTTGAAGGTAGGATCAGCCTGTACTGTTTGGCCTTGCAGGATATACAACAACATTGCTCCCAGCTTCAGGAAGAAAAATGTCTGGTGAGTTTTTGTCATTTCTCTTTAATACAGTAATAAAATAGTTATTAAGTATATTTCTTGGAGGCCCAGTATGTTGGATTTAGTGGCATCCAGTGGTGTAGTTGTAGATTGTAACTCTAAGGTTGGCCATTACATGTAGAAAGTGACCCGCGGCACCTGTACTTAAAAATGACTCATGGCTAAGGTAACGAAAAGAGCAATTCTTATTTTCAGCCTCATAAATGTTACAGACTGGACCTTTTTAAAGTGTGTTTGTTCAAGTGGTTGTTTTATCCTCCATTATTACTTTTTTCCTTTTGATAGATTTTTCTTCAAATGGTGAAAATAATATTCAGCTGTCGTTTTCCAAAAGACAAAAACGATGCTGACTTCACCAAGAATATTCTTCAAATGCAAGCAAAGGTAGCGTCAGATGTCTATTACTAACAAATGGCTTGATCGACTGTGCATAGAAACACTGACATTTAGATTTTAAACCATAGGAACGTATGTTGTGTTATTTCAGGAACTGAATGAGCTGAAGAAACAGTTGTCAACAGACCTCACTGCCACTGAGAAAAATGATGACTGTACTTTCCTAGAGGAAATAGAGAGAGCTCAGAAAGATCTTCTCGAACGGGGCCTGCAAGTGGTAAAAGCGAGGAGAAAAATCTAAAAAGCAAATTATTTAACAATTATACTAATACTAATAATACAAGGCTATTAGACCACCTTTATTTACAGTGGCCGTTCAGAAAATTAATTCCTATGTTTCTTCACAGTCCAGACGATTCAGCAAACAAGTGGAGGACTTGTGCCAGCATCTGCTGAAAAAGACCAGCGTTTTCTCTCCAGATGAAGCCCAGGATGTTATTCTCTCTCTCATCCAGACTCTTGTGTTATTAGAGAACCACCTGATGAACACACAAGAAGCTGATCTAAAGGTAAAGCAATACTAGTCACTGCTTGGTATACCATTCATTTTGCTTCTCATTGTGTCGTCTAAAGATTCCTCGAGTTGAACCATGTCTTTCTTTTCTACTTCTCTTAGAGGATCCAACAGAAGTTGTTGTGGTGGGAGGAGTTGACAGGGCTTCTTCAATCCCAACCTGCCTTGCTAAAGCGGGAAGTGTGTCTGAGGCAGGGCTTGATAGCCACAACACTGGAGCAGCTGACGAGCGATGATGTTTTGACCTTCAGCCACATGGAAAAGATACTTTCAGAGGTTCAGGCCAGTCTGACTGACGGCCTTCAACAGTGCACTGAGGGTAAGACGTGTGAAGTGAGAATGATTTCAGTTTTATTTAAGGAAATACACCGGTACTATCAGGTCAATAGAAAATAGATTTTATAGTTTGTTAAGCAAGGTGATTTAAAAAAAATTGTGTCTTCAGACAGTTACCCAAATTCTGACCAAATGTGTGTGTCATTTTCTCACATTATACTATTTATTTTACTTACATTATAGTTTCTGATGGCAGAAACAGTGGACATTGTCTAGCCTACTTTCAAACTTAAATGACGTACTCTCTCAAAATAGACCATTTCTGGGAATCTTCTTTAGCTCCTTAAATAAGGTCAGGTTCTTTCAGGACAGCACAGAATATCACGTCTGTTACAGCACCCGAGACTCTCTTTCAGCATACTGTAACGCTTGACACAGATTGTTGCTGCTGATCTACTGTGTAATAAAAGGCACACTAATCATGTTTAAAGTAACAGTGCAGCTTGTCCCTCTAAGTAAAAATGGTGATTGACAATGAAAAATCTTTTGAACTATGTAACTATTTAAAACAGTAATAAAGGCAATGTTTTAATGTCTCTTCCTCACAATCAAAGAAACAGTAATTCTTTATAGAGCGTTTGCAGGTTCAACAACCTTACAGGGGGAAAAATTCTTCACTGTCAGTAGCCTCATTAGACCATATAGCAATGTAGCAATAAGGGCTTTAACAACTGAGTATGTGGTGTTACTGCTCTTTTCTCTTTAAATGACGACGATATTTTGAAAATGTTGTCCACCTTCAAAAGTTTATTGATCACGTTCCAGAGTGCACAAGGAAGACAAAGGAGCTGGTGAATGACAAGTGCAGCAGAATGGAGTCCAAGCGGAAGAAGCTTTTGAGGAGCCAGACCAAAGAGAAGAGCCGTGCGCTGGAACTAAGACAGACTCACGGTGACCTGCAGCAGCTCACCAAGGTCAGAACATTTTGCCGCCCCCACCCCCCCTTACTTCAATATGTTGATCAGGGATTAGTGTTAAATAAATTCAAATAGATAAATAGGCCAAGCAAATGCTTCCTGGTTCATAATTGTCTTTGTTGGTTCTTCTCTACTCTTAGCTTTACTATTGGTGATTAAATATGTAGAAGAAAAGACCGGCAAGGTAGATAAAACCTACAGCACATGTAGATCCACTGGTATCTACATCTGAGCTGTAACCTTTCCTCTAGGCGTACCAGGAGCTGCTGATGAAACACAGGCAGCAGATTGCTGACTTGGAGCTGCAGCAGGACAACAGGGTGGCTGAAACCCTCTCTGACCATTGGAAGGTAAACAATTGATTACTATATTTTGTATGTGTATATGTATTTCCATTCTTCTTATGTTGTTGTTCTTGTTTTTGTATGTTCAGAAACTCCATTTGTGCTGGTCAAAGAAGCTTGGAGAGCTAGCCAAGGGCGTCTTTCTCACTTCCGTGCGTGCCCAGTCAAAGCTCCCTGCTGAGCGCTGTGAGGAGCTGTGGCTGGATCTGGAACAGGAGCTGGTTCCACAGCTTCAGCAGGCAGAGTGCACTATCAAGATGCAACTAGAGGATGTGAGGGCTCAGCTGGATAAAGATGGACAGGTAGAAACCATCTGCTGGATCAATAACACGTTTTTTCACTTGTAAACATTGTTTCATACTCATAAATCCAAGGTCATCAGATATTTGTATTAGAGCATTCCATTGTTTCTAAGAGAGCCTCTTTTTTTCTCTAGGTGTGGAGTGAGGAGATGGTACTGGTGCAGGCCTGTCTCAAACATCTGAGTGAACAACAGATGAAGATCCTCCATGCCATGGTGGCCAGACAGGGCTACACACTCAACAGGTGAGATTAGAAGACCTCTCTCAAAGAGTATGCATGGCATATTGAGGGTGCCAAAGATAACGACAACGATAAATCTACCCTAACAACAGTTTTACAACACAGCTTTCTTCTATGTGGCAATATGCACTTATGCAGTATCTAAATCAATTTTTACGACTTACTCAGAAAAATGCAATGTGAACTTCTTCTCAGCCAAGTGGGGAGTTTGATAGAGAAGAAACATGAGCACCTGCTGGCGGCGGTACAGAGGTACTTTGTGGTCAGGCACTTCTGTCTGCACATGCTGAAGGAGATGAGGCTGTCCAAGCTGAAGGCACTCTCTCAGACTGATTTTAGAGCTGTGCTGATGGAGGATCCTAGTAAGAGCCAGTCCTGTGTCAATTCAACTCTGAAGGTGGGAAAAATGTATTCTTTTATTAATACATTTTTAAGCACCACAAAACAAAACCTTTACAAACCTCTGGTTCAGTATGTTTCCTCCTATTGATTATAGCAGTAGCTGAAGTTATGAGCATATTGAACACTGTACTGTATCAATCACAGAATAGCAGTGCCAGCCTAGCAGAGAGGCATCTGGGTCCAGAGAGTCAGTTGGTGGGCCACAGCTTCCAGCAGGAGTTCCTGTCTGAACTGGAGACGGGGACGGAGCTTCTTCAGAGCCATGCACAGCTGGTGCTGGGAAACGCCCTCAGCCATGCAATCCAAAAGATGATGGAGACTGAGTCTGAGTCACAGACCTCTCCCAAAGAAGAGGATGGCTTAAAGGTAGGGTCTGGGTTGGGTTATTATTATTGTATTAAGCTCTCATAAATTATAAGCAACTTTCTTTCTCTGTTGCATTAGGTATGTTTGTTAAGTACATCACTATAAAATTTTTTTCCTCATTAGCACCACCTGACAGAGGCTTCCTCGGAGAGTGTGTATGTGACCAAAGATTCTCTCACTGCCCTGGTCCGAAGCTACTATTCACATCTACGGGACATTATCAACAAATTGCAGCAGGATCAGTCAAACAAAAACCAGGGTGAGATGACAATCAGTTGCACATGTCCAGATCTGTGTAAACTCTGAGTTTGATTAAATGTGACACAAATTGATGCTACATATACAGCATATACATATATATTTCATTTGTAAGTCATAGGAAAAATATTTGCAATAGTTTAATCATTACTATGATTTTGTTAGAGTTAGGTCATAACTGACTGTGAATTGTTAATTTACTATTTAACTGAATTATTCATCTCATTTACTGTTGGAAACCTTCCCCTCAGAGTTAAATGAGAAACAAGAGAGCAGCAGTCAGCTGAGCAGATCCTTGCTGAGGGAGCTGGTGAACTGGGGCAAAAAACCCACCTCTGCCGAGTTTCAACAGAGGTACAACAACCACACACTGCACTGCCTTTCTGCACTACACACTTGTGTGAGTCTTAAGTACATTAAATATGAATCATTTGGGTTGTTACTTTGTTTTCTTGTGTGTCAGGGTTGAACTCCACAAGAGGAAGTTGTTGGAGCAATGTGATCTGGAACAGGAAGCAATATGCGAGGAACTCAGGCGGAAGAAAGTAGCTCAGGATCAGACCATGAAGAGGATCAAAGCACAGCTGCTGGTTAGTACGTTTCCTGTCTTCTGTACTTCTCGACCTGATAATGGGTTTATGAATTGATTTACAAGCCTGCCTTGTTATTGTCTGTAAGCACTGTGTTGCTGTGTCCATTAGGAGGCAGAAGAAAACTTCATAACTGAGCTGGCAGCCTTGGCCCGGGTTTCTCTCCACAGTCAAGATCCAGAACCAAGCAGTGATGAGGACAACATCGGTAAGCACCTTTACCTCAGATAGTAAAAATACGTATACGCCTCTCCTCTGTCTCTGTCCTTCATGATGTCATATTTTCACAGGTAATGAGGGCACAACTATACTGGATCTGCTTTCCCTGAACCCAGCATTAGATCCGGCCTTGAATCCGTCACTGACTCCAACGATTGTAACTCCGGTGGGGAAATCAAAGCCAAAGAAGAAAAGAGAACGAGAATCTCATCTCATTTGAAATCATAACGCAGTAATGTTTACATGTTAATACAGTAATATCCTGTGAAACGTTTACTCTTATTTTTATTGTTTATAAAGTGTAAATACCCCTACTTGTCTACTGTTACCATTTTATTGTTAGGAAGGCCCTTTCGGTTTGTTTGCATCAAACGAGGAATCTGTCCTTAATTTATGTGTAAATGGACTCTGGTCTAATTTGATTGTGGAAGTAGGTTACTGAAATGTTGCAGTAGTTACAAAAACCATACATTCCTCAAGTAGTCTGTGTTTTTGTAAATGTCATTTGCTATCAAATAATACAACAGAAGCAGGACATCGTTTGAATGCATTATTCATCTTTTGTACTTTTTTAACCTGGTTTACAGAAGCACTGTGCTAACAGTAATTCATTATTGCCCTATACCTATACCCACATTGCTTTTCATACCACGGCTCATTCACCACATTGATTCTCAGTGATTCCTGAGTACACGGTGTGATGGATGTGCTGCTCTGTGAGTTGTAGGTGAATTAGAGATGTCCATTCTGATTGTAGCAGAGTGCTACTACTCAGCGATGAAAGCCTTGCCCTTCTCTTGCTCTAATGGGGTTTTAAGTACAGCTCTTTATGGATGATAATGCAATGGTGAAAAGTCTGAGAGGGCTGAAGTCTGGCAGACAGTTCTGCGTGTAGGCAGCAATCTAGCAGGCAATTTACCCCAGACCCTTATGGGTTACTGTCAGTTTGGACTTTTAGGAGTGTCAATTAGCAAACATCAATTTTTAATACGTCCTTTATACGCTCAACCTGCACACATAACCAATTATTGCTATGGCACCCTGAGAAAATATGCTCATGGACCTGACCCACTCATACACACAGGAGTGTCCCGCCAGGAGTGTGTGTGTGTGTCTCTCCTCCAATGTATCAGTTAGAAAGGTTTTTTTGACTTTTGCATGTGCCGTCGCTGATCTGTGGTGAGGGGAAACCGTTTGGATGTATTTTGAGGTCCCTTAGGGGACTGCAGTGACTTGTGGGAAGATGACCTGATTTCTAATTTTCTCTTCTCCTGCCTGGGCTGTCGGCTAGTCGCTGCTACAAACGGAGAAGTCCATGAAAGGACAGAATGAGCCGCCCTGGATTTATTTGGAACATGGCCTCGCTATTGGCGTAAAACTGGATTTTATTTGTCATTTTTCATGGACGCATCCGCGACTGTAATTCTCTTTAAATAGATTCAGGTAAGTGGAAAGACCCCATAGGCTCACATCCGCGTAAGCTACACCTTTTTGTGTGGTAAAAATTATTCTTACAACCCAAATTGCATTTTGCAGCACTCCCAGCTGGCACACAAACACAACAGGGGGACTCTCAGTACCGATTGTTGCGCCTCCAGGAAACTGTCCTGTTTCTACGTCTTGAGACTGTTTTCAGAAGGTGCCTCAAATAAAGTTACGTGGTGCATGTTAGTGTATTCATCGCTACGTCCCGCATTTGTTCAGTCAAGTGGGCGAGTATGCCCTGAAGCTGTTAATAGAGATGAGAAGATTAAAAATGTCCATTGAGGTAAAGATGTGCGCAGTGTGACGGCGTCATCAGATCAGATGATCGGTTATTTTAGGGGCCAAAAACAAGGTCGCTTTCCAGATTCCCACTCAAAGGGCTTTTTCCATCCGAGTGTAAGAAACCGTAGCAAATCTGAAACACTGCTGCTCAATTGTAACACCTATTATCTATATCAATGTTTTAGAGAATAATAAAAAAAAAAAAAGTACTGTAATACATAATAACATCCAATAATGGTTTATTGCTATTGGTTTATTAATAATATATTAATATAAAATACTATACAAAATACATAACTTATATATACTTATATAGCCTAACTAATATATTATCATTATACTTTCATTAAATATTTTGATTATATTATTATTATTATTATTATTATTATGTAACAATATTAATATTATAAGGACTGGTTTAAGATTTACATGCAGTTATCAGATTGCATATGGGACTTTACTTCCACCTGCAATCCTGTTTCTGTCTTTTACATCTTGTCTCAGTGGCTTTGTTTGACCTTGTTCCTTAACAGTGCTATACAACAAATATTGCTTTGCCTTGCTAACTGCCTTGTTTTCTCTCTCAGGTGAGCAACCATGGCTAACCTGCAGCAGGAATACCCTGGGGTCCTATTGGGGATCCTGGAGGAACTGGCCAATATGCGCCAATTGCTGACCTTCCAGGACCTTTGTCGCATGGTCAGCACCCGCTTTGACCTGGAACACCTTATCGAACTCAGGAGTTTGCTGTTTGCTGCTGCCAGCCGGGACCCCTGTTTCCCAGCTACCCTCTTCAGAGACCGGGTTTCTGCCAGAGGCCAGGGGCTATCTCCCATAGGTGTCGCTGCTGACATTGTAACTATCTTCAACCTTATTCAGATGACGGGTGGAGCCCCTGATGATAGCCAACCAGTGAGAGCCCAGACAGTCCTCCCCGTCGACCAGTCCCCAGGCCCCAGTCTGCCTGGAGTGCACCAGCTGAACATTTATGGTCGAGAAAGAGCACGTGCCCACTCTGACTCCAGTGGCAGGCCTATCGACCAACACTTGCTGTTTCCAAGATCGAATTACTCTGCCCGCAAGCGAGCAAGTCTTCCCCCGGATCCAATCTCACTTGTGTCCTCCCCTCCAATAAGGGCGAGGGCTGTGTCTTTTGACTTGCCTCACACCACACTTATGTACCCTAGTGGTCAAATCCCCAACGAAGTCATGAAGAATATCTACTTGCCTTTGGAGACGGACAGCGAGTCTAGTGGAGATTCTGCAGCCATCGAGGTGTTTGAACCTGAACCGGGAACGTCTGTCGACCAGAAGAGAAACATATTTAAGAAGGACTTCCATAACCAGCCGCCTCTGATACCACAGGTGACCATTAACAGTGAGTCTCCTAGTCCCAGCGAGGCGAAGAAAGGCTTCATCAATCACAGCTTTGACATGATTCCAAATCCTTATCCGTCACCAACAACAGTCCACCAGTTGCCAGAGCAGCGGGCTAAACATGAGAGCCTTGATGACCTACAGGACTCAACTTACTTTGGACCTGGGTCAGTCCCAGACTGGTCCCCCCAGCACCTTCAACCTCCCAGGACACAGCGAGCCATCTGGAGCAACAAGAGTCACAGTTTAGAGGACCGTATAGGCTTGGGCAGCGTTGGAGTGGGGATGGAATCACAAGGAGGGCAACTTCCAAGACGATCAACCCCTGCTATCAGCCATTTGGGGGGGTCCTCAGGAGGTGAGAGTGGGGATAGTGGATTGCCATTTGGAGGTGATGTAGTCAAGGCTCAGGGAACCCAGACAGACCCACCAGACCCCCGGCGCCTCCGTAGCCTGGTCCATGCTGATCGCCTCTCCTTCATGACCTCATTAGATGACCCTGAATTTGGTGAGGATGACATCAGTGCCATCTTTCGTTTCTTAGATGACATAAGCATGTGTGGTTCCACGGGAGTCCTGCACCCCAGTGATGGATCAGCGGCCATTAATCAGGACACCCCGGAGGCCCGACGTGGCCGCCTAGGTCAACTCCAAAGGCTTTTCCACTCCCTTGAAAGCAGCGATGACGGGCTCAAGGCCAGTGTGTGTAAGCTGCTGCTCCGTATGAGCCAGATAGAAAGACAACTGGAGTCACTGAACGATGTAAAGGCTGAGATTTCTCAGGTGCTGTCTGCTCTGCAGCGACTTGATGAAAAGATCCAGCAGCCTATCAGTGGTGGTGGACAAGGCACCAGTGGACGATGGCTAGAACCTCTTAGTGGTGTGTCTTCCTTTATGAGCCACCCTCTAACCCCCTCTGAGTCATCAGAGCCTCAGCCTCTGTCTGCATCTGGTCATATGTTTCCAGGGACCAGCACTAGTAGTCTGGACTGGAGCCATTGGAACACTCCTCGGGAGCAAACAGAGACCAGCAAAGGTCAGGCTGATTCAAAGGGGAGTAAAGAAGGGAAGAAGGATGCTTCATCTCGTCGTGCTTCCAAAACCCAGCCTGAGGAGAAAGGTGTCTCTGATTCCAAACAGCTGAATGTCAACTCTGCACGAGACTGGACAGTGTCCTTCTCAAAAAGTAAAGATGGCAAAGCTTCACATGGGCAGGTAGACTTTGTAAATTTCTATATTTCCCATGATATATGTAACAGCAACCATTAGATGACAGATGGGTTTCTCGGCATATAAGCATCAGCTCTTAAAGAGATTGAACTGTAATCCATTTTGAAGGCAAAAGTATTCACACCATGTGCGTATCCGTGCTGTATGACCACAAAATATGCTTGGCCTGTAGCAAGGCCTGTGGTCTGCTGGGTAGACACACATAATTATGTGGTTGGTTTACAAACTGATCTAGCCACTTTGTGGGTTGTTAATTTAAAACTTAACAGCGATCCCCCTCCGCCCCCCTCCCTCCAGCCTGCGACATGATGTCATAAATATAATCCAGCTCGCAAGATTTTTATTTTTCTCGTTTCATATTAATTTGAACCAACCTTTCATATACAATTAATGTAAAAACACAGTTTTATTTTTAAAAATGTATTTTGTTTGGGACAAAATAATTGAAAGGTTCTTACAAATGCGTGCAAACAGTTGATAAGAAGAGTTAAGTATAATGTATAATGTTAGTAATGCAAATATTGCGCTTTCTTGTGGCCCTCGTATTAGATGACAATACCAGCAATCTGTTCAAATTCATTTCGTTTAGCTGGGGTATTTATTTAAAACTAATATTGTCAACTTTGCCTGTATTTCACATATTTTTAATGTTAAAATATCAGTATACATTAAGTATGTGTTTGGCCCATTTTTCTTCTAGGCGGATCAGTCAGGCAGCACAACTAACCTACTCTCCCAAAAGTCCTCCACCCTGGTGGAACAAGTGTTTAACTCATCCCTGTTCCGCCACAAAGACAGCAGTCTGACAGGTGGACTAACCTCTGGGAAAATCATAGACCCCAGACTGGCTGAGGGGAGGGGAAGGCCCATATGGACTGTCGATGACAGGGAGGCACGAGTCACCCCATTGGATTTACAGGTAAGGTGTTTTTGGGTAGGCTGTGTTTGTTTCCTGTCATGGCTTTTATATACTTATATAAAGTGTTTAATTGTTGTAGTCTGTAGACTAAATGGGATCTGTTTTCTGGTTTATTTTTAGGACAATACATAATGCAGGCTTAAGATAAATACAATAAAATACAATTCTGTGTCATAAATCAACCCTTCAATGGAGCATAGCAGCAAAAAGTATTCAATATTTGAGCTTTCCTACATCTTAAATTAGACTCAGATTTGTATTTAATCTATAAGTTCATATCTGTTCTAAAATATTTGAATGCTGTCATGTTCCTCAGGGCCAGGAGTCTCTGAACCCCAACAACATGGAGTTCTGGATGGACGACATCTACACTCCAGGCTATGATGCTCTACTCAGGCGTAAGGAGGCTAACCTCCGCCGCGTCAAGGTCTGCAAGCTGCTTGCACTCATTGCCACAGCAGTGGCTATAATTCTTATCATCGTCATTCCCATTTGCACCGTTGGGTCATGAAAAGCCTTACAGAGAGCTAACATTGTTGCCTGTCTTTATTTTATTCATTTATTTTCAGCAGCTATGTGCTGTACCCAGGAACTTGCATACCATTCTCGTGGAGATTAGTGGATGAGAGACTGTGACTCTGGAACCCTAAAGCTGTACCTCAGTACATCCTTACATTTCTCTGCATGCAGCACCATTATTTATGACTTCTGAAAAACAGGAGGATTTGAAGTGTAGCTTACTTTGAAATCCATCCCTCATGCAGTTAAAACAAATTGTAAGTAATCTCCAATGCCAAGTCATTTATTTCATGTTTTTTGTTCTTAATAATTTCAGGTGGCGCCAAAAGGAAGTCATTAAAAAGTTTTAAATAATTCTAAAATAACTCTGAGAGGATATGTTGAAACTACTAATACTGAGCCATTGCAAAAGTGTCAATTTCCTTTGATTTTTTCATTTTGTCTGCTCTCTTCTGAGAAACAACACTGTTACAAATGCATTGTGATTCAGCTTCAGCCTTGAGCACTGCCTGACTCTTTCTTGCTGTTCCCTTGAGAACACTACAGGGCTTATTTCACTTCTATGTAAAATAATAGTTTTATCAGTACATAAGAGTTTTCCATCTACAGTTTATAAATGGTAATGGATCCTGTCTACAGGAGTGTTTTTATTTTCTTTTAGTTTTAATGTTCTTTTCCTTTATTTAAGCAACAAGATATACTGCTAAAACAAGCTTAAATCAATAAAAATAATATTTTTATAGAGTCCCTTCCCATTTTTCAAACTGGAAAATATAAGCTGTTTAATCCACTCCTGAATGTGTTTGGGTTGGAGTGTTTACCAAGTGTCAAGTTTCAAAAAATGGAAGATAAAAATCTTGTTGTTGTTGAAGCAGTGAAGGAAAGAGGGAGGCTTTTCCAGTAAACACTCTTTGAAAAGGATATTCCACTTGTAATTCAATTGATGGGATGTTAGAAGTGCACCTATGCACATTAACTTTGCCCTACACTCACTTGGCCAGAGCTTTTCCACATAGCCTACCTGCAGACTCACTTAGCACCAACAGATTCATCTGGCGTCCTTACACGGATGAGGAAAGTAGTTTTGCCAGTGGTGTTACATTCCGTTTTGTAAAAACATCCTGTTAACTCAGGAAGCATTGTATGAAAAGTGACTCTTGGTGCTGGTGGCAGGCTGTTAAAACTATGGGGGGTTGACAAAAAACATGTATACTTTTAGAATATAGTGAAATTCAATATAATATTTCTGCAAGAATACAACCTTCGGGAATCTTGTAGTGTTCACTTTTTGTTGAGACTCTGTCAGAGAAGTGTTGATTAAACTCGAAGGTAAGACTGTAATGCAAATGTACAATGCGTATTACAGTCTGGTCAAAATAGGCACACTTTTCAATCAACCCCGTCAGTAACCACAGCCTCAAAATTACCAAATTGTGAAATTCAACACCTGACACAATCTCATTTCTAGTATTTTTTGGCTAATGTATTGTATTTCATTCATTTGTGTAGGTTTTTTTGTCCACTCCCTCTATCAGTATGGATGATTTTATGTATGGAGTCACCAAAGTGGACAGAAACTACATCAAAATCTTGTTTCCTTTATCTGTAGCCAGACCAATAAACTTCACTTTGCTTTGTGAGCACAAATATGCACAGGATGTATATGGGGTGTGTTCTGCTTCAATGCATCCTCCTAAGTAGATGTATATCTGCCAAGTGTTCCCCATGAGGCTGCTTGTGGATCCATTACCCTTCCAATGGTGCCACTGAGGAGGCCTAACCCTGCAGTCAGCACAGTCTGCATTAGAGCCTCCTGACACTTTGTTCACTCCTAAGATGTACTTATGAAATTTGGATCTTGTTGTTGTCATATCCATGCACCTTTTAGATATCTGTGAACTCATTATTCAGGTAAACACTCTGTCTTAAAAACTGCTTGTAGATGAAAGAGAATTTGTGCAGGTATTACAGTACGAGTTACTGGTGTGCAGTGCTTTGATTGTGAGGGTGTATGTTGAATTTTGCTGCCTCTGAATAAACTCGGCAAAGTGGTGACCTGACTTTTACAATATGTTGTCTGATCCGATAAACAATAAATTAAGAACTAATTGTGTTATAAACACATTTAAAATCACGGTGAAAGAAATAATGTCTCCTGAAAGCAACTGCTCTGTTATGCAAAATTAATGATTTCCCATTTTCTTCCTCAGGGTGATGCACTTAGATGATGCCAGAAAGGGCAGAGAGCAACTGGTGTAAATAGAGAATTCTGGCAGTTAAATGATCTGTGACTGGAGGAAATATACATGAAGATGAATAATTGATAAAGACAGAGAGCACATATTGACTGACAGATCCTATTATGTCCAATCAACTCTAATGGACCTGCAGGACATACACAAGCATACAATGTCCTGGGGACAAGTGCAGTGCTAAATCAGAATTCCAATGCATTATAAAAACACACAAGCACACACAAATAATTTATAGTCTAATGTTGAGTTGTTTAAAAATGCCTAATGTGTTATGGACACATATACATGTAATTGTTTGCAGTTGACACTGTGTGTGTGTGTGTGTGTGTGTGTGTGTGTGTGTGTGTGTGTGTGTGTGTGTGTGTGTGTGTGTGTTACCCTCATTAAATGTTGCACAGTGTGTTGAGCTGCTGCTGCACCCAGATATGCCATCCGTGGCTGATTAATGATGCTGTTGCGTGCATCCCATGTGCCACGACAACAGGACACAGTCGCTGACTGTTTCAAAGGATATTATGATTTCACACATAATTTCACTATTCTGTGTTGCATACTTTGATACATAGTATGGAGAGCAGGAGGTATAGATATCAGACTGACTAACCTCAAGCAAAACTGCCTTTTTTTATTTATTGTGCAAACCTTCTCTAATGCATGGGAGACTTCCTAAGTCTGCTATATAGCAGTTTAATATTTGATAATTAATTAGACAAAAGAAGAGATTCATGAAATAATTTAGAAATTAATATATTACCCAAATCAATGGGTGAAATTAAAAAGAAGCGTATAAATGCATGATGGAAATATATACATTATTTTTTTAAAATAGATTATTAATGGAACCAGCTTCCAGTTGTGGTTCGGGAGGCAGACACCCTCACCACATTCAAGAGTAGGCTTAAGACATTCCTGTTTGATAAAGCTTATAGTTAGGGCTGGATCAGGTGAGTCCTGAACCATCCCTTAGTTATGCTGCTATAGGCCTAGACTATCGGGGGATTTCCCATGGTGCACTGAGCTCCTCCCTTCCTCTCTCTTTCTGCACTCATTCATGTTCCATTAATGCATGTTACTAACTTCACTTCTTCCCTGGAGTTCTTGTGCTTTCTCGTCTTGCAGGTTCTTGTCGATCCTGGTGGAGCCTCCTGCCATGGTCCTGCTAGATTGCCATTGCCAATACTGTTGTTGCTGTGCACCTGTCTGTCTGTCTGTCTGTCTCTCTCTCTCTCTCTCTCTCTCTCTCTCTCTCTCTCTCTCACCCCAACTGGTCGAGACAGACGACCACCCACCTAGAGCCGGAGGATCTGTCCTAGGTTTCTGCCTTTTAACAGGCAGTTTTTCCTTGCCCTTGTCGCCAAGTGCTTGCTCATGGTGGTACTGTTGGGTCTCTGTAATTAATGTTTTAAAGAGTTCGGTCTAGACCTGCTCTATTTGAAAAGTGTCCTGAGATAACTTCTGTTATGAATTGACGCTATACAAATAAAATTGAATTGAATTGAATTGAAAATTGAATGTATACGTGTATATATATAATACAATATATTTTTAATTTCTGTTTGTATGGTACAGAGTAGTTTCAGTTAATGCTGCTTGCTGTAAGTATTTCTAAGACTCCCCCCTCTAAATCCCCCATCCAAGTCCCTGCAGTTACAGCTCTGGGTGAGTGGGGGCGGTAGAGCGCTCCGACCTGCGTCATAGTAACTGACGAGGAAGAAAACCGGCGCTGATTTTGAACTGTGTAGAAGAATGTGCAAACTTTGTAAGACAGGTGTGGCACAGCTGCGGGAATAAACAACCTAACCTCTGCTTTTAACATCGGACGTTGTTACATTACATGTCAACCGCACTATCACATGACAATTATTGCACAGGTACGTGTTTTGTTATTTTTCTTTTGACTAACGTAACGATAGGTAGGAAAGTGTAACACAAGCCTGCTAACGTTAGTGTTAGCATGCCGATAGCTTTCTTAATAGGCGCAGTAACGTTAAACCGGGCGTGACATGAATTTAGCAAATAAGCCTACGAGTTATATTGAGTTTAGCGGAGAAGGAACCTAAAAATAAATTCTATCGTGTTCACTCCGTGCAAGGATGTAACGTTAGTTGTTGGTTTCATTTCAACATGTTCGAAGATGTACTGACATGAAATGCAGGGTCGGTAACGTTACGGTAACAATGTAAAACGTCAACAAAATGAAAGTAACATTAACGGGCTTTATCGCCCAACTCACCCACTTCTCCCTACTAATCTAAGCTGATGTCAACTTAAACTAATCCAGCTGCAGTGAGACACGATGGAGTCGCCCGTGGTGAACCTGTACAACCAGTTTCAGAGTCTGAGAGCCCAGGTGGACGGTCTCAATGAGGGCATTGAACCACGTAAGTTATTTCCACACTTGGTTTTGGTATTTGCCACCTCCTATAGAAACCTGTAAGAGAACCACAATGGACTTTAAGAACCTGTGTTGCGTTACTGTAATTAAGTTGGTCAGTGGTGGCATGGTGCTAACGTTAGTAGCAGTGGTAGTGTCAGTTGTTGCGATCAATTATTAGCCACAGACAATGAATACAGAAGCAGTACTGAGTATAAAGCCTTTGCTTTAGTAAGTAAAGGATGAGGGGACCAGGACTACAGACATGCTGTGGAAACTGATGGTGCAGCGCATGGCACAAATGGGGGATGAAATAGCTATTGGGGTGTAGTAAAAATTTCCATTTCAATAGTCCAAATAAAGCAGTTCATTTCCATTTTAACTAACAGGAAACACTGTCACTCATTTGTTTACTATACAGCAGAGCTCTTTGTATTTTTGCCCTGACTCTAAAGGCAATTTGCATCATTGCCACTAAAACCAATGAATTCTGGAGACCTAATTTACATACCCTACCCACCACAGAGGAAAGTAGTTTATTGTGCGCAGAGGCAATACAACAATCTCCTCCTCCGTTGTCTTATTTAGAGTTCCTCCAGATGGCAGTGAACTTTGAGGAGTGTCGTAAGAAGTGGCTGCAGTCAGATGAGGAGCTGGTTTCCTGTAAAGAGGGTCTGGCTAAAGCAGAGACTGAGAGGGGAGCCCTGGAGGTCAAACTAAAGCATGCTCGCAACCAGGTGGATGTGGAGATCCGCCGGCGGCAGAAGGCGGAGGCAGTCTACGAGAAGCTGGTTGGTGCAACACTACTTATAAGTCTTATAAATCTGCATATTTGTTCATGGGATACATTTGCAGTTGCCTGTTTTTTCATGTATGGACCTTTCTCTGTCAACCTGCTGCTTCATGGGTATAACAGGAACGTCAGCTACAGCTGATCCGGGAGCTGTTGGTAACAGAGAACAACGGCAACAGTGTCCACCTAAGTGAGGAGCAGCGCTCCGCCCTGGCCTTCCTCAGTGCTCACTCCCAGGCAGCACAGACTGCTAAAGGCAACCTCAACTCCAGTCGAAGGTCAGATCCTCCATGGCTCTGAAATAACCATTATCAAGGTTTTTTATCGATTTTGAAATGCATCTTCCTGTATTAAAGCTTATATAATTCACGGGAACATTGTGTAATTCTCAAACTCACCATGGACACAGGAACAACACCAGACAGGAAGATTAAATTCACTTTAATTTATCTTACAGGTTAACTACCATCGATGAATCAGCTTCTTTGTTGTCAGACATCAGCTATGACCAAACAGACGACTCTCTGGTATAATGACCCATTTCCATAAAGGTTCACTTTATATTTTAAGAGAACTGATGATTTGAGGTTCAGATAGTGAGACTGTGTTCATTAAGGGACATGTGTAATGAATTGGCATTTTAAGTTATATATCTCCACTTTTCTTGCAGGACTGGGATTCATCTGCGATGAGGACCGTAAGACTGAGAAAACGTCAGAAACGAGTGAGTCATGTCTTCACCCACATTTTGAATAGATGCCTTTTAATATTTTCTTTCAGTTTAGGTAGTTTAAAGCTAGGTGTAAAGGCAGTCAGTGATTTGACTCATGTGTTTCTATACATTAGTAAAACTCTGTCTAACTATTTGTTTTCAGCAGTCAATCCATGACAAAAGGTTTTTGTAAATTACGCTACATTTTATTCCACAGCGTTCCTCCAGAAAACTCTCTGAGATTCCTCCACAGACTGTGAAGAAACCTCGCTCTACTGGACGCACATCAGATAGGGTAATGCTGACCTCTGCAGCCGAATGACAATGCAACACTAATGTTTGAAAAATGGTCTGCTCTAGTAAAACAGCTGTGGGTGATTGGGTCTCTTTATTAGAATAACTATTAAAATGGCTATTGACAGAAAATTAACCTCAATGACTTTCTGTCTAAACCAACTCAAATGTCCATCAGTTTACTCTAAAAGAAAATTAAAATATCTTTTTAATATGATTCAGCTGAATGAGTCTATAGTGACCAAAACCACCATCACTGTGCCTGTAAATGGTGGTGCTGTCGAGGCCGTCTCCACCATTGAAACTGTGCCTTACTGGACACGCAGCAGAAAGAGTGGTGAGAACTTTGTAGATCTTCTTTTTTATTATTATTATTATTATTCTCATTATGGGACCTTACAACAAAATTAATTAGACTGATTTTGGCATTTTACCAACATGTGATTGTGTCCACAGTTGCTCCAGCATGGGCTGACACAACCACTACTGACCAATCTGAGACTGCCAGTGAGGCTCCCAGCACACCAGTCTCAGATTTCCCAGCCCAACTTCGAACCCCCAGAACTAACGGAGGAGGAAAGAAGCACCACTTCATCGCCAAAACAGTAAGACTGTAGCCTTATTGTTGTAAAAGTGAAGCATTTCAGATTTAGACTGTGTATCTCTGCATCATTGCTACAAACCGGACGTACTACTTGAAGTATCTACTCATCTTTGGTATTGTGTCCCCACTATCATTAAGGTGATCAAGTCTGAGTTCTGTGTACCATGTGGGAGAAGAACAAAGTTTGGCAAGATGTTCCTTCGCTGCCACGATTGTAGGGTCGTGACCCACCCAGAGTGTCGTGAACGCTGTCCCCTGCCCTGTAATCCCACTGCTATCAGCACTCCCATCAAGAACACAGCAGAGGTACACTTTTCACATTGCTTTATGGCATGTTTCCACCATTGTTCATTATTGTCATTTTACCTACATATAAATTGGCATATTTTGTATGCAGGCCACCCTGGCTGACTTTGCTCCAGTCACCTCCCCAAAGATCCCAGTTTTGGTTATCTACTGCATTAAGGAGATTGAACACAGAGGTCTGCATGAGGTGAGACAGACTTTGAGAGTCCATGGTTACTTGTCACCTTCATATTATGCTCTGATCCTCACCCTTGAGTGATTACTGCAGACATTAGTCATCTCATTTAGAAGTATGTTATCACAGGCAGTCAGACAATGAGAGCCGGTTTCTTTTATCTTTTCCTTGCCTCAGGTTGGCCTCTACAGAGTCTCTGGCCACGAGCGCATGGTGAAGGAGCTGAAGGAGAAGCTGATTAGAGGCAAGACTCTCCCTCCACTTAACAAAATAGATGATATCAACGTCATTACAGGTGTCCTCAAAGACTTCTTCAGAAAGCTTCCAGAGCCGCTGCTCACCTTCCACCTCAACAAAGCCTTCATGGAAGCAGCTGGTGAGTTTCTGAGACTGGTAGAAACACTTACATAAGATTGCTGCATCTGCATTTGTCTGTATCTGTCTAAATGTTTACCTAGTGTTATTTTTCTAAGAACGAGTATTTTAATTGAGTGAATTAAGGAGCAGGCACGTACAAGAATATTAAATGACTGGTGTTAATGTTTTTTGTAGAAATCCAGGATGATGGCAACAGTCTCGCCATGTTGTATCAGACCATCAGT
Organism: Dicentrarchus labrax; assembly: GCF_905237075.1. Lineage (NCBI taxonomy): Eukaryota > Metazoa > Chordata > Actinopteri > Moronidae > Dicentrarchus > Dicentrarchus labrax. The sequence continues at coordinate 14,981,397 of NW_026136711.1, forward strand.
GAACTGCCTCAACCCAACCGAGACACTCTGGCCTGCCTGATGATCCATCTGCAAAAGTAATTTTAATTAAGTTGTAGCAGAGCTCAGTAGCCTTTTGTTTTATCATTTTATTACTACCATGTGCTCCTATTGTCCAAATTGCATAGGGTTTGAGACAAGAGTGAGCAAGCATGTTGAAACCTACATCATCACAGCACAGTACACAATAACTTTCATTGTATTTCATTGTAGTTAAAACTATTTAACCCCCACCCCCCCTTTCTCTTTTCCCAGTGTCTCTCAGAGTGTGGACACCAAGATGGATGTGAACAACCTGGCCAGGGTCTTTGGTCCTACTCTTGTAGGTCATGCTGTTCCTGACCCAGAACCCATGACCATCCTGCATGACACAAACAGACAACCAAGGGTAAAGTGAATGAGAATAAAGAATAACTGCAATGTCTATGCATTATGTTCAGAGCCCTAGTCCAGTGTTTATAAAGTAGCACATAGTTTATGGCTGTGTGTGCTTTTGTTTACTTCAAGATGTTTCTGTTCTTTAGAATGGTTTTACTAATATTGAATTCATTTAATGTCTTTCTAGGTTATAGAGCGCTTGCTTAGTATTCCAGCAAGCTACTGGGGCAACTTTGCTTATCCAGATAATGCAGGCATGGACAATGCTCCCCACAATGACACCCCAGATCACAAAGGTAAATCACTGACAGGTGACTGCCAAGAATGAAAGTTTCACTAATATCAGTTTGTTAAGAGTACACATGATATGACAGATAAGAGATTAACACCAACTTTTTTTCCTTTTTTAGTATTTGTACCCATTTGTAACATCTTTGGTTGTCAAAACAAGCTGTGTCAAACTGAGAATGCATTGATCTTTAATGTATCTTTAGTGAGCATATTGGGACCAGTGACCACTCCAGAGCACCAGATGATGGCCAAAACACCTTCCTCCAGCTCGCTGTCCCAGCGCATGATGCACACCTTCTCCAGCACCACCATGTAAGCTTGCTAATACTCTCACACACTCTCTTACAGTGTTAATACAGAGCAGAGGAAAAGCAGGGCCACATCCTTCAAACTGCACTTAGTAGAAACCAAGCTAATGGCAATAGCTATAATTATCTTGAATATTATCATTTAGCTATCTTTTCTACAATGAAAGCAAGATTTTGTTCATGTCAGAATTTAAAAAAATCTTGGATAAGTGTCTGCTGTGTGGACAGTAAAAACGTTGATCAGCACTCATGTGACTGGTTCCTCGTTAACTTGTGAGCCCCTGCACATTCATTTAAACATTTTATTGCTAGATGTGTATATATACAAGGCATGGGACTGTAAAGAACATAAGGATATATTGAACATGTACAAAAAGCACTATGTGCATAACAGACTGAATGATAGCTGCATTACATTTAGCTGTTTCAGGTCCTTGTGCTGTCACACTGTCATGGCTTAATGGGACACTTGAATAAAATAGTGACATTAATTATTAGGAACAGCTTTTCCTTCTATAGCTTGTCAAAATGTCCCAAGAAGAGGAATAATCAGGTTTAATAACTGAAATACCTGTGTGGGTGTACCAAGGGTGTGTATGGCCCTTATTTTAAAGGCAAATGGTTGAGTTTCATATTTTATGACATAATGTTGATGCTATTAAAAACAAATAAGGAAGAACTATTTAGGTCTTTCAATTAAAGGAAAGAGACTGAATTCTCAATAATGCACCGAAAAAAATGTTAAACATTATGCAGGCTTGTTTTATTAACAATGTCTTGTGTAAACAGCTCGACACTGAGATATCCCAGGCCTTGTTTAATGTAAAAGGAGCCGACGCATGTTAACTCTGTGTTGGAAATGCAGGTTGACAAAAAAGTCTTAGTCAAGATCTATATTAAGAATGGAGTCGTGTTTTTACCTCTAAAAATTTGTCTTCGTACCTGTTCTGGCTATTGCGTTTGCTAAAATTACTCTGACTAAGCTTAAAATTCTACTCCCCCACCCCCCCACCACACTCTTAGATTTGGGAGCAAGAGCAAAGGATCGGCTGCCTCTAACCGCCAGGGAAACTTCTTCGCTTCTCCACAGCTGAAATAATGGCAAACGAGAAAGTTCACCCATATTGTACTTCTGGGTTTCTTATTGCAATAACTGAATATATATTCACATAATCATGTGGGAAAACTACTGTGCAATTTTAGCATGTAACTGTTTTATTGCGGAGGTTTTTTCTCCAGTGTTTTATGAAAGACTTGCTAACCAGTTTTTTTTTAAAAAGATTCCTGCACGCGTGTTTTTATATTTGTTTTTATATCTTTGATTACGAATGATTTATTATTGACCAAAACTGTGGTGGCAACTTTGTGATTGTAAGAGGTTTAATGACCAAGCACCCATTAGAAACCAATTTAAGGATTATTATCTTCTGCTTTGTACTGAACACTTGCATGTTCAGAACAGAAGCTATGCATTCACTGGTGTTGGTCCTTCTTTGGACCTGTGGTTGTAACCACAGCAACACGGGTGCTCAAGCCCCCATGAAATACGCCGCTGCATTGAACAAAGAAAAAATAAGTTGTATTATTGGCCAGTGTTTCTTTGTCTTTTGGCTTTGGTTACCTCAGCATTGTCCTGAAACTAACGTCTTATTTGTTTTCATGATGCCACATTTTTATTTTATATTTATGTTGACTGTGTACTATGATGTATACCAATCATGACAATCTATATACTACTACTAACAATACTACAATGTAAACACTGATACTAATGGGAATAATGTTGCATTTTGCACTGTATCTGTAACAATCTGAGTTTATGTGTTTTCTACCAGGGAGTTCACAGCCACTAGAGGGTGCTGTTGCACCACATTTGATTTTCAAGCTTTAACCAGTGAGAATGATCTACTGTATACTATGCACACAGCCAGCCAGTCAGTATTACTGACACTTACACATCATTGGAAATACTCTAAGTTATTCCTGTGATTTAGGGTAGTTAATCCAATATTTTCGCTCTCACGAGCCAGAGATCTGAGACGCACATCTGTGTGGTCATTACAAAATAAAATCTGGAGCTTCTTTAATTTATGAATGTGAAAACTGATTTGCATGCACACTTAGGTTTGTATCCACAGTAGCTTTTTTCCCCTAGTGAATTTCTTCTCTCTGCTGCTCTCACTGTCACCTTTTATCAGCTCCAGATTTTAATGTGATGAGATTACTAGTTCAAGTATTAATTAATTAAAGGAGAAATGCTGACAAAAACGGATTCACAGTATTTGGTCATTAAAACTATCTAGCCATGTTTTGCCTTTCAGTGAAGAATACATGCGTTGTTTGAGGAATGAGGAAGACTCCACATTATGTATTATACATTCTTGTACATTTATTCCATTGTATGGTTCTATTTCTCTAATGAAATATTGTCTAACAGATGTAGTTACTTTCAATATTTTATGGACTGAATTTTAACCATCATTGCTTTGTCTGAGCTCAAATAAGATCACACAAAAGTCCATGGTTGAGCTGAAAATAAAACCTGAAGAGACTGGTTCTTTTGTCTTGGTGGGTGTTCTTCGTGCTTGAGATTGGCATGTGAGGTGTACATGTTGGATGTGTGGGTTTTGTTACCAGCAATTCAAACCAAAAAAATCCCTTATGCACCTGGACATCGATTACCGTTGTCCTATTATTATTGTTATTAATGCCTAATTCACACAGCCTAAAACCTTCATTTGTGTTACGCTCTTCATCTTCATTTTCCTGGTGTAAATTGAATGTTGGTCATTGTTATTCAAGTGAAAGAGCAAAAGCATGGCGCGAGTTATTCCAAAGCTGATGTGGCACTGAATGATAATGCAATTTGGCTCATTGTTCCAATAGTCATTACAGCTATTTCCATAATCTATTGGGCTGAGTGGGCAGGCGATGAGGTCTAACATTATTATGAATTAAAGCAGGGATCATTTATACATCTTATAGTTATTCCATTAACAGTTGCTGTGGAGAGTGCTAAGCCAGGCTGAACCCATTGACATACATTTTATATGGCCTCATTCAATATAGAGCTTCAACAACACATGAGGCCCTTTGAGATCCAAGCCCAGCTGTTTGGGGGAGAAATAAAAATATGGTGTGCAGAGTTCATCCAAATTAGTTTGTTCTTCCTTTCTTACGCTCTCTCTCTCACACACTCTCACTCACTCACTCTCACACGCCACACACACACACACACACACACACAAAGAGAGCCATGAATGACTGCAGAGAACACCCTCCAAAAATGTTTGAATTTCAAATCAGCATTAATAGTTCATTAGCCTGAAATAAGGTCTCCTGTGTGTCGATCTGTCCTCTCATCGGGGGATTGTGTGTTTATTTATGCTGTACGGTGCAGCATACGCTCGGCGGCTGCAGACATCAAACAGCTGGCTGTGTACAGTGTGTCTCTGTAGCTCCATATTCCAGCATGCCCCAGTGTGCAGTGATAGAGCTCCACTCTGCTGTGGGACCAACGAGGGCCAAATGAGTAACTAGTCCAATTAAGAGCTCTTAAATAAATTACAATGTAAGCTGGTAAACACACAACAACAACAGCACTATTTAATTCCTCTATTTATACAGTGAACTGCAGGCAGTGATGCCAAAGGAACCAACAGAAATGTTAACCACCTCTGGAACCTGAATACAATCAATACCGTATTCAATTCATAAGGTTTATTGCTGTTATTGACTGATTGAAAATACAGTCTATACGTGTCAAGCTCTGGCTGTGCAGCATGTAGTGGGTGTCTGCAGTGTTGCCTGCTTGAGGTCAGTGCCAATAATGTCAGCACCTCAGAGATGTTAACTCAATAACAGCCAGTCAAATCCAACCATCTGATCATGTATATAGTCAATGCGTTTGTTAAAGTGAAAAACTGTTAACCGCTAGACAAGTGATCCTTGCATGTCTTGTATTTGACTACTTGCAAAAACTGTTTTACATATTTTGTCACTAGCTGGGGGCATTTCTATGTTCTTGTTGTCTTGTTGTAGAATCGGCTCACCAGTTTGGAAGATCAACTGATGGATCAGGCTAGGCATCGTACACATTTGAAATCACAGAAAAATGGGCCATGCAAAAGGAAAAAGCAGTTTGTCAGATTTAGAGAACAAAAGCAAAGCTGCAAATGTATAAACATGAGGACCAAGGACCAATATAGTGCTTCCTTAGCAGGCTAAGCATGTGCTTGAAAAGTGGTCCTCCAGATTTGTTCCTGACACTGTTTTCAATGAATTATGTGACAGATTGTGTGATCAATATGCTTTCCATTTGGTGAATTAAACATACAACACTGAAATACCAAACTATGTTCTGCACTAGGCTTATAAAAGCCCTGAAAAAGAGTCATTGTCCAATCTACACCCACCTAACGGCGGTGAGTTTTTTTTTTTAAACTGCAAATAATTGTCCTGCGTGTTGGCTTTCAATGCTCTTGCTCTCTCACTCTTTCTCTTCTTTCCGCTTCATCCCTTGTTCCCTCTATTTTTTTCTCCCCTCTGCTCCCTCTCCACCCCTCCTTTGAATCGAACCACCGTCTTAGCCGGCTACCATGCGTGGTCGATACCTTGTTACCACAGAGAAATCAATTATCTCGACCAAGCAGCAGGGGAAAGAGGCAATAATGAAAGAATGCTCCTCCTTCCCAGACGATAGCCATGGTCATTAAATATGAATTTATCATTGGCTGAGGAGATTTATGGAGCGAAATACGGGCCCAGAGTTCACACTCTCTTTACAGCGTAAGTTCAAAGTCTGGTTACAAGTCTATATTAAATTGGGTAACAGGTTGTCAGGCTGGTGATGTTATGTGTCCTAAATCTTAAACCGGAACTTGATTATTTCAGTCACTGTCATCTGGATGCAGCTGAAACAGAGTTGTGACATTTAACTGTCTAAAAATACCCACATAACATGGGCTGCCTGCAAACGACAAGAATATCTTCTTACCTGTTCAGATGACACACCTTTGGACCAGTTGACTGGCCTCTTGAGGGGGAAGTGAAGGACATCGAAACACTAAAAATGGTTTAGCATCTGTGACATGTAGTGTATAGTGAGTGATGGCTGCATGAGATGCCACCGCATTCATGGACAGCTCAGGTTCCCTTCAATGTGATGTCTGAGCACCACTCACTCAGGTGAGAGAGAAGATGGCAGTGATGGCTGACGGGTAGGTGGGCATGCCAACCATACCTGCCTGTTTGGGCCTGTAATGAGCCGTTCTGACGACTTGTCTGACAGCTGCTGCTAGAAGTGGAAAAAAACCCCGCTACCACCACCACAGCCGGTGAAAAAGAAAAAGCAAATGCAAATAAGAGAGAGAGAGGGAGAAGGACGGAGCGCAGAGGGAAAAATGTGTAATTCGGGCTTGCTCTTAAGGCAGCAATAAATTCCATTTTAATGGGGCACCACAAGCAGTAGCAAGCACTCAGCAGTCTGTTGTGTTTGATGCCAAATTGTGCAGAATAAACAGATTTGCTGTGCAGCTGGTCCAAACACACACTTTCTCTCTGTCTCTCTCTGAGTTGCTCTGTTCCCCCACCACACACACACACACACACACACACCATCTACTCATTTCCCAACTCACCCCCGCCTCCCCTTCCTCCTCCTGGACATACCAGACAAGAATTAGACAAATCATCACAAAAAGATGGCAAGTCCTTTGATTTATTTTCTTCCACTTAACTGAATACTCATCTCCAGCTGCCACATACACAGTCTAGGCAGCGTATTTGTTTTAACAGGGAAAAGAGTGAGCTGCATGTCACTAATGAGAAGCAACATGCCACATCTGGCTCATTTCCTCCCCAGAATATGAATCTTAGGTCATCCTGTTCATCAGAGGCGTAACTGTACACAATGTCTGAAGCCTCTGTATTCAGAAACAATACCACACATATTGTAGGTCATATAATGCAAAAAAAAGGGAACACTTTAAATAAAATAAAACTGATAAAACAAGTTTGACTGTATGTGTGAGGGCAAGAAAAGTTGGGTCAAAGTCCTTTACGTTGGGGAAATATCAGGGTAAAATGAAACTCATGATCAGAGCAGCAATATCTCTGTCGTATTAACAAGACTAAACATGGACACAATGACAGTGCTAGCATGTCAGTATGAATCAGGTATAACTAATCACCATGTTAGTTTAGCATGTTAGCATTTTGCTAATTAGCGCTAAGCACAAAGAGCAGCTGAAAAACAAGTATTGTGATTTTAAGCTAAGGATTAGGGATCACCACAGTTATTACAATTCGTCCTGAGGAGAACGTGAATGTATTATAGTGATAGACATTTGTGGCAAGGTCAGGGTATCATCATGATGCATCCTATAGGAACCGTGAATGGCTGTACAAAGGTTTATGCTAATGAATCCATTAGATGTTAAGTGAAACCTTTGACCTGCAAGTGGTGCTAATGGCAATCCATCCAATAGTTCTGTCACTAAAAAACTAAAATGTCAACCTGCTGGTGTTGTTGGAGGGAAAATCCGGATGACCCAGGCAGCAGAATTTATCCTCTGGGGACAATGATGACAGGCATTGCCATCTACAGAGTCATGAACCTAAAAACAATCTTCAAATTATAAAGATCTTCAGTCATAGATTTCTTGCCAGCAGAGTGACATCATGGCCTGTTCGGCACCACTGTAGGCACACACACACACACACAGGCACGCACACAGGCACGCCATTGACTGCTGCCATTGTTTCTGTGATTTATGTATTGTTTCTAGAAACTGAGCTCTCAAATGTGCACTGAACACACACAATCACACACCTAAAATACCTGTACGCATGCAACTGTGTGTGTGTGCCTTCCTGCATGAGTGCATCTAACTTCATGTAATTGAATGTGAATGTGTGTGCACAGATGCATGGTATGGAATAGTGTGACAGGGGTATGTGCATGGATGGCTGAGTGTTTTCAAGTGAATGTGTGCAGTGACCATGTGTGCAGGTATGTGTGTGCCTCTGCCTCAGTTTGGGATTGTTTTTTCTGCATGGATGGACTCTATACAGACACTATAAATACTGTACACCCTATAAATACTGTACACCTGATATACTCATATCATCTAAACCACACATCCCAAATCTCATCTCTTTTATTGTCTCTTTACATGAGCTTCACTTGTAGCATACCACTACACTACTGGTGTAACCAATTGTTTTTTGTCAGTTTAGGTTTAGTTGAACTTTTTAGCAGCATTGATAAAGCATGATTATGTCATCTTGGCCTTCCCCCACTGCAAAAAGACTATGGCCCCTAAATAAAGAGCTTTATCTAAACCTGTAGTATAAGACACTAAAAGGCACTGTGCTGCTACACATCAAGATAATTTGCAGAATTTAATCAGTTTTTTAAGCAATTTTCAAACTGGCAATTAAAGCCCCACAAAAATATTTTAACCTGGGCACATTTTTTAAATGCTTCCTGTGATTTTCCTCTAGGCCACTAGGATGCACTGTTGCACCCTGCATGCCACCTTGGTGTCATGAAGCAGTTCTTCTGTAGCCGAACACACCCATTAATTTCACCCATCTCCACAACTCTATCATGTACGGTTCCCCTGTGGTTGTTAGGATATGGGAGTGGTACAGAAGCGTCGGTATTTGTATCATTTGCACCACTGAACCTTTAATTTGAATTGATAAAGTTTTGCTTTTACAGTGGCAGCTTGCTCAGGTGACAGGTATTAACAGCTTTTTCCCATGGATTTCACCTCTAGGGAAATATTAAATTGGGTAGATCAGACTTCATACATAAATGTAAGCTGAACAGGCACCAGTGTATGTATTAGCCTTATCACATGTGTAATTCACATGTTCATGGTTTCATCTCAACTGTAAGGGTGACAGCTGTTTGCATATGTATTCATTTTCCTTTTATAACACCTTGCATGTGTTAGTTCATACTGACTGTCACTAAATGTTCAACAGCCAGCTGTCAATTTTCTTGTGATCTCCCTTTTGTCAAAGGGTGTGTGTAAGTAATACATTGTCAATTGGCTCTGAATGTGCTGTACTGTGTTGTAACATTCAACAAATTTAGTAATTCCATTTAGTCCAAATATATTTATAAATTATGTTTCCAATGTTAGTGGGGTTTTTTTTAGCTGAGCTTTTTCTGGCACATGAAAATACAGTTATAGGGACAGTCCCTAAATTTGTAGCATTCACATAATTGGTCACTGAAATCTCTTTAGATGCTGCATTATAGTAAAAAAGAGCAATGATTGATTCATTCTATGGCAGTTCTCCTGTATATTAGTAGAGAATGGCTGTGAAACAGTACCTACAGTTGTTGTCAATTGAACACTGGAATTTGAGAGTCAGTGACCGAAAAGCCACCATTCAGAATGATAAATTCAAACCTCCAATTACAGCACTGACTCTTGACATGGGTGAACACCTGTTGCTTTTCAATTAGCAATCAAGGCTTCAGGAATAAAGGGCTAAAGGTGGACTCTCCATTTCAATTTTCTTTTCTTTTCTTTACAGGTTTGTGGTGAAAAGTAAATGAATTCAATCCCCATGAGTCCATCTGCTTTTTATACAAGTAATGGAGGAAGCATGTGGTGATGTAGCTGCTGAAGCATATCAGGGCTGGATTTGTCATGCCAGGTGATACTTTCCCTGCTGTTTGGTCAAAGAGACGGTTTGCCAGTGATGTCAGTGTTCCTGTGGTAAGATAAAAACAAGAAACCTAATTTTAGTGTGTGGGTGTGTGTGTGCGTCATTCAAACATTGTTTTGAATACAATTATTGAGATTATTATTAAGAGTTTTGTGGAACTTTGCATGGATGTTTGTAAAAAAAAAAAAAAAGTGACCAACACTTTTAGAAAATGTGTGTAGGCAAAAAACTGTAATTGCTGTATAGATGTATATTTCAGCCTCCCTTGAGGCAAAAGTGTAAACAAAAATAGTTTTGGCACTTTTACAGCTTCATCAAAAAGCTTTATGCCCATTGGAAACATCTTAATGCAAAAATCACAATCCATCTCACTCTGCGCCACCCTCAAGTCAAGTTTAGTCAGTCGAGTTGGTCAGTGACTGACTCATTGCAGGACCTAATTCTATGTGTTTCCTCAAATAACACCAACTTCCTTCCTTTAAAAGACAAAAAAAACCTCAATGCTGCAAATATATGAGATAGTGTAAAGACTGCTAGCGTTACATGAGTAACAGTGAATTTGCACCCAAACCAAAAGTAGATGAACATGGCACAAGATATTGAGCTTTCTGACTATGCCACTATACATGAGACTAGGAGAACTGCAACAAACAGCGGGGACACTGAACAGTCAGGTAAGAGCACAAGTAAATGTGGACTAAAAAAATGAAATGAAGACATTTCCATTGAAGGATACCGCAAAACAGCTTTGGGCTTTAGGGATTACATTAATGACTGTTTGTAAAATCTATTCTAACTGCCTTATCAAGGAACACTCAACAATGATCGTATTTGTGGTTCAGATCAAGAACAAGGACTCAGACATTTGCAAGAAACAATAGAACCCAGTCATTTTACATAAATGTTTGATAAAATGTTGAAGGTATTTTATTAAATTACATGGTGTGTGTGTGTGTGTGTGTGTGTGTGTGTGTGTGTGTGTGTGTGTGTGTGTGTGTGTGTGTGTGTGTGTGTGTGTGTGTGTTGTGCGACACCCACAGAGAGAAGACTTTTCAGAATCGGGATTTTAACTTTAGGAGTCTTGTGTATCATACAAGCCACTCTCAATATTTCCCTGCACCTTGCCTGTAAGTTGTGAGCAACAACATTTTGTCTTACAAATGCCAGACTAACTATGGCACATTGTTGTAAAATGTTTCCTCAGTGAAAGGTTTTGCAATCATAACCCGCAATTTCTGTTTTGACAGTTTATTCAAAAGAAGATACAGATCAGTTTCTTCTCAGTTCCGTGATAGCCGAAGCGTGCCAGGCTGACCAGTGTCAACAGAATTCAGCCCAGTTATGTCCCTGCTTCAATGACCTGCTGAGAAGACTACTGAGAGACAAAAAGGCCTTGGAAACAGAGAGAGACCTGTTACTCAAAAAAATCTCTCAAATGACTGGGAATTGTGACTATTTCCAGGAGTCTGGGGATGGTGCCCTGGACGATTCCTTTTCAGAGAGTAGCGGGTACAGCTGAAATTCAGTGACCACTCAATGCATTGGGAACAAGAGCGTAGGGCTTCAAGCGTGTAACAGCAGTTTGTCCTCTGTTGGGTTAGTCTGTTTAACATTTGATCAGCTAAAAAGACTCTAAGGCCAATACCTACCATATTTTGATGTGATGACACATTTTTGGGTTGTAGCGGTAAATAACTGCAATCAGTTACTGTATCGCTGAAAATATTTTACTTTTACAGTGACCAATCTGTATATGTAAGTCAAAAGTAATTACACAATTGTATATTCAAACATTATTTAGTGACATGCCACCACATTACCCTGCCATCTCACACACTCTGGATTGAGGACCCTGGTTTTAAAGGTGCTAAAGTCAATATTTTTATATTAACAATGGATCAAATGATTATGTGTATGTGAATGAGGTCACTTTAACCCACAAACAATTAACACCCAACTATGTAGTTTCCATCGACTCTATGCAGCTCTGTAGCATCTTTCAGTTCATTATTTTGGTTTTACTGGCCACAACTTACTGTTTTGGTTCACACGAGTTTTCAGCCGCAGCAGGCAGCTGTTTTCAGTTGAACAGCTTTGACAAACATGCACAGTATGTTATCTGCCCACCACCAAACAGCGGATAAAGTTAGACGAGCTAGAAAAGCTGGATATTTCCCTGAAGCCCTTTGTGGAGACCAAACCAGAGGGATAGTGAATGTTAGACTAAGGTGGACCCAAACTCCAAATAAATACTGATTTGATAATATTTACATTTTCTGGGCCAAAAATCAATAAATGCAGATTTAAATTGAATTTTGTGCAAGACTGTAATATTGTTGTGAAATGCATTTATTTTTTTTAACCACATCAGCTATTTGGATTTTCTTACTTTCAAATGATTCCCTGGTTATATCTATCTAATAAAGACTTTAGAGCCCAGAGGGGAAATGTTTTGAAGGTCAGAGAGGTGTGTGGATTTTATCTTACTAAGAAAATGTGAAATCAAATTTTTTCTTCTACAAAAACTCTTTCCCTTTTTTTTCTCAAGAAGTCACCAATCTTTTAGAGAGAAGTGAAAATCCTAGCTAAGATTATTTCGGGTGGTTTTGAAAAACACTCACATCCTCAAAATGTTGTCCAGTCAGATTTTCTGGTTGACAAACATTATGTCTAACCACTGTAGCAGTGTCAATCACACGAATATTGTACCATTTTGAGAAAACTTAATCCAGCCAGTGGTGGAATAAATGGAAAATTAAAAAAAATAACTCAAAAGGTCTCTCTCTGTTTGTACAATAAAACAAACAGTATCTTCATTTCTTTCTAATTATTCAAGTTATTGTCCATAATGTTGCCAATTTCAGTAGTTTGAATTTTGACTAGTCAACTTGTCTAAATTAAAAAATTGGTTTAATCGACAACAAAATTAGTCACCAGGAACATCCATAGTTGTTATTGAGCTAACCTTAATTACCTAATTTGAATTATAAAATTAGGTTTTTCTATTCTCTTCCTTTATCAATTGCAACCTGTATTGCATGCGAAATGGCACTCGTGAGTAAAGTACAGGGGAGCTTATTGTCAAAAAAGGATGGAGTTAATCAGCATGTTCTTTTGGTTTGCAGCCATGAAATGTGGTTATACTAATTCAACATCACTCTGTATGTGTTTAAGAATGCAGAGAGTACTTTTTGAGTCAATTAATTCTTTGTCTATGAACTTTCTTGGGATCACTGAGTCTTTCTTTGCTGATAAGTTTGTCAAAGTTAAACTGACAGAAATGAGAGCTGCAGCACAGTCACTCATCATTTCTCATTAACACTGCTGGCTTTGTTTTAATTAGCCATTGTGACTGACACCTGTGTTCCTGTGACACTGTATTGCAGGCTTGTGTTATCCTCCTTCCCAGCTGTTGCTTGTCAATCATCCCAAAGTTGTCTCTTGTCTCTATCTCTCAAAATAGAACCACATGTGTAAAGCTGCCTGCACCGTTGTGTGTCCCTCAGTGGTTTTCCTCTCTTTTTTTTAGCTTAATGACTTCACCGCACCAAAAATGTATAATATGTCCTTTGAAGGAATGACAATTTTGCCTTAATGTGCCCTCCAGTATTTCAGTTGAAATATTGGTAAATTTTGTTCTTCAGTATAACAAACAACAATTTGTCCAAAGTATCTAAAAGAAAACAGAAAACACAACAGTAAAATTAGAGTACAAATATATTGAAAAAATATGTCACTTTATTTTAAGAGTTCCTATCGTGCATGAACTGTTTCTGTGCATGCTTTCGTGGTGGTGTGTCTGTGGGCAGACACAGTGTGGTGTGAAGGCTGGTAGCTATACCAACGGTTGTTGCAGTTGTTTTTGTCTTATGAACACCTTATTCCCTTCACTAATACGGCTGCAAGAAAATCCTCTTTGAGGTACCTAAAAACTTTAGAGTAACTGTGGCATGATGTTGATATTTTTGCAAATGTTTACTGCCAATGATCTGCATATGGCAACTGAAGTAAATGATATACACACCATCATTACTTATCCACTCCAGTGTTGCTTGCTTTCCACTCCCACTTACAGAATTTACAGGAAAAAAAAGAAAAAAGACACAAGCTGAAGTCCAGGACGTACATTATTAACCAACCTGATTTCTAAGCATATTTGACATTTTCTGCTACTTTCAATTGCCAGCTGGAAGGGTATAGAAAGATGGAGGTCATCATTGTACTGCCTAGTCTGAAAACTAAACTAAACTACTTCTAAGTTGTAGAAGTAACCACTTCCTTGATGTCGACTCTTTCGTACAGTGGGTAAAATAAGTATTGAATACGTCACCATTTTTCTCAGTAAATATAGTTCTAAAAGTGCTATTGACATGACATTTTCACCAGATGTCGGTAACAACCCATGCAATCCACACATGCAAAGAAATCAAACCATAGATGTCCATAAATTAAGTTATGTGTAATAATGTGAAATGACACAGGGAAAAAGTATTGAACACATGAAGAAAGGGAGGTGCAAAAAGGCATGGAAAGCCAAGACACCAGCTGAAATCTATCAGTAATTAGAAAGCAATCCTGCCACTTGTCAGTGCAAAAAATATCAGCTGGTTCAGTCCCAACTGATGGCCTATAAAAAAGTGTCTCATCACCAAGGCGTCACACAAGATGGGTAAAACCAAAGAGCTCTCTCAAGACCTTTGCAACCCTATTGTTGCAAAACATACTGATGGCATTGGTTACAGAAGGATTTCTAAACTTCTGAATGTTTCAGTGAGCACTGTTGGGGCCATAATCCGGAAGTGGAAAGAACATAATTTCACCATAAACCGGCCACAACTAGGTGCTCCTCGTAAGATTTCTGACAGAGGAGAAAAGAATTATCAGAAGAGTTGTCCAAGAGCCAAGGACCACTTGTGGAGAGCTTCAGAAAGACCTGGAATTAGCAGGTACAATTGTTTCAAAGAAAACAATAAGTAATGCACTCAACTGCCATGGCCTGTATGCACACTCACTGCGCAAGACTCCATTGCTGAAGAAAAAGCATGTTGAAGCGCATTTAAAGTTTGCTGCACAACATTTAGACAAGCCTGTGAAATACTCTGAGAATATAGTCTGGTCAGATGAGACCAAAATTCAACTCTTTGGATGCCATAATACACAGCATTTTGGAGGTCAAATGGCACTGCACATCACCCCAAAAACACCATACCAACAGTGAAGTTTGGAGGTGGGAACATCATGGTGTGGGGCTGTTTTTCAGCATACGGCACTGGCAAACTTCATATAATTGAAGGAAGGATGAATGGAAAAATGTACTGAGACGTTCTTGATAAAAATCTGCCATCTACCAGGATGATTAAGATGAAACGAGGGTGGACATTTCAGCAAGACAATAATCCCAAACACACAGCCAAGGAAACTCTCAATTGGTTTCAGAGAAAGAAAATAAAGCTGCTAGAATGGCCCAGCCAATCACCTGACTTGAATCCAATAGAAAATCTATAGAAAGAACTAAAAATCACAGTTCATACAACAGGCCCATGGAAACTTCAAGATTTGAAGACTGTTTGTGTGGAAGAATGGGCCAAAATCACACCTGAGCAATGCATGCGATTATTTTCTCCATACAGGAGGTGTCTTGAAGCTGTCATTACCAACAAAGGCTTTTGTACGAAGTATTAAATACATTTCAGTAAGCGTGTTCAATACTTTTTCCCTGTGTTATTCCATTTTATTACACATAACTTTAATTTCTGAAATTATTTATTTTGGTTTCTTTGCATGTTTGGATTGCATGGGTTGTTACCGACATCTGGTGAAAATTTCATGACAATAGCACCTTGAGACAAATGGTGATTTGTTCAATACTTATTTTACCCGCTGTATATTTTGCAGCAGAATGTAAATGTACTTCCTGCACTGGCACTTATAAATCACTAATGGAGATTTTTACATGAACATAATTTGTAGGAAACAGAGCTGGACAGATGCTAGTTGTACCATTCTTCACAAGGTAGTAGATATTGGTCAAGTGGCTCATCTCAACTAATAGACTGAAAGGATATTGTCCCTATTTCAATTCAATGACGTCATAGAAACACTATTATAGTATAAAGAAACCTGCACAGAAAAGTCCAAAAAAAGTCCACTCCGGACTGAGACACACAATCGTCAGCATGGATGAGACATGAAGCAATGCCTAAGTATAAACAGAGGCCATGACAGATATCAGACTCTGTTCCTGTGCAAACACAGTGGGCTGACTGTTAGCCACTGCCATGCTGTCCAAGTCCCTTTGAGGGTGGAGAGAACGCCTGCAGATGGTCAAGCATTTTGAAATGACGCAAGAGAGTCGTAATTTAAATACCGATGACAGGATTGTGCATATCCTTGTGTGCTCAGTACATGCACATGCAAACACAGAGCCACACATGTGCTGTACAAACAAGTAAGACTGTCTAAGATGTGAAATCCCAAATCAAACACACAGTGGAGCTATATGTGGAAAAGATAAGGAGTAGGGAGAGGAGGGGGGCAACTCTCATCATTATAGACTAGCTATTGAAATAGTAAAGAATGTCTGATAATAACACTTCCCTGACCGTTATCTTTACATGATAACATAATACCATAACTCAGAGCATGTGGCCTACTGATTGTTCAGAATCTAATTTACTATTTGGTAAACCTCGGCCCTTAAGAACAATTGTCTGTAAATTGTTAACCAAACATACAAGGCACGGCTGTCCTGCCAAGCTTTGGTTTTTCCACATGCCAAAACAGGTAGCTGAATGGGTACAGCACATTCCATATTCTGTATAAACTTAAAACAGTACAATCAACAACTTGTCAATATAATAATGACTTTAAAGCCCAGAGGGGAAACATTTTGAAGGGAGGTCAGAGAGGTGTTTGGATTTTATCTTACTAAGAAAATGTAATGTTTTTTTTCTCCTACAAAAGCTATCTTCTCTCTCTCTTTAAATGTCAAAATGCTGAAGTGAAATTGTAATTGGACCATTTGTGGCCTTGCCCTGCCTCTGATGCTTGTGTAATTGTAAGCTGTAGACAGCAGAGAATATGCCACACCGGGCTTAATGAACAACATGAGATCTCTCTGTAGAATGAAAGTACAGCAGGCAGGGTCAAAGTTCAACACCACCCTTTCAGCAGCTAATTGGCTGAGCTTGTGATCTCTCCCAGAAGGTCTCATCATCAGGGCCTTCAACTTCTTGCTTTTAGCCCTCTTCCTGTGACAGCTTAGAGCCAGCAACTGACCCACATCTACTGTACAACCGGTCATAACTGAGCATTAAACAGAACACATTTCCCTGTCTTGTATTTTTACTGGAGCCTGAATCAGGAATCTCTATGAAATATACATTGGGGATGGCCGAAGCTTCAACTATAGAGAAAGGAATTATAAGTGGAGATATACGCGGTCTATAAAGAAGAACTGTATATTCCCAAGTAGCTTTCATCCTACTCTTCCCTGTGTAATTACTCTGTAAAAGTGAAGACTTAAACTAAACTTGTTTGACCTTTACCCGAGCTACCACAGTTCTAGAAGACCTCCAGAAAAACATGGTTAGCACATCCACAGTACCAGCTTAATCTTGGATTATGTTGGGCTCCTTTCTGTCTTCACTGAAGGAAAAATCAGGAGCTGACAAGAAGTGCAGAGCTAATCTTCCTGCAGTCAGTTTGCAGGGACAAACTATAGATAAGACGGGGCTATAGATAAGGCTGGAGACCCCTACAGCAGAACCACGAGCTGTGAGGGGGAAGATCCTTGGACCTGATATAGAATGAAAGGAAGAGGCTCTGGAGCTCTGGGGCCAAGGCTCCAAGAAAATTAATTACACCGCCACCCCCACACCGCCATCTTCAGCACCTGATGACATTCTACTTGCCTACATCCAGCGCCTTGCTTGGCGACCACTACAAGCTGTCGTGTGGGGTTGTATGTCAGCAGACAGGGTTAAGTAGAAATCTCACGATAGAGAACTCAAGTTTAGAGGGAATTTGCACAGTGTGAATGTGAAACAGGAAATCTCATGTTTCTTTCACAGCTCTTTTATTAATCACATCACTTTGTTCCTTTCTTCTACGTGAGCTAGATACTGATTAAATTTATGAGTAATACTTTTAGGGAAACTCATTTGAAAGTCTTGTTTTAAATTGATAATTTCTTAATTATATTTACACTACTATCAACAGTACACACCATTTTCCATTGTGCTGCTTCAGAAGAAATAAGGCAGTGTCTGACATTTATGGGAACTCTAAAGAAGTGGGTGGCTCTGTCAAGTTTCCTGATAACTGAATGATGAAACCCCAGGAGCTGAAGAAAGTGTGTACACCAGCATCTTTACCAATATCCTTATGTCACACACCTTGACACAAAATGTCACCAGTCCAGCTCTTGTGCAAGGAAACATTTTGGCTGCACTGAGTGCCAAACTACAATTGAATGTGACATCTTATTGTAACCCCTCTGCGTTTGGCAATAACTTGTCACAGAGCGGAGAGCGATATTAGGTCATTATTCTATAACCGTGAATGTTCACACTTGCCTTGTCAAGCACGCCCCCCCCAAAAGTAGCTAGCACTCTTGCTTTGCAGATGGCTTGCAAGTACTTGCAGCAGTATTCATGCAGGTCCCACCGGGGCTTATTAGAGGGAATGGTAGGGCTTCTCACAACCTCAGCACACGCTCGCTGGTTCCCCTCACAACAGCCAGCGGAGAAAAGGGGAGAGAGGTTCACAATTACCAGGCTCACGTCACCCAGACTTCAGACACATTCTCACTGCAGTGGGTCTGCAGCATTGAGCAGAAAGGTCACTAGCTTGTTTGAAATTCTGTTTTCAAAGATTCTTATCCTAAAGTGGATAATAATCCACATTCATGGCCATCATGTGTAAGGCTATATGAAGAGTTGGCAACCTGTCAGCATCTTGGATGGCAAAATCTGTGCATGTCATAGTTGTCTAAGGTAGATTTTTGGGGTGAATATTTGGCATTATTTGACAAATTACAGTAAAGACTGACAGAAATGGATTGACATATTGAGGACAATTGGGATGACAAACAACAAAGGTCCCAATACCGCAGAGATACCCAAAGTAATGATTGACTGGTACTGTAGGGTGTTGATGCCTTTCAGCACATTTGGCCCTTCTCAGATGTAAATCTTCTTTTGTTACATGGTATGAACTAAAGCTTATTCTGAGCTATCCAAGAGTTGAATCTGTAGTCTGACACGTTATCTATTGTGCCACCAGACCCACAGACAGAAGACAATTTTAATCATTGTCATTGACAGTTTGAACTTGTCATACTCAGCTGACAGTACAGCCAATCGACGTCATTCTACTGCATATTAATGAAGACAGTAGACGTGAAGGGACTTTGAGCGGGATAACAAAATTCCATTAGCACTTTTGACCACGCCAAGTCAAACAATGCTGAGCTGAGGTAAACCAACTCCGCTAAAAATGTGCGCCCAACCAACCTCCAAAGTGTTGTGGTGACGTATTGACACTGTGGCCAACCCCCTTCTCCCACTCAAACATGCCTGTGTTCTGAAACTCAACTCATGTCTGGAGACCAGACAGACAGACATGTTCAGCTCTAAGTTACATTTCTGTCCTGCATCCCTGTTTGTACTCACAAATTAACTTTATTTTACTGTTTCATGTTAGCTTTAAGTTATATAAGACTCATATTAAGTTACTGCTGATGAAAACCCAACATTTCTTGATTTTGCTGTTTCATAATAAAATCATTTTAATAACAAAATAACCAGGGACTTTTACTGTGAAGAATTTATAGGACACAAAATGTGTTTATCACCAAATTAACTGAGCTTAGTTAGCTGCGATTCTTCAGTTAAAAGGGAGGAAGGTAACCGGCAAGAAACAATCAGAAAATAACGTTTTATTATTTGTTTCACTTGGTCTTGCGAACGCCATTCCCTCTTTTCATTCAATCTTGAGCTCTCTCAACCATCGCTGCTCTCTCTGCCTGTAAAGACTCACCTTGAAGCAGCTAGCCCTGTAGTAATGGAGAGCAAATCCGTGCTGCACTGAGCTGAAGTGCTGAGTCAAACCGAGTCAAGCCAAGTCAACACATGTGTATGGAAAGCACTACTAATGCTAAATGTGACTTTACAACTGGGTTCTGGTAGTTGCAATGTCCAAATACACCTTTTGAGTATCATTGTTAAACAGGAGGGAGTAGGTGTTTTGGTTTAACAAGATGTGCTTAATACGTTTATGTCACAAAATCAGCAATATGAGATTAAAAGTAAGTGATAAAACTTAAAAGAGTTCTATCCAGGTTGCATTTGCAATTTATTAAATTTGAAAATGAAACCCATTTATTTTACACTTACAACATTTCTGGTGTACCAAGTAGAGAAAGTACAGACCATTTCACTGATGTAGCAATATACAGAAGTTGACCCACTTGAGCTAGATACTGGAATCTAGCCTAGGTAAGTATGGCTTGCCATTACCTGGATAAATGTATTTAGAAATACTGGATAATTCAGTGTGTCCACAGGGCCCTGTATGCCAATCTGCATGCGTGTTGGAAGATGTGGCATGACAACTTGTTGGGGCACAGCATAAAACCACAAGTATAAGATAAGTTGAATTTTCCATTTCAAGTTTGATAGTAAGTCAAACAGTCCTTAGGGGGATCTTACACAGCATTTATTATCATTATCATCTCAATAGTTTGTGTTCATTAACTTTAATTTGGCCCTTGTTGGTTAAAGAACTGGGACCTGAAATTTAGTTGGTTTGGATTGGTATTTTTTATGTAAATCTTTATCTGCCTGCATTATTTTCCTTCCTACTTACTACTCTTCCCTATCCCTTCTTTAAGTCTGGAAATGGCATCATAGGAAACGCAGATCATTTCTTTCTTTCTTTTCTTTCTGGGCATTTTGACAGGAAACTCTGAGGTAGCTGTGAGCATTTCCCTTGTCTAGATAATGGGGTTTAAATGGAATATTCAGCTGTGTGCATTCTGGTTAATTGGACATCAAACACTGCATGTACGTGAGAGATTAGACTTCTGAGGATATGTCAGAATAGAGGAGACTACCGTATTTGCTCTCTATCAGATACTTTGTTCTAAATCTGTATTATTGGACAAGAAAAGCTTCTAATTCAATTTCTCACTTTAATTTACTAGGGGAGGATTAAAAGGAACTCCTGAGAGATGTTGCAGGATTATTCGATGGCACTTTCCTGCTGGTAAGTTTTTACTTGTTCCAGGAATGTGCTGTGCTGATAGCTCTAACAGCTGGAGGAAGGTGTATAGGAATAGGAACTTGGATGCTGACACCCAGAGAATATCTTTGCTTTTAATTTCTATACTCGTGTATAATTTAACAAATAAAGTGACCACACCTGTTCATAAGTAATGTTTTTTTTATTAATGGTTCACTGATTATTATGACATTCATATGCCACAGATCATATCATTTACACACATTGTGGTGAAGGAGTTTGCACACAAGTAACAATTATGTAATGTTTGCAAGTTGAAATTTCAACCTGATGGTTGTGCTGGGGGAAAGCTGATGGACAGTCCAAGGGTAGCATAGATATGCTCAGTGCAGCTTGTTAAAAACTGTTCATTAGATAGAAAAAAGCTAGATGGATGGTCAGACTGAATGGCTGCATGATCATCCGTGGGCCCTGCCACAACTGGGGCAAAAGCAATGTCATGCCACAAATGAATCTGAATGTACATTTGAAACAGTAAAATGATGACATATTACATGGAAAATGCAAAATGTTTCAATACATATTGTCAGACAAATGGATGTATGTGCCTTTTCAGCCAAGCTAGCAGCATGACTCCAAGTATGAGAATGTTAATCTGTTGGTTGCTCTGTCCACCACTTTGGCCCAGACTAAAATAACTCAACAAATATTGGATGGATTGCCATGGAAGTTTGAACACATATTCATGGTACCCAGAGGATGAATCTTACTGACTTTGGTGATCCTCTGATCCGCTATTAGTGCCACCTGGTTTTGAGTGAAATCATGAAACCTGGAAATTTGTGCAATACCTTGGTTTATGACCAAATGCCTGCAAAACTAAACACATTCAGCCTCAGCTCTACTTTGTGTTGAGGCCTATTTAGCAAATGTTAGCATGCTAACACACTAAATTAAGATGGTGAACATGGTAAATATTATACTTGCCATCATCAGTATATTGGTGTTGACACTGTGAGCATGGTAGCATGTTGATAATTTGAATTTAGCTTAAAAGACAGCAGTACATAAGTACAGCCTCCCAGAGCTGCTAGCATGACTACACAGTTCTAGTCTTTATTGTCCACATAATCAGTATCACTGCTGCTATTGTTATCAAAACGGTTATCTAAAGTAAAACTACCCTTTCAATTTATCCCAAATACATATATGCTGTGGCTATGTATGAACATTTATATAAGCAGGCAAGTGGTGCATATTAATAGGAACACATTTGCAAACCACCTCAAATGATTCCATTGAGTTGAATCAGCACCTCTAAACAAATATTAAACATAACAACATACAATATATACAATATATAAACTTCATGAAGGTAGGATTTTTGAAGAGCTATTGCACTGGGTTGCATAATATTATAAAGGTTTTCATATTATTGTGTCCACCCACTGTAGATTCTTCTTTATTTGATAGCAACACTGTGTCAGCCCTGCACACATACACACTTCCTTACCTCTGCAGAATATTGTTCAGTCTTCCATAACAAGCAGACACAAGCATGCACACACACACACACACACACACACACACACACACACACACACACACACACACACACACACACACACCTTTCTTTGCTGATCCTTTCTAGAAAAGTGTCTAAACTTTCCCCATTCTCATTTCCACAGGGCCCCATATCTCACTGTGGGAAGGGAGGGAAATAAGCAGCAGCGTGCTGCCTCTGCCAGCCTGTCGGATTTGAAGTTTATTAAGTATATCAAACCAGGGCCGGCCCCCTCAGGGAACATTTGCAATCCAAAGCTCTGCTTGCTGTTGCTTCCGCCAGCATCAAGCTGTCACAAACACTCCACTTAATTTGCAAAGCAGTGCACAGAGGGGGGAAAAATAAGAAAATAGGAAACAAGTGTCATTTTCTACCATGTGTGAGTACACCATTTGCATCTAAATCAATCTGATGAAAGTTGTTGGTTTTTGCTCTTGGGGAGAGGTGATGCATTGGGTTGTTAAACAGTGCGAGGTTTTACAGTTACTGTTGTGCTGTATAAAGTAGCCTCAGTATGAGGACTCCACATTTCTAAAAGAGCTATATTTACCTTTTGATTACATTTACCAGCAAAAATGCACAATTCAATACTCGCCTGTGCTGTGTAGCAGACACAGTACATGTCCAATATCTGTTACTGATACCCAGTCATAAAAAGGCTTATCATAGTGGTTAGAGTGTGTTTAATTCCAGCTACTGTATTGAGCTTCATTGATTAATTGATTGTAAGCCACTCATGGCCAGCCAAGCAAACATCAGCTGAATTTTGAGCTGACATCCCCACAGCCACCAATAGCATCACCACCATCCTACACACTCACAAGCTGAGCGTCTCTCAACTCAAAAAACTGACGGACCATCCCCGCTCCACACTCCCAGACCAGATATGCAATTTATCAACTGGAAAACATGCAGGAGGGCTAAAGGTGGAAGAGCCTTCTATCTGGTCTCGCTACACCAACCACTGCTCAGTATGCTCTACCTGGGCTCATTTCACCCTCCAGCAGACAGGAGAGTCTATATGAGCCCCTCGGTAAAAGACCTGAGGCATTCCTGCAGTGAGTCCCTCCACCTCTGTTCCCCTCATCACCTGAGGGGGAGATTAGAATGACAGGGCCAACAGGACAGAGAGTTATGATGCTTCTAGCTTGTATGTATATGCATAATTGTGTGACTGTTATTGCCACTGTGCGTTCAAGTGTTAATGCAGGATTTGTTCATCACAGTGCAGGCTACGTACACTTACAATGTTCAACAAGCAAGTCTAACATCTCCTCTCAGAGAGGATATGTTACAATGAGATAATAGAACTTTTAAGCAGGAAAACGGATTACTCTCGCTCCAGAATTAAACAATTCATTACCGCCCTTTCTTTTTATAACTATAGACTAATTACATTAGCCATGATGGTTATGTCATAAGTCTGTCGTGCTGCTTGCACAGTGCAAATGAATGGACTTACTGGGGAAGATTTGAGCCATTTTTAAATTGGTTTTGGGAACCCATAAGGCAAATGTATAAGCCTATAGAGCATAAGTTATGCTATGGCTCGAGGTTACGGCACTGACACAAATGATGATCATACAGGCTGCATGGTACCACTTCCAAGAAGACATTAGTCATGTGAATGAATGAATGTCTTACAAGCTCATTTCTGGTGTCTTTTATCAAATGCTAATTTAACCTCTGTCTCTCTCTTTTTTTCTTCTCCTCACTGATTTTGCTTTATTGCCATTCTCTATTGTGTCTCTTTTGTGAGCCACATGAGGACTCAGTAGAAAATTTGTTTTTACTGAAGCTTGGCCTTGTCCTCAGCTGCTACAGCCTCCATCTCAAGGAGTGACAAATTGTGTGTTCTGCCTCTAATGCTGTATAACACTAATACATCGCACAATTTCTTTTCTCCCTTGTGTTCTCTCAGAGCTATGCGCTGGTGCAAGCAGTGTGGCTCTAGGGATGGAAATGTAGGTCTGTCGGTCGGCTGGTCCACCACCTTGGTCTGAAAAATCTTTACAAGTATTGGAAATGGCTGTGGAATTGTGTACAGACATTCATGATTTTTAGATTTACTTACTTTGCTGAGCCCCCAAATTTTCTTCTAGAACTTAAGGTTGACATTTTGGGGGTTTTGAGTGAAATTTCTGGACAACTATGGGATAGAATGCCATGAAATTAGGTACAGACATTGATGTCCTCCACAGGATGAACTGTAACATCTATTGTTATCCTTTTGACATTTAGCATTAGCATGTAGCTCAAAGCTCCACTGTGCCTTTGTATAGCCTCACAGAGCAACAATTGCAACATGAGTTTCAGTCTTTTTTAAGAGCAAATGCAACTAATTGTTATAATTTTCCATTCCTTACTGTTCATGTAATGACTGCAGCGATTGCCTATATACAAGAACAAGTGAACTAGGCTGTCCGATTTCCTTAAATACACCAGAGTTGTTTGGTGAGTCATTTTTTGTGAACCCGTTGGTGGAAATATGGAACTGGGCAATAAATATAAACCTTCATAAACCAGGCACATCCTGTCTTTGGCTGTCTGTTCTGTCTGTCTGTCTCTCTCATACATTCGAAATGCACAGTTTCTTTCAAAGCTTAAAGTAGCATTCAACAAATCACAGTTTCAGTGTGCCTATTGCCTCCAATAGCAACAAGATGTAAGAATTTACAATGAGATGCCTCACTTTGATCTCTCAGTAACACAAGTGTATTCTCCCTGTCTTACAATGTCAGACCTTTAACCGGGTTTTGAATCACACGCGCGCACACACACACACACACACACACACACACACACACACACACACACACACACACACACACACACACACACACACACACACAAAACATCTGTCTTCTGAAAATGTAAAGTCTCATTGGAGCTCTGCAAGTAATGAACAGAGTGTGTGCCTGAAGCCACAGCCAGAGCTGGATAAAAACAGAAAAAAAAGAAACTGTCAACTTCACTGGATATTCCTTTGGTTTTATTTTAATTCAGAAATGTTGAATAAATGTGGAAAATCTGGCATTATATCAAAGGGAGGGTTGTGTAGATATGTGGACAAATGCATCTGAATTTAAATTTGGTGAATTTTAATGATTTTGTTGCATGCTTTAGGGGTAAAAATAGGCATAACAATTTAGGGTCATCAGAGAAGAATACAACAGGTGTATTGCTTGAAAGCTTGAGTGTACTTGTCAGATTTGAGCAAATGTAGGTTGTGCTATGTCAAGAAACATATATAACACATTTCTCATATAATGTGATATGCATGTTAAACATGCATATAGCAGCACTGTTGACTATGAAGGGATTTGGTTTGAGGATAGTTTTTATACACAGCTGGGACTGGCAGAGGTTAATTTACCTCCAGTGAGCAATGTTCACTTAGTGACACATTTATTTTCAGATTTTTCACAGCAGTTAAAATTAGAGTCGCTACACATCTGTTTTTGATTGTGTGTTTTGTATTTAATTAAGGTTTGCTGTAATGACTTCATAAGCAATAATGATAACTGACAGATAATATAAGATATAGGAATGTAACTAAGTACTCATCTGAGGTTCTATATCATGCTACTTTACATTTCTTTACTCCACTGCAGTTCAGAGGGAAATATTGTGCTTTTTACTCCATTTACTCCATTTACTCAATTTATCTGACAGCTTTAGTTGCTTTACAGATTTAGATTTACATACAAAACAGCTGATTTTGCACTGAACATTAAATACCCTACAGTATATAGAAAAGTTAAAATTAGCTTCACCTCAACAAACTACAACAGTAATATGCCACTTACACATTAATGCAATAATAAACTAATAATTCACAGAGACTGTTTTGGAATTGTAATTCCTTATTTATGATTCATTAAGTACAGTTTGCTAACAATGCTAGTGTACTTTTACTTAAGCAACATTTTCAATGGACTTTTACTTTTAACAGAGCACTTAAGCTTTGTACTTAAAGGACCTTAATTAAACACTATATGATATTTATGGATAATATTATACATGTTTATACTGTACAGTAGCTAATAGCTGAGGTGACTATCACTATTACGAAGACATGTTTACAAAGTATCCTTTTTACATTATAACATATATTTATATGTCTAGCTGTTGTGCAAAAAATGCTTCAGTATAATCAATAATTTCTGTCAGCATCAATGCAGTCTTGCTCAGCATTACACTATTGGCAAAATCACAATGTGTTGACCTGTGCTGATGTTAGTCAGGACCTTCATTTCATGGTGCCATATCACCTCATCAGATATCAACAAACGCTCTCAACCATCATGCACCACTGGAAAACCCTTGACCCCTCCTTAGGAGAAAAAAAACTGTGTTGACTTGAGAGACGGGACATCTCTTACCACCATGCTGTTTGGAGTGGCAAGCTGAGTCGGCTGCTTGGATTCGAGGCTTGCATTGGCAACACCACCACTTGTATTAATGCGCAACCATCTCTCTCCCCTGCATCTAAATGTTTCATTACAGCCCAGGCGCAGACACAATTTCGCGGCCTATATGGGGCCGCTCACCAGCAAGCGTGCTCTCTTAAGGGAAAAGTAAAGCATGACAAATTGAAATAAATGAGAGAGGGAGAGAGGAGAAGCGACGTGGAGGAGGAGGACGAGGCCTTTTCTCCATATGGCCTTGCAGGGAGGATAACTCGTGTATTTTTCTAATATCACTCTGTTTCTGTCTCGAGGCAGTCAAAAGTCTTCTACTTTTTTTCGCTGTCCTTTATCCCTCCATATTAGTGGTGACCAGGCTATTGTTATCAGTTGTTCTAAAGATTTAGTGATACTTTTGACAAGATTGAACTAAACTTATGGTTAAAAAAATGAAATTTGTGTGCATCCAAAATGATTCAAAAGACCCTTAAGATGCTCAAGATATCAGAATATGACAATTTTCTGCATCATACATGGAACCAGTCCACCAAGGTTAACTTCCACCATACAGTCAGTAAAATAAATTTGTATGATGGGTGATTTTATCTTTTCACACAGTACATATGATGCTAGTGTGCCGGCAAATTGAAAAATGGTTACGGCAAAAAGCCAAACAAATATATCATTTCCTTATCAGCAGTAAACCATGTGGGATTTACAGTATGATAAGTTGTATTATACATCTTTGATCAGTGTTATCTGTGTTCCTTATCAGCTAAAGGACCACAACCCTCGGAGCATCAAGGAAATGACAACTCAATTCTGATAATCTGACCAATTATTTAGCAGACTCAGGACCGTGAGAGGACAATCTGTTCAGCCTTCAGAGCAGTCTTTGGAAACGGTCAGATAAAAGTGGACTTGATGAAACTGTATGATCATCTGCAATGTTTTTATGGTGTTTTCATATATTCAAATGCTATTTTAATGTCAAAGATTGATAATGTAGCAATATTGCCAGATATTTTACTACCAGACAAAATGGAGACACGTGAATTGAAGAAAACAAAGAGGGTGCAAAAAAACAAAATGTATTTCTTAATGTTTCATGAAGCTTCCGAGTTTGGTTCATATCATCAGCAGCAAAGACGCCTAAGAGAGAAACTGATAGAGACAGTGTTGTCACAGTTGCATTTCAAGTGTGGCAGGTTTTTTGCATACATGTGCAAGAACATAAATATGTGATCAACACACACACACACACACACACACACACACACACACACACACACACACACACAAACGAGCTCTCCACCCAACCTCACTCAAAACCCCATGGCCTGAAACCCTGTAGCCCTCATATCAATGAAGCCACACCGATATTCCACCATGGCAGGTGTGTTGCCGTAGCAACAAGGCCCTTTCATCTCCTGATTCTTCATTGCGTATGCATATTCCGTTTTGGCGCCCTCACCCCCCTCCCACCCCTTGCCCACCCCCACCAAGTCAGTCAATCACACTTTCGTCTCATCTCTCCCCTCTGATTGGCTTGTTCCTCCCATGCCCTCCTTCAAAGTATTGACCTTCATACACGACTGACTGCCGAATGACAATGAGGAGAGAATCACCTGTACTGCCGCCGGTGCATGAGAAAGACACAGCGAGAGAGGGAAGAAGTGGAAGAGAAAGCACACCTGTTGCATGATTGAGTACCAAACCATTGAGGCTCAGGAGGCGCTTGAAGCCAGTGCTTCTTGAAAATAATGCCTTCGTTGAGAATGGGATCAGAGACAGAGAAGCTTATGGATTTTTCTCTATGCCTCTCTTTCCATCCTCACTTACTTAAAAAAATAATAATACACAGCTTTTCTGAAACTGAAAGCCATGGGATGGCGCCGAGAAGAGGACAGAAAAGAAGAAAAGAAATAGTCCAAGTGATAGTTGCTACTGATGTAGCAAGTTAAAGAGGATGTATTGTATGCAGCTGATATAAATAGTTGGCTGATGTACTCCCAGTGTGCACCTGAACGTGCCTCTGCAGATTTCTTATTATCCCTGTCGGTCTGTTTTTGTTTTTTCTGCTCAGCTTCTTTGGGGGATCTCACAGCAGTCAGAGGTATTGACTTTCTCTTCCTTCTTCTCCCAACCTGTGAGCTCAGGTTGTCTGTTACGCTGAGCTCCAAAGGCCAGCTGCGGCAGTGTGGGAGGGGAAATGGGGAAAACTAAGTCCTGATTATCTGGTTAGTTAGCCCCTCTTATCTCCCCACTCGTCTCATCACTTACAGCAACCTTGGTGTGTGGATGGTCAGCCGGAAGATCTTTTAGCATCTTCTATCGGAAATCCTTCTGCTGATAGCTATGTGCTCTGAAGGCAGCAGCTTTGTAAGGGAGGCTGCCTTTTAGTTCAATAACTGTTTGTCTGACCTGATGTATGACAGGTAGCAATTCGATTGGTCAAAGATGCAGGGTAAATCTAATGACTATAAAGCTACAGTTTACTAGCTGTTTTGTTTTTTCCAAATTTTGACGCTTTCCTCTGGAGGCACACATCTCACTGATGCACTGCAACACCTGCTTTGCTCCATCTACACCGAACTAGTGCTTCAGTTGAAAGCATTTCTTTCTGTGCATGTAGTCTGGAAGAACATAACCTTATTTAAAGCCCCCCTCCACTCAAAATATGTTTTTCTTCTTGTTCCTACAGTTGGATGTTTGAGCTTCACTGTGCAGAATGATGTATGTGCAGAGTTTGACACTAGAAGGATGTTTTCACATTCATCTGCTGAAAAGTGAAAGTGAAAAGTTTCTCTGTGCTCATTGAAAAACTGATTCTTAATGAGGTAGAGGGAGTAGATGCCTTTTTAAGGATTCTCAGGTGGAAATGTTTTTTTGCGGGCACATTGCATGTCTGGAGTTGATCTTTTAAGGTCCAGTGTGTATCATTTAGGAGGCTCTATTGGAAGAAATGGAATATAATATTCATATATATTTCAGCACTATTTTAGCATCTTTTAACACATTGTTTTGGTTTTACAGCCCACAACTTTCCTGTTTTGATTCACTTCAGCCACTGTAAGATAACACATTAGTCACACCATTTACATCATTGTTATAAGGGGATGGGATGTCTTTAAAGCTTATTGCACTGCCCCCAAGTGGCCAAAAAAGTTATCAGTTGTTTAATCATTTAATCAATTAATGCAGGTTCAAAAGTTCTATGGGTTTTAAGGGTTGCTGTCAAAAGCAAGGCATGTGCTGTATTAACACGTTGGCTGATAACTGTTAAAGGTAACTAACTGGATTCACAGCCTTGGATTTATTTTAAGCATAGAAGTGTTAACAATAGGGGGCATGTCCATGGTAACAGAGGGCTGCCAGTGTGCAGGAGACTTCTTCAGTGTGAACATTGATTAATCATTAATTGTTCAATGAGTGTTAACAGGTTTAAATACGTTTTATCATGTTCTAATGAATTCTAAAGTCTTCCTGTGGATTTAATAGATGAGATTTTTGCTATGGCACATACAATACTATCTTGTGTATTTGTTTTACAAAGAAATCCTTTTCTGATGCGTCTGAACATGGCTGACTTCCTCTTTCACTTCACAGTCAAAAATGCATGTATCCCATTTCTGCTGCCAGCATTTGTCCTAAACATTGGTTAAAGATTCAAAAATTCATTTCAAATTACAAAAAAATAGTCAAGTCAAATTTTATTCATATAGCCTAAAATCACAAATCACAATTTGCCTCAGGGGCCATTACAATCTGTACAACATACAACACCCTCGGCCTTGGACTCTTGATTCGGGTGAGGAAAAACTCACCCAAAAAAGAAAAATTAGTGTGTCTAAATAACACCTGTAATACTCCAAAGTATTACTAATTCTACTATTTGGTAAGTAGATCTAAACATGAAAAGTATAATACTTGTAATGCAAATGTATCATTACATCATATCATTAGCATTATGTATTGCTGTTGTATTGCAACAGATATAGATATATATGTAGATATGTATATAGAACTGTTGGTGTGTTTAGTGTACTTTTCTGTATCCATTGAAATAAAAAAAAACTAAACAGAACGATAATGTATTTAAATAATCAAATTTGTCTCTGGGTTACTCTCTCATTACTTTACAAACTTACACATTGCAACTGAATTCAATTAGTGGAGAAGCATTTAGAAGCTTGTGTTGCCTTTTGATACTGAGGCTAATAAACCTTTGTAGTTACATCATGAGTCAGCATGCTTTCATTTATGATTCGACTATTTGAACCCGATATTTTCTCACATCTGTCTTCATAAAACCTTAACAACAGCGCTGTTATCTCTGTCCACACTCCCTTCATCTTTACCCAATTCATTACCAAAAGAGAAAGGAACCTCAAACACCTCTTTTTACCCACAGTCCCCCACTCTCACTGATCTGACTACACATGTATCTGGTTTGGATCACAGAGGGAAAAAGCTGGATTTGTCGACACACTGGCTCTGGCATTTTGAGACAAGAGACAAAGATACATCAGAGATGGAAAGAAGTGCTTTGTTCCATCCGTCTCTGGTCAGAGTAATATGATCAAATGTGCACAACAGAAAAGGAGCCTGTTGGTTCTGTCATAGACAAGTTAAATTTAATTCACAGCAGGGTTTCTAAAAGTAAATTAAAAAAAAAGAGAGCTAATTTGTAGAGCTCTGGAGGTATGGGCGTGTATGAGTAACATCTGCACAAAAAATGAAGATGCAAATTAAAATTCTATTAAAGGTTCAAAAGTCACATCATAATATTCTTTTTATGTTTAATTAATTTAATTCCGTTCGTGCATTTCCTCAAACCGTCTCTGTCTCTTTGTCTTGCTCTGTCTCTGTTTCAACCTCTTTCAACCTCTCCCCCCCCCCCCCGCACCACCAGGCTGCTTGTTGTTGATGGATGGGTCAATTTGGCCAAAACCTAGTAGATCATAACATACTAGTCCATGTGATGTGACATGGCATCTCTTTATGAGATATCTTTTCTCTCTCTCTCTCTCTCTCTCTCTCTCTCTCTCTCTCTCTCTCTCTCTCTCTCTCACTCACTCACTCACTCACTCACTCACTCACTCACTCACTCACTCACACACACACACACACACACACACACACACCTACTGGCTTGCTCAAGGATCTGTTAGGTGTAAAAACGATGTCCCTTTCCCTAACCTTGAATGACATTTAGGTCTCACTTAATAGGGCGCACCATGCATTTTCAGTCCATGCGATTCATACATTTTCAAATATTTTCTGTTTGGTGTGGCATGTAAATCTGAGTGTCCAGAGGCAGTGTGAAATTGGTTGTGTTGTCTCCGCGATTTGCAGGCAGAGATGTGGAATTATTCCTTGTCCCCAAGCACAAAATCAGTTCCCGTGGTCTAAACACACACAGGCTAAACGCAAAGCTCTTCTTCCTATGCAGTGATTTCCATAGTATTGATGCGTTCAGTCATTAAAGGAATATTTCGTCTTTTTTTTTTTTCTTCCAGTTATAGCTATTTCAAATGACATTTTGGGAAACATTCATATTAATTTTCTTAGTAATATGTGAAGATCAATATCACTCCCCTGTCTGTGTGTTACTCAAGGAGCTAGAGCCAGGTAGCAATAAGCTCAGCTTAGCAAAAACACTGAGCTAACTTTGCTCTGTCCAAAGTAGAAAAATACACCTACACGCACCTCAAAAGCTGACTTATTAACACATTATATTTCATTTGTTTATTAAGTAATCAAAAAGATAAGTTGTGGTTGTACAGTAAGTTGCATTGTGCCCATGTTCTTCAAGAAATAGTTCCAGCATGTACGACACATGTTAATTAGCTATAGGTGCTGTTTCCATTATTTCATGTTAAACTAGACTAATCACTAGATAATAGTTCAATATTGTGGGGATAACTTACAATGTTCACCTTTATTTAGATCTCCAAAGACATGATGGTTCAGGTGGGACTACTTTAAAAGCTGCCAGGGGCATGTGCAGTCTTTATAAGGCAAATGTTAATTACAGGTAAATGAACATATTTCTCCACTTCCCCAGTTAATTGTAATTATGTACACTGCATGATATTTCAGTTTCAAATCATTTCAGATGTCAGTTGTATAATATGCCATTTACGGCATTATAACTATTAGTAACCAGCACCATGTGTTCTCCATACTCCTGTCTCCAACTCCATTTATGCTTTTTTGTGGAAAAAGTGTCTTTTTCATTACTGAGACCTCTGAACTTCTTTCTTCCTCTCTGGCTGTAATTATTAGGATGCTCCTAAAAAAGCCTCAGAGATACAAAGAAAGAGAAGTGAGATTTTAATACATTTACTCACATGGGGTGCCATGGTAACCGCATTTGGTTATAATTTAATGTCTCTTTGTTGTGCAGCTGCTGAATAGAAAGAAGAACTCACCGCTGAAAGGCCGTTCATTGCACCACTGGGTGAATTCTAATAATCTGTCGTCTCTTTTTCTCTATTCTTTGTCCCATATCCTTCAAATCCTCATGCTCTCGACTCTCCCTCGTTCACTCAGCTTTGTTAAAAGGGTCAAAGAGCAGCCTCATCAAAGGGTCATTTGTGAGTATCAATGGGGAAGTAGGCTTGTTCTTTTCCTCAATGGGACTCAGCTCAACAGAAGCATTTTGGAGGGACCATGGAAAGGGTTTTATTTTCTATGAAAGGGAACTATGAAATCAAGGAACTTGTTTCCTGTCAGTGGGTGGTGCTTGTTGAGGTGACTGAATGGAATATGTCACCACAAGAGTGTGCTAAGATGAACTTCAGAGCATAGATGTGTTCAACCACTGAAATAAAAAAAAATGGACAACAGCACTTACAAGTATTACTGAAAATATTTGCCACAAAGTAAAAAGCACATATCTATTACAAGGAGATATTGTAATAGGCTGCTTTTACATTGTTGTACATGGATGCATGATCATAGCAATCACCAGTGATAAAGTTTCTTTCTTTCTATCATTACCACAAAGTCATTTACTCATTTACAAGAATACACACGCACACACGGGCACATCCACACATGCCAAGAGCACCTCAGGCAACAATAATCAATTAGAATATCCTGGCAAAGGCTGGCTGCACCATGTAAATGATTTGATACAAATGAGCTTTTCCTAATTAAACGGTCTAATTTGCTAAAAGGGGTGTGAGATGGAGGTTGGCGCTGGATCCAGCTGAAATGCGCAGCAACGACAAAATGCCCCAGGTGCTGTTGAAGATGATAAATGTGAGTAAAGCTGTGTGTTTTTGAAATGAGCTGTTATGGGAAACATGACATGTGCATTTGTGTTTTATAGGAGTGATTTATTTCCTGCGAACTCTATTGTAAGGCTGAGAGAGATGCTTTCATTATCCTGTACAAAACCAGCAACAGACAGTTCAAACATAGTTTTTGTTTGAGGTCAGTAAGATTCGCTGTTGTGTGCGTTCAGCAAAAACATGAAGACAATCAATTGCAACTGATCTGTTTCTGACATCTCAATTCCCCAAAGTGTTAATGATACTGTAGTTGGAATTGTAGTTGCTGGAAGTGTTTCTTTTATTTTTGACTGTGAAATATGAGGTATTTCCCCTCTTCTTTCAGGCTTTTGCAATAAGCTAGGCTAATACTGTGTGTCCCAGACCTGTACACAGTGAAATAATATGTCAAGTTTCCTCACAGTGGTGATACCTGGGCTATTTCAGGAGCTGTGATCAGAACACATGCTTTTTCATTTGACAAAAATAGTACCATAACCATTTAAATAAAGCACCTGTTGCATGTATGTATCCAACCAACTGTTACTTCGTCTATATTCCTCAAAAAAGTGGAATACAACATTAACATTTAATCCTAGCTGAACTTTAACACACTGAATCTTTGTCTTTTAGAAAATCAATCAGTAAATGCTTCTGATTTCCATTCTCTCAAACCCTAAACCTGCACTCTGTTTTCCTTAAATCTCAATCATATTTCTTTGAATGGTAGCAATGGGGATGCTAACAATATTTTATTTTAAAATATTTTATCATATCATATCATATCATATCATATCATATATGTGAAGTAAACCTTGCAGCTGTAAAAAGAAATACCACAAAAATAGTCCAATCATACTCAAGATAGACCCTCATGTTCTGTGACAACAACAGATAATTAGTCATTAGCAGACATCCTTACGCATTTGACATGCGCAGCTCAATTTTTGTAATTTCCTTCAGTGTTTTATTTGTATAAAAGCATATTACGCAATAATAGCAAACCATACCACAAACAAATGTTATTTTTTTTAATGGAAGACAGTTTTACGTGTCTACAAAGTGTAAAAAGCATAGGTGTACATAATAAAATTAATGATAGCTGGATTCCATTTAGCTGCTTCAGCTTCAGGGTCCTGGTGTTGTTCATGCTGGCTCACCGTCATGACTTACTGGGACACTTAAAGAGCATTGTTTATGTTATTAATAAGATCTTTTCTTACTGAAAAAAATGGCTAATACAGCATCTGCTGTTAAAAGCAGTTATGAGGATGTAAATATAACATCAGGATATTACTTGTGTTGCAATCTGTGTTTAGGTTGAAAGAGGCACATTTAATGCCAGCTACATCAGATCTAAACACAACTCAGACAACAGAGCCAAACCAGGTGTAAAGTGGGCACTAGTCTCTTGAAGGTAATTAATGTTCTGCCTGTGAGCTTTTAGCAGCAGTATGTTTTAGCATATCAATCAGCAGGAGATACATAGCAGCAGTGGAGCAAAGGCTATACACACCATGTCCAGTTGCCCAATAGAGAGAGTGCGGGTGTGTCTTGTTGTGTGTGAGTGTGGTATTAGTGCAACTAATGAGGACTAGTCATAGCATCAGGGGTGTGTGAGGGTGCAGACTGCCAGGTGATGTGATGGAGAAAGGCCTAAAGGGCACTGCTAGACATTTTAATAATAAAGAGATCCCCACTGAGAATAATGTGTGTGTGTGTGTGTGTGTGTGTGTGTGTGTGTGTGTGTGTGTGTAGCTGTGATAGAACATGGTGTAGAGCCTGGAATACATTTTATATCAGGTGGTGTTAATGCACACAGCTCCAAAACAAGCCAGAAGTGAGAGAAATGTGGGCATATTAAGAAAACTGTTGGCAGCGCACATATACATCATGGACATCTTTGAAGATAATGCTAATAAATGCAGGTGCCCTTTGTGTGTGTGGGTGTGTTTGTGGTCTCCTGGGAGCTAAAATGATGCAGTATCAGCAGGTGACAAAAATAATCCAGTGGTTCCCCTTCAGAGAAATAAATAACACTGGCGACATAATTACAGGATTGCTGTCTGATTATGTGGTTATTTTCTTGCCCCCATCTCTTATTAATCAATGTCTGCAATATCCGTCACACACTGCCATCTTTGTTTTGTATGTTGTTTTCTTAAATAACGAGGGAAACTAACATTCAAACACTTCATGGAAGAGGATTTCAAAATTCATACACTTTACCACTCAGCTCTGGTTCGATGACTAAATGTACAGCTTTCTTTTTTTCTAAAGTTATATCTTAAAGAGCAACATTAATATATAACTAAATCCAATATCCACCTTCTTTTAGCTCTGTTTTCGTCTCCAGAGGGAAATGTCTGACTCTTCAGCTATTAAATGCTCCACTATGTTCACCATCCAGTCGCTAACTCTGTCTGTCTGCTGTTTGGGGCTGAGTTGCTTTTAGAGATTTTAACGCTGAAACAGCAACCCACGGCAGGCAAAAACGACACTGTAAGAGTGGTGAGAGGGAACCAAAACAGTAAAGTTGTGGACCAACAGTGAGCTGGAAAGCTCAGTGAAGCTGAGGGGATCATCACTACGAGCAACCACTTTTACAAAGTTGCTTTAAAGAACTCAATACAATGAAGACCATCAGTACATTACAAATAAGAGGAATGCAGCAATATAAAAGAAAAATTCCAACTTATACTTCCAACTTCCAACGTTTATTAAAAGCTTCTCCTTCATTCACTGTACCATCTCTTAATATGAATTCCTTAAAAGATTTCCCTCTATTTTACAGTCATACAACAAATCTGAAGCACAAAAGTATAAAAAATATTACTTTCACTTACCAGCGTTGCCTTATGTGTTCCTTTCATCCTTATCGTGATAACATTTTGGTCGCCATTAGCCACTGACTCTTTTGTCACCTTATATTTGTTTAGGAGCCATCCTTTGGTGAATTCACCATTGAAGCATTTGTACTTATGATCCCACACATGCTTTTGAAGGAAGGATCATCTTGCTATTCAACACTCTTTAAAAGTCATATTTTTGCTGCACTCCACATTCCTTCAATTGCAGCCTATATTTTGCCAACCACTTGGCTCTGATTCTCTGTCTGACATGCTTTAAAAGCCCGTCACCCGCTCTACACAATGAAGTCAGTCGTCAGAAGTCAAAATGGCAGGATGAGGCCCTGAGAGGTCTTTTTTTTGCCTCCATTCATCCTCCCCCATCATCCCTCCCCTGCTCCGTTCAGCCTGAAGGTGCACGGAATGATGGGTAATATGGTGTATTTATGACAGATCTGGGTTGACTTCTTCCAGTCCCTTCCTCCGGAGCCCCAGTGTCTCCTGCTTCAGAAAAGCAAGGGGCAGCCTCCTTAGGCTTACATGTACCACCAAATGAACACATCTGTCCTCTGACTTTAAGACATAAAGAGTTATGCAATCAATGCAGACATGCTCTTCCAGCTGTTTTACAGGATCTTTCTCCGCAAACGCAGACACACCTTCCTCTCCCCTTCCCCTCTCTGTGTCTCTCTATATCCTCTACATCACACTTTCTAATACTCTCCCCATCTCCCTCAGTATCAATAAGTCATTCTTGGGCAGCTCCAGCAGACTAAATCAGCCACTATGTAAACATGGCTGCTAATCCATCGGCAGCCAGTCTAACTCCCACTCCCTTATATCCTCCTCTTCACTTTATCTAGCAGCATCCACCAGGGAGCTTCTGATCAGTCAAGCTGGGAGGAGAGCAATCTCTATGTGTTTTCACTGTCTGCAGTCCTCAGTAACCTGCTACACAGAGAGAAATGTGAGGCACACAAGCACAGAGGAAGAAAGAAGATAGATGCATGTCTCTAACGGAGCATGCAAATCTCAGTTATTTTAGTATATGAGTGATGTCTATCTACACAGCCTGTGTGAGACATTTGATAACTACAGAGAATAAAAGGACACCTACACAGTGCAGCAGGATGCCACAGTGAGCTGAGTGCAGTTTAAAGGTCAAGTCACACCAGAAAACAGCGGTGGAATGTAACTACACTGACTTAAAGTCGCCCTCCACTCAAAAATATGTTTTTCTTGTTCCTACAGTTGGATGTTTGAGCTGATTTATGTGCAGAGTTCATCTGCTGAAAGTGGAAAGTTTCTCTGTACTCATTAAAAACCTAATTTAAAGGGCCAGGTCTATAAGTCCAGTATGCAATTTATACAAGTGAGATGAAGTTGAAGCTTAGGAATGAACAGAATTTGCATATTCATAGACTCTTGGATTCAGAAGTAAGTAGAGGTAGAAAGACTAGATGCCTTTTTAAAGATTTTAATGTAGAAATTAACACATTATTGGTCCAAGCAGACTATTTGTATATTTCTTAATACATGTCCGATACATTAATACATGTACTTCGACTTCACTACCTTTCACAAGCAGGTGCAGAACTTTCCCTACATTTATCTGACACCAATTGTTACTGTAGTTAACTAAGAGAATATTTTGCAAATAACACTTGTGTGCTGTATTTTACCTAATTTTAAATACAGGAATTATACTCGTTATGTGGTAATTTAACATCGTGGTATTTCTATTTCTGTCTGAATACTTCTTCCACTAGTGGCAGAGCAAAAATCCTTCATGTGTGCTCACAGCAGGCTAACTAGTAGCTATCAACTGAAAGGAACATTCAAGAACACATACCATATAAACTTGATACTGCGTCATGAATACAAGCTACACCATACAACATTTACACTGTTCTGTTTATTTTACCAGTGAAGATGTTAGCTAAAACACTAATTTATTCAATTTTTGGACACTTCTTCGAAGAACCACTCCATAAAGATGGTTTGCTATTCATTGGTTGTAACTTAAGCTTGAGTTAATGTGATTGAATCAACTTTATCACACTGATCCCATTCACATTCATTTGAAGTAAAATAATTACAACTACTTCCTCTCACGGAATTTCCTAACACACAAAGTCCCAACACAACATATGATCATAATGTATTTGAGTCTTAATGAACAATAAACAGATATATATATATTCAGTATTGAACTACATATATTAACTGAGAGTCATGCTGTATGTTCGCACACAGACAGCTACCTGTCAAATTATTCTTGTTACCCAATGTTTCGCTATTCTATCCCAAGACTGCAACATCTTCCCTGCAGGGTTTCCCAGGGCTTGTATTGATTTTCCACTGGCTTTAGCTTAACCAGGCCCACTGGACAGCACAAAGAGACCAACAGGACATAAAGTTCAAAATATACAATCCCACAGAAACTGGGCTAACAACCCTGTGGATTTATCTTAGCTACACAAATTGCACCATGCCCATGAACACATACACATGCAGACTGAGCCTATAATGTCACGGTGAATCAAACCTATTAAATTGCATTAGTTGCAGTGTGGAAAGGACAGAGGAAAGAGGGTCAAAGTACACTGCTTTTTTTTTTTTTGCCTCTATTCTTCCTCTGTATTAAGAGGGAGGGGTGGATGAATTAAAAGGAGAGGAGTAGTAAATGTGCTAGAGCAGAAGAGAAGCAATTAAAACACAATTGCTTAATTTTCAGGGGACTCATCTTCAGCAGCCGCCTTCGTTCAAAACATGTTTTTGTCTAAAGAAATAGTAACAATTGCATATCTGATTGCACAGTGGGATCAGCAGAGAGAGATAAACTGAAAGGACAGAAATGAGAGGAGAGATACATGCTGAGAAACAAAACCCAGCTCTATTCACATGACAACATGCTCATCAGAGAGATGGGGAGCTTTGCAAATATGACAATTATACTATAATATTCTCTGTTCCATACTGTTTCTTCCAACTTGCTTTGTTCTGATACTGTGTGAGCACACATTTTTTGGATGATTTTTTTTGTATTATTCAGGTGTATTCCATTAACTCTGTGACCCAGCACATGCCAATTTAGCTTGGAACATGGACAGAAAACCCCAGGAGCAAGATTCAGCTGTGAGCATGAAAAAAACATAAAACATAAAACAGAACCAACTGAGTTCCAGGAACTAGTTGCTATCTCCAGTAAAGCAATAACAAATCAACCATGTCTTCTAGACATTACGTTTGAAGCAACATTATGTAACTTTTTTACCCTAGAATAACAGCTTTCAAATCATCTGCTGTAATAGGGTGAATGGGGCCTCTGTCATTCCCACTCTGCACCCCTTATTCCCGTTCTTGCTCTATGTAACTTTTGGTTTCAGGTCGCAACAAGCGCGTAACACTATGGCGGTAGTGGAACACCACCAACTAAAATGTTTTCTGGTTTTCCCTCTGATGTTCTCCAGCTACTCCGCCTTGACTCTCTGTGATTTACAGAATTTCCTGATGGAAAAAGTAACTTCTGCAAAATGTAGCTGCTGATAGCTAGTTAGCTTAGCCATACTGCCTGGGACTGGGTGCTCAGAGCACTGGGGGAGAGTTGGCGTTTACACCAGGTGTGAACTTATTGTACGTCACCCATTGGTATGTATCGTTTTGGCCATCGCCATGACAGTAAAACGGAGCCAGCGGACGTGACGTACTGTGAGTTGATCTACGCTCATTGGGTGCGCAGTTTTGACTCGTCCGTAGCAGGACACAATAGTGGCTCGCCTGGTCACACACAATCTCATATAAAGGCTAAACAGTACACTAAAACATGTTTCTGAAACAATTTTAAGCAAGAAATAGACAACGCAGTAACAGCATCTAGCATGGTATTTGATCAACATTGCCTAGTTTGACAGTTTGATCTGAGTTTCTTGCGCTGTGCTGGATGGAGTCACTGAGAGTGACCTGTCAATCAAAAGGTAGCCCCACCCAAAAGCATATGCGACTTTATTCTCTATTTTACTCTAAATTGGTCCATTATGACTAAATGAACATCATAATGTATGGAAGAAGATGTTAAACTAGCGACTGAGACCCTAAACTCATCAGGAAACTGTTTACTGAGCTCATGAATGAAGTGACAAGTCGGCTCATTCTCCATTAGAGTGAATGGGATCGCTGTGCTATTGCAGCCAATGGTGCTCCCCCTGCTGGCCTTTACATAGAATGCAGGTTTTAAGACACTTGCGCGTTGGCTTCACTTTTCAGACCCGGAAGCTTTGTCCATTATATATACTCTAAATGGTTTACACTGGTAGCACAGGAGCTATGGGCAGCTGGGAGGAGGAACTTTTCAGGCCTGGGAAGGGGGGGAATGCTGATGGAGAGCAGCGACGCCTCATGCCAGAACTGTAGCTCACCAGCTTCTATGGTCATAGCTAATGGCAGAGGTAAAGAGACCTAAGAGGACGATGGAGAAAGCTAAAAGCTGCCGGAAATGACTAAATCTCAGACTGGCTTTCAGTCATTGGCAAGAGCTTCATGAAACAAAAGGCTCCAGACAGATGGTGAGCTGACCTTGCTGTTGGACTAGTAAGTTATCTGGCATGTTGCATCTTGTGTTGTTGCACTTGCTTGATGTTTGGCTGTGTTACCAAAGTTGTTGACTTGCTAATTTTTAATCATAAGTAATCATGACAAATGCATGTATGCAGCTCTCCGTATTTATTACAGTGGCATTGCAGCTGGGGGCATCAAATTGCAACAAATACCAAATCTTACATAGTCTTGCTTTAAATACAACTAATTTACAGCAGTAAATAAGTTTTTAAGGATAAATTAGGCCACCAGGATTATATTTTTAATCAACACAACAAGAAAACATTGTTAATTAAAGTATCTGTATCTGACAAGTCACAAGTTAATCTGCAAAATGTATAGAAAAGTGCATTTCATTAGTTTTATACAATATCTGATCTTGCAATACAAGCAGCTTGGACAGAATGATTCAGTGTTTTTCTGGTTATGTTTGGGCAACAGAAAGCTCTTGGTTAAGGTTAGGGAAAGTTAAATTGTGGTCTTGGTTTAATACTGAAAAAGGAAACAGTGACTTTAAGCACGAGATATACATATTTACTTTATTAGCACTTAATTAAACATCAAATCCTTCCCTTACCTTAAAGGTGCTTAAACGTATATGACTAGATGTTGCACTAGAGCACCATCATTTCAGACCATGGCTATGGTCCGTCAGACTTCATTGA
Organism: Dicentrarchus labrax; assembly: GCF_905237075.1. Taxonomy (NCBI): domain Eukaryota; kingdom Metazoa; phylum Chordata; class Actinopteri; family Moronidae; genus Dicentrarchus; species Dicentrarchus labrax. The sequence goes on from NW_026136711.1 coordinate 15,023,693, forward strand.
CAAAAGCACAATTCACATGATTAAAACTTGCTAGGAACAAAATAAATTACACCAAAATGGTCTCCACACTGTTCCAACAACAATCACCAACTCTGGTTTGGTTGAAATGAACCCTTAATTCGCTCAGTTAGATGAGAAAATCACTGTTAAATGTGTTGTACAGGCTGCCATGTAATCCTTGGGGACAAATGGTCAAAGCTGTCTACTAACAGCACTTGTTTTTGCCCCTGACAGGCTCAGATTGTTATTATTTATGTGTCTGACAGCATTATGGAAATGATCCCTACAGAGATTTTTGTTAAAGAGTAAGATACATTTTTTTTAAAATCAGAAACAACCCATTGTCGGTCTCGATCGCCACCAGACTCCATAGACAAAAACAGTAATTTAACCTGGCAGATAATCGTAAAACACATTTCATTGAAACTCGCCAGAGACTAAATAAAACGGTCTTTGTTATTCTTTCCATTGTCCCAACAACAATGACCAACTCTGGGTTGGCCAAAATAAATCCTCAAGTCACGAGTTAGATCTGAAAAATAGAAGTCACTCCCCTCAAAGCCAAAAGTTGCACATGAAGGGACATTAACATGCACAGGTGACTGGAACGGAGAAGTAAACCATTCTAGGGTATCAAAACCAGGAAAGGGAGTGTGCCATCATTCTCTGCCCAGGACATCACTACTCCACTATATATTTACATGGTAATCGTTTTTTTGCTGCTATATGTAATAATTCCTGTTTGGATAACTTTTGTTGCTTTTGTTGCCTACACCTAAACAAGTGTGGAAATCTGGATGCATGTCCCGGTCTCTGGAGTCAAATTACTGCATTTTGTACTTACCATCCACCATCCCAGCCGGTTCCCTGAAAGAAAAAAGGTTTCCAATGAACATAATCCTGGCAGCAATTACATTTTCCTAAAAATCTAACTGGCAAAACACATGAGTAATATACATTATTAATGTGAGACAGGGTTGAAGCAATTTATGTCATCACAGCTGAGACAAACTTATCTGTAATCAACACATCATAATCTACAGTGTAATACATAAGAAATACCTTATGTATATTCATTTGTTAACTTATCTCTAAATGACAGAAGTCAAAGTAGAGCTGTTAGTGGTGCATAGTTTATTCCAAAAAATGCTTTTTTCCAAGAGAAGCCAAACTTGAACAAGCATTGTTTGAAATGAGAGTGAGTCAGGTGCGGTGGAAATAGAAACCTGGCAATTGTGCATATGTGTGAGTGTGAAAAAGAAAGAGAGAGAGAGTGCATGTGCTAAAAGCAACAATGCGTGTTTCTGAGTTATGAAATTCAAAGGAGAGGGCAGAGGAATATATCTCCTTTTCATTAGCAGACTGTTTTGGAGCTCTCATATCCTCCGGCTTGGAGCCAGTCCAGACTCTCCCTCTGTCTCTAACTCTAAATAACCAAATGCATTATTCAACAACGCCCCATGCTCTCTCTTCTCTTAAATATTAAACTTTGAAAATTGATTTATCTTTCAAAATTCATCCCAATCACAAAAGTCATTCCTGTGCAAACACTTGATTACTCACACAGATGAATGGGCCTCAGAGGAGGTGGGGGTGGCTGACTGAGAGTAAGAAGTACCTGAGGGCTGATGTAGGGCATTTCTAAGGGCTGACATTAAAACAGGAAGGCTGCAGTGGTGGCTAGGTACGTAAGCTGACAGGTGTTGGAAATACATATTCACTTCAATGATTGGAGAGGGAACATGCATAATAACTTCAGATGCAGAGAAGTAGATGTGGACAGGAACAGGAAATCTTTTAATTTGAGATCCAAGTCTGACTTTTCTACTGCTGGCTTAAATAATATGGTGGAGAATCCACCTGGTCTGGAGCACCTAATCTGTCTGTTTCAGCAGTGGTCTTTTTAATGAAAGAGTTAATGCAAATGCTGCGTTCCTGACATCCCGCCCTGAGTTCTGTCTGTGTTGCCTCTGACTTTTGACCTTTGCTTGTTTATAACTGGTTTACATGATTTATCAAATGCTGCTGTTAAATCTCATAGATCTTCCTGCATCATTACCTTGTTAGCGGGTGACTTTAGGTGGCTATTTCAACCTATTGATATTACAGTTTTTATGGTGACTTCAACTTTCAGAGCAGTTGCCTTCACCAACAAGAGGGTCCAATGTGTAGGATTTAGTGGCAACTAGCGGTGTAATTGCAGATCGCAACTCCTCCTCGCTTTGTAAAAACATGAACATCGCTTTCTAGAGCCAGTGTTTGGTTTGTCCCTCCACATAAGGATTCCTCTATTCATGCGATAATATAAACACAGTTATGCATATTATATTCCATTTTTGCTAATAGATCCTGCTAAATGTTACACTAAATATAATTTGATGAAACTTGTCTTAGAAACTTGAAGCCTCGAGTGCATATACATAGAGAATTGGCTTTACAGTGAAGTTAGAGACATCTTTGGTCGAGCAGGAAAACTTAAAAAAGGGAAAACACACATCAGACACACATTATTGTTCCAAATAGACTACTTGTATATATGTCTTAATACATATCTTGAGGGAATCTTTAACAAAAAATAGTTGGCACCTGCATACATCCATGAATTACTAACCTGAAGAAGAACTGCACTACACAATAAGTTACCAGGCTACTGCTAGTATGATGTCTTTCATTTTCCACATTTGCATTGCATTTTGTTTCACTCTCCAGGCTGACTTTGTCATCTCCCAACAGAGTTGCAACATTTGACACAATAAAAAAAAACAATTTTTCATCTTTTACAGTGCCTTCATATGTTGCAAAATATTCATTTGGAATCTGGTTTAGGTATTGTAAGTTAAAACAAAACTGTGACAAATTGTCTGAAACTGTGTGTTAAAGCTAAAACTTTATGATGTTAGTATGCTCCTTCGGGGAAATGATCTACCTATATTATAGAAACTGCCTGCTTCTTTTGGCTGTATCAGATTTTTGGCTCATCTTCAAACAAATTACACTGATGTTACCTTGGAGAGCCTTAAAGAGAAACTGGAGATACAGCCAATTTTCATTTGAACATTTACTAAGGATATACTGAGCTGATTTCATTATATTCACAATGAAAACCACTGTCTATTGCAGTATATTGCTGCTGACATGATTGAGTATGAAAAGAAAATGTTGTATTATCTATGGTCACTCTACCATAGCAGCATTCATCTATCTTTCTTTATTTGGAGTTGGTGTAAATAATGACCAAAATACCCACAGTCTTCTTTCTTCATTTCCTCTGTCTGTCTCTGCCTCTCTCACTCGCTTTCTCTATCTGATTCCATGCACTGATGATGATAGTGAGATTAGCTTTTTTCCTTTGTCTGCCTCCTCACTCAGACAAATGCACTCATCAGTTTAGACCTTGAGGTCAGGCTCTGTGAGCTGCTATTTATTAAGTACATTGATTTCAGAGCAGCTGGTATTAAGAATACTTGGACAAACAGATTCACATCCACGTTTCTAATGAAATACTTCTGTATGAGCTCATCTGTTTGTGTCTGCAAGGGTAAATACTGTATCCCTTAGCAGGCTTAAATTGACCTCAACTCAATACTATCCCCCAGGTATGTCTGTAATAAAGATACTGTCATTAAAATGTAGGTTGGGGGTTAGTAATGGAGTTCTCTTGAAGTAGCTGAGTTTGGGAATGTGAAATTTGTGGTGGCATGAAAGAATGCAGGTGAGTTTGAGAAGATTTTCACAGTCGTGCTCATTTCATATACTCTTTGGTATATTTAGTTAAGTGAGGTAGCAGCTGTCAAATTCCAGAGGTTCATTTCAACATATTCTTGTACAATCCAGCATCTGCAGCAAAGGTGAAAGGCTTCTTCTGCACACACTTAAGGATGAATACTGTGGGTAAATGTGTTACATTAACATTATGCATAATTACGTTTATGAATCATAGTGTCTGGGAAGGAGATGTTATCCACTCTAAGTGACACAGACTGTCTACTTGAAATTTAGCAGTGATTAAAAGGATTTGATGAACAATAGCATGAATTAGACACGCAAATCTCTCTCCAATGTGTAATGAGAAAGTTTGCCAATTATGTTTTGGCAAGGAAAAACATTCACATGATGTCGGAACTGAACCTTGGTCAAACTTAAAGCTTCTCTAATCAATATTTTTCTATCAAAAATGGATAAAATGACTAATGTGAAAGTGGTTGCTCGTATGACAAACTCAGAGAATTCTCACCAACTCTGCTCTTAGCTCTTTAGTGTCTTTTAGCTCATTGTTTTGGTTTGACAGACCAGACAGAAACAGAAATGAATGATTATCGTTGCTCCATGTCTGCAAATAGGGAAAATATGCATCTGTTTCTAACACAGACATATTCCATCTGAACATTATATGGTTATGTTATGTCAATGTTGTGTTTACAGCTTGTCCCCGAGTAGCAGAAAAGATCAATTAATCATGCTTTAAAGCTACTGAGCTAGTTTAGTGTCACATTAGTAACACTGATACATTTTTTTTTATAGCTGTGCCTGCTTTACATCTTTGTGTTAAAAGAAAAATCTAGCAATACATGCACATTGCACATGTTCTTTTCACATCATATTCAGAGAATATAGAATTAAAATGAACCTGAATACATATTTATAAAGTGCACATTTGGAAATTATGTTATGATTTATGTTCAAGCTAAATAGGTAAAATTAGAAGTGACTGTAGACTATGTGTAACTTAATATGGCACTCAGATATCTCTACTTTTGCTCTTACTTTCTTTCATCTCATTTTCCATTTTCTTTTACTGTGACTGGAAAGACTCCATCTAAGACTTAATTAAAAGCAAAACCACCCAGATGATTGTCCTTGATTCGTGTACCGAAGAAAATCAATGAGTCATCATTGCTTTTTGTTATAACGGGTGACTCATAAGGCCACTGATGAGCACATTTGTGTATGGCCATCACAGTAACCACAGCTTAGTAAAGTCATCACTTCATCACACTCAAAGAGAAAACTTCCTTAACTTTGACTCCCTGTGGATCTTTCAAAAATGGTACTTATGTAACACACTTTCTGTATTTCTTCTCTCTCTGGAACACCAGTGTATTTTCTCTTTGATAAAAGCACCTAAATGATGAATCGTACAGCATTCCTGCGTCTCCCAGTGCCACTCCAACTGACAAAACATCAAGTGCTTCGTCCTGCTGCATTCTGTCACCGCACATCTTTTGATTAGCACACACAGCTAGACACCTGAGTGCATAAAGGAATTCTTCTTTTTTCCATAAATTACACATCAGGGGTTGCGACACAAGTTTTGTGTGTCACCCAATCATTGCACCCCAGGATTTCAGCTGAGGAAGGAGTCATGTTTGAAATAACATTGCCATGCTTTTCATTAGGAAAAAAGTGTCACAGATAGACATGCATTCTGTGGAGACCAAGAGATGGTTATCACAAAACTCATTAGTGTATTTTTAATCTTAAATCATTTAACATTAGGCAGAAGTTGACATGTTTTCATTCTAAAATGTTTTCACTGTGTAATTCTTTCAGGAGTTGGTTAGACCACATAAATCATTGACCTTTTAGAGATTTGACTTTCCACTTTGAATGTTATCATAAAAAAACAGGGAAAGTTTCAAAAAACTTGAGAACTGATGACAATTATTGGTACAAGTTGACAATTTGAACTGCTTTTTTCTTGGAAGAAATTGTATCCTGCAACAGAAACATAGGATTAAATAATCATTATGAACCCATGCTACCTATACAGTATCTGAAAATCGGCATTTGTGTGATGTGTGTGGCCATGATATACAATATTGGATTCAAGGTTGACACCAGAGGGGAAACATGTGAGATAAGATAACATGAAGGAATGTGGGATTTACTCTTTTAATTTCTCCCTGAGGGACTAGTCGTTGAAATGCTTTCTCCTCCTCCAATATTGGTGACATTGGAACCTCAATGGGTTTTGCTTAAACGACATAATGCAAACATCTCAGGGAAAAGATTCACAGTAACTAGGACTTTGAAGGGACTTAATCACATTAAATACAGCATATTGCTTGTCAGCTATAAAGGACGTTTGACATTCAGCTAGTTGATATATGGCAAAAGCAAGTGGCGACAACAAACAGAAATACAAAGAAACCAAATTATGTAGAAGCAGTGTAGCTTTACAAAGCTAGCTTTACAAGTTGTGGTCTAGTGAGGCTTGAAAAGGAATTTGCTTGGACCAGACATACTTTCAAGCAGATTGTGCACTAAATGACTGACAGTGTTCTTCCTGAAACACTGAGTTAAATGTATTTTAATCCTTTGCAGGAAATTCTTGTGCAGCAAGAAAATCCATAGCCCCTGTCCTGGAAATGTTGTCAAACGTCTCTTAAAACTGCCCATCTAAACCGTCTCCTGAATGAATTAGAAAGCAACACATAAGCCATGTAGTTTCGGAAGCATGCTTCACTTTAAATTTGCATACCTACTTGTCAGGAGGGCCAGGAGTTTTGAGAGGTGGTGAGTCAGGTCATCATCTATACCACTCCCAATAGGCTACTCTGCTGATTAGACCAGCTTTCAGCTGCCAGCCTCAATATGTTCTCAGAGGATGTTTTCCAGACTAGAGTCTTGTAGGGAAACTGAGCGCACAAGATTAATTCAGGATCATTTTGTAAGGTTTTTCTAAACAAAAACTGCAAAATAATTTAATATATCATCTAAAATATCATGACAAACACTGCTAAACTGAGCTGAATATTCACAATTTGAATCCATCCAACAGGAACATGGCAAACATTTGACAATAAGACCCACAGGGGCACCCCGTTAGCTCAGTCAGCAGAGCCGGTGACCCATATACAGAGCTGCTGCAGCGGCCTGGGTTCAAATCCAACCTGTAGCCCTTTGCTGCATGTCATCCCCCCTCTCTCTACGCACCCCCTGTCCATCCTCAGCTGTCCCTATCTAATAAAGGCATGAAAAAAAGGCCAAAACAATAAGACCCACAGTAAGTAACAGTCAGACCCACCTGTGTTTGTCAGGTTTATTTTATTGTATTTGGTAAAAGCTTCCGTAGTCAATATTTTTTATGGCAACAGTTGATCAAATGATTATGTGACCCAAACACAAGTCTAAATGAATGCTAATGTCTATGAATAAGTAAAGGTTTGCGGTCCCTGTGGGCAAAAGTGGTATTACTTCCACCGCCTTGTTTTGTCTGATTTGTGGGAATCCAACCTAAACCTGGCAGACATTAAGTACGATACAGAAATACCCAATATTTCTTATTAATGGTCTTGTTGTTGATGGTCTTGTTTGTGTAGGTCATATAGAGGCATCAGTATTATACTGAGAATGTTTCATAACCAGGTAAAAACCTAAAAGGTGATATCATGCCAGTGTTTAGCTTTTTTCTCCCTCTTACACATTCTGTTTCCTTCCTCATCTAATGCAGGGTTTAAAGTAATTTGTTTAAGTGTTCAAATATAATGTTTAATGTGTATCTTATTTCTCCCAATCAACAGTAGTAGGCTGTAAATAAACAGTTGAATGTAGTTTACACACACACAACCCCACCTCACTGACCATGAAGCTGAACCTTGAACAGCCAGAACAGGTTTTCTCATCTATATTTTATCAATTATACAGTTCACATCACGTGCTGCTGAACTGAACAGCTGCTCCTCCACCATTAACACAGACATAAATAACAGCATGAACATAAATGAATATTAATGCATATCTATTAGCATTAGCTTTGTTGCTCAGGTCCCTGTGGGCAGCCCTATTGGCTTCAGCCACACACTGGGCTTCAGAATCAAGACTCATCATTGCAGCTTCAGCAGACGCAGGTGAAAAGCATGTTTTCCTCTGAGAAAACAGTCTTTTCTGTCTGAGTCGTGACAACAGCTTGCTAGTCTTGATGGAACAGCTTGTGCGAGACTATGTTCAGTGCTTTGTTGATGTGGTTTTTGTGTATGTTGCCACCTTTCCGAGACACTACGGTCGTAAAGCAGCACTTGTCTGCAATGATTGAAAATGCTTAGAGGATCTATAGCTTGATATTTTGTGTTGCTTTGTAATTCTGCAGAATGAACAGGAGTCTAAGCAATGAGTTGTTTGTGTTCCTCACAGTGCTAACAAAGTTTGACTTTTTGTATTCTAATGCATCAGAGTTTTTGTTAGATAAGAGGATAAGGTGCAATAAGGCAGAAGAGATAGATTTATTGCTTGTTAACTAATTTTGCTACATTGTTTTGTTTCTTTGATTATAGTAGCCAAACTATTCCTCATAACATCACCAAAACTGTTATTCACTGCACTCAATCATTTGTGGTAAGTTTCTTAAATGCCTTGTGATTAATTCAAATCATTATGAGTGTGCTTTATGTACACGATTTGATTGAAACATGCATTTCATTTGCATAATTACAGCGCTGTAGAGTAGGGCTTATTGTTGCGATCCAATCTAAACCACTCAGACTTGGAGCTTTGTGTATTCAAGGGGACTAATATGAAATCACACAAATGTATTGTGTACAGTGTTCTCAATTATGCACAATTACAGACTGGCCTTTCAGAGACACAAAAGCCTATTTTAGGCTAACATTGTTCAGCAGAAATGGTTTGTGGTTGTTTTTAGAGAGCTAAATGGGAGAGTAATGATGTGGGGGGAAAGATAAACAAGGGGAAAAAATAGAAAAAGTCTTGCCACAAGAAAACTTCTAATCGCAAGTTTAGTAGAGACGTGTTTTAGTGTGTATTTGAGGTCTTCTCAAGAAAATGCATGTCTCTGTAAGCTAGCAAGGTATGGTACAAATGCTTTTTAATAACCATACTAGCAGTTATAAATGTTTTAGCACTACAAGTAATGTAATCTTTATATGTGCAAACCATATTTATAGAGTTTCATAGAGTTCTAGGCTTCCATGCAGTCTAATGGCTTCAACTCTTTTCTATACAGGGTAAAAATCAATTGGCAGACTGTTAAAATTTGCTTGAGGTGTGAAATCCATTACAGTTAACATCAATTTTTATTATTGCTATAAGGTAATGCATTTCAAATAAATCTGCATTTCAACTGCATTGCCATGTAAGGATGGCTGATATGGATAAAAAAATATCCATTGTGGCATATGTCATTTTATATCACAATATCCATATATATTATGATACAATACATTTTCTGAAAAATCAATTAACAAATTGTGAACGGATAAAATTGCCAGACAGTAGAGTTTTTGGTTAATCCAGAAGATACTGTAGAATCAAAGTACTGTAGATGTAGATGCAGGAATCCAGTTTTACCTTAAATAAGTAATTTTTTTGAGTGTGATGTCAACTAACATAGTACGAACAGAATGACAAAATCTCTGAATAGAAACTAATGACTTGACTTCCTGGAACAGGACAAACACGTTCAAATAAGAAAACTGTCAGCAAAAATCTATTACATCCTTTTATGTTAAAGAGCTAAAACATGCACTGGTATTGCCCTTACTGTGGGTTTCACATTGTCCGATTAGGTTGCCAGAACAAGTCATTTAAATAGTATTAAATCATACTAAGTAACTGTCTTAAATACTGAGCAATCCAAAATAGTGAAATCTTTAAAAGGAATTTTGATGCTTCCAGTCTTCACTGGCACCTTTACCAGCAGCTTCTCTGTTTTCAAATCCTCAGATCGACGACGGACAGATACAGCATGCACTGATAACAGGTTTTTGAAGTCCTTATCTAGTTTCCACACATTCAAAGGAGTGTCTGGTTCTATGAGAGCTGTAGCTCAGGTGAGTCCCAGAGTTACCTGGGGAGTAACAAGCAGCCTGCCAAAATATTTCCCATCCTGAACACTGGAGGGGAGCCCAGTGCTTTGGTCTTGCATAGGTAGATAAAAAGGTATGATGGGGCTAAATGGGAGAGTTATGCCCATAGTATCTATCATACAGTCTCAGGCATTATCAGTCCTACTAGTCAATCAGAACGTGATTTTTCATATGCATGCTAATCAGTGACAATACTTGAGAAGCAACAGGAGACAAGAGGGAGAGAGGAGGTCTTGGTGAGTGTAAGCACTGTTACAGATTTCTCAACAGAAGCTCTTCTAAACTGCCAAACCCTTCCATCTTCCCTTCCCTTTTTCTCAACTCCTAGCAAAGAAACTAAGATTAGGGCAATGGTTGTAAAAACGCAAAGACAATGTTGCCCCTAAGGTGGAAATGCAAAGGTTTATCTAAAGGCAACTCATCAAAAACAACCTTTTAATCATCCAGATCAGCAACAGAGAAGGATATCACCCCAGCTTATCTTTCATTTGAGACAGGATATCAGATGACGCTGAGACAAAGCCTTTTTTTCATCATACACAATGTCTCCAGGTCTCTTCTCCTATCCGAAAATATATCCTGAGTTGAGGTCAGAGATAACTCAAACTCTCTAGAGACACATGAGGATTGATAATGGGAGAATTTTGTTTTGTGGCAAATTCAGTTAGCCGAGGTTTTCTCTTTTTAATTCATACCAGACCTTCCTGACCCTAATATCTGTATGCTTTGTAATGTGTGCCTGATACTGGTCCTCTTTGTAAATTGTTTTGTTCTGTCTATTTTCCTCTTTCTTTTTATCATTGTCGGCTCTCGCTTGTAATGCTCCCTCTCTCATTTGTCTCATTTTCTTTTTTTCATTTTTTTTCCCAAAGCAAATGGCATCTTCAGCCTACATAGACGGATTCCTCCATTATTTTCAAAACAGTCTCAGGCATCCAACATCATGTGTGAGCACAAACAGCCTATTCTTTTCCTCCTCTCTCTCTCTCTCTCTTTTGGTTACTTCTCATCTGTTCTCTCTCCTCTTTCCCTCTAATGCTGTTGAATAATGGAGAGAGTGCATGCAGTAGTCATGCTGTCACTCAGCCAGTGAGAAGCAGGGGGCCTGCGGTGAATACATATGTGTATGTGTGTGTGTGTGTTTGTCGGCTATCTGTCTGCTTGCTGAAGATTAGCCTTTAGGGCACAGCCTTCCTCCCCGCAGCCACACACACACTTGCATAGGCTATACAGTACATACACTCACTTAAATGCACACAGATCATGCAATCAGCTGCAACAACACTGCCTCTTGGTATCTTCAGTAACGGAGTCTTGTGTTTTCTCCATTTTATTTCAAATGGTTAGAATTAGCAACAGAGACCACTCTATGATGCAACTAACTTACGGCTTGATAGATAAACCTCATTTAAAAGTAATGTAGTATTGCATATCTTCATAATATATGAGTGGCTCTCTATAGCAAGAACACAAAGATCACAAATCAGTGTCCAAAAAGAGGATGAGAAAGAGAACTACTAGCAGCTAACGGGATGATGAAATCCATGGTACTGCAGGGCAGACATGCAATTATTTTGCATCCGATACTCTGCCATCCTTGTGGCAAGGCTAGAGGCCCCCTGCTGCTAAAAACAGCTGGTAGGTGGACTTGAGACATCCAATCCCTATCTTTAAATTGACAGACTGGCAGAAATACACGCTGCAATAACCAGTGCAGGCCTCTCCACACGGTCCTCCTATTTAGTTGGCCAGATTGCCTGGTTGTCGATAGTCTCTAGACATCACTTTTAACTCAGAGAGCAACCAGGCAGATGCAACATCTGGGGTTCCCTACCAGCTGAGCCAATAAAAAAGGTTGTGCATGCGAAATGGAGAGAATGTCAAAAAAAAGGGAAGAATACAAAATGGTATTGATCCAATGGGGGTTCATGTAAATGGATTGAGGGGGAAAGTAATCTCTCTCTGCATGTCTCCCTTGCTCTTCTCTTCCATTTCTCCATCCCTCTCTTTTCCCAGTCCAGTGCCCGTCACAGCTGGGAAGGGGCTTTTGCTTGCCTTTGGCCCAATTAGCCAGGGTTTAAAGCGCAAAGCATGTTGAGTGGAGTAGGTCCAAGCTTGGTTTAGTCTAGTTCAGCATGGCTTGGCTCAGGCTTGGCTCGAGTTCCTGCTTTGAGCTGCTATGCAATTATAATTAAGGTTGTCCTCTGACACATACACACAAAGAGGAATTATTCTACCCTCAAACAGTTCTACATCTCACATTTTAGCATAGACTTTCTCTCCCTCGCTCTCTCTCTTGCTATATTTTCCACACACACACACACACACACACACACACACACACACACACACACACACACACACAGCACACGGTTTGGGCTCAGCGATCTGGCATAGCTTCACAAAGACACAAAAACTCCCAAAAGGGAGAAGGGAACAATACCATTTCATCCCTCTCTTTAATAGCCTCATCCTTTCTGCTCCCATAAACCTCCCTGACTCTTTCTCTCTCTCTTTTGCTCTCTCCATTTTTTTATCTGTCTCTTACTGTCTTTCTGTTTCTCCCTCTTTTGCTCTCTAATCTCAATCACTTTGTTCTGTGAATTCATTAAGCCCTATTCTATATCGCTGGTGTCAAGGATCAATGGATGCCATCGGAGCAGCTCCCAGCATGCACTGCCACGCATGGCCATTTTTAATGAGGCCCGGTTCCATCTGTCCTGCATAAAGGAAAAGAAAACTACATTTTTGGTACTGAAATCTAACAGAGATGTTAATCCTAATGGTCCTTTGTCTGTCTGCAAATGCGATAAATGAAATACCAAAAACAAACATTTATTATGTAGTATTGCTTTTGGTTGTCATACCTTTATTTGCACCTTTATTCCATCATACATTTAGAAGCAAATTGCTCCAGGTGTTTCTAATGTTTTTTTTAATGATAGCAAGGCCAAACTAAAGGCTGGATTATGGGAAAGGGCTAAAGGAGGTCTTGTGCATATATGCTAAAAATATGAACTCAAACTAACTAAACAGCATTAGTAATTTAAAATGCAGCACATTGCTTATAAGCAGTAAAAATCCAGTTTATTAGCTGACTGTGAAGGCAGAGGAGCTGCAGCCTGGTCTGGTTAACATCCAGGAAGCAGCAAATAGAAGTAGAGGAGCAGGGATGAGCATATGACACCTGTACAGACAACCTTTCATAAGAATGATTTCCACATCGAGCTCATATGGCTAACGCAGTAGAGATGGACAGATTATAGGTCAGTCTGTCAGGGGAATCTATTGTCACCACTGCACAGTGAGGTCCACATACAGTACAGATAGGCCTCCAATAGCTTGGCTAATTTTTACACACAGACATAGCCCCACACACACACACACACACACACACACACACACACACACACACACACACACACACAGAAAGACACATGCAGAGACAAATTCAAGCACACACACACACAACCAACAGATAATTGGGCAGGAAACCTTCATCTAAATCAAAGATTCTGTGCCAGCTGAATTCCAGCCTAGTCCAATGAGTCTCCGGATTGTGAAAAATGTATGAAAGAAAACAAGAAAAAAAAGCCACAATGACAAATCACCAATGCTCGGTCCAAGGAGAGAGAAAGATTTGTTGGAGACGCAACGTGATGCATAATGAAAATAGATGCCTGTGCCGAGGCTTTCCGGGCATGCTGTTGGTCTCCATTTAAAATCAATCCTGTCAATGCATCATAAGTTATTTTGACAGGGAGCAAGAGGCACTTCAGGAAACACCACTTTAATGATGTCTTTAACCTGCCAGTAATTGACCTCTGAATTGAAAGGGAGAAACAGTATTAAAAGCCTGGGGCAGGCGATTATAGTTCTCTGCTAGTTGCGCCTGCTATACATCATTTCTGATCAGACTTGGGTCAGCATAAACCACGGCGTTTTTCTTCCCCGTGTAAAAAAACAGAAGTCTGTGTAAAGTACAGAATGACTCTACTGTTGGATGGAGCAATGGGCTCTGTGCTAGATTGGATTTATGTACTGTATATACTGCTGCCTTGTGTTTTCAAACCAGGCTGTACATCAGAACACCATACTCTGTACCAGGCTTAGATATAAAAACAATAAAGAAAAACAGAATATTTTGTGAATTTTGAGGTAGCTGGATGATGTATAAAAATTCTTACAGCATGCCCTACAAGCGTAAGGTAAACTACATATTCTGCATGAAGAAACACAGTATTCTATGGAGGCTTTCAAAGTGAAACTTACTGTACTTTGTACCGTTTGTCTTTATTTTAGTCAAATGCAGGAAGACAAACAGACACACATGCACAGACATACAGTACACATGCGCAGTAAAAGAAGCTTACAATCACCATCAGATGGCAGAACACAGCGACTTAAATACATACCATCTGGCTGCATTAAGAATCCAAATGACATCTGATTTATGCCTGAGCTCAGGGAGCCAGGCATTAGCCTGCTATCAATTTACTATCAATTTGTCAAGTTGTTCCAAATTTCACCATAAATCTAATCATATTCATTCACATTTGTGCTGTGAATAACCACCAGAGCTCCACATACAGTACTGTATCTCATGCTGCCAGTTATATCAACATTGTGTAGACCTGCATAGCCAGCACCATACAGACATCAGCTGCTCATGTACACTGACCATAGCCAGCAGCAGCTTGCAGCAGCATCAGTGCTAGCTAATGTCCACAGATTACAGAACCTGCTCCAGTTTAATTAATACTGGAACGACACATCCAGCCATCCTGAGCCACCAACCTCCCTCTCTGTCATCTCCAGCTGCCTTAAACCTCACATCCCTGCTCAATCCTGTGGGCCCGCTAGATGGAGGCAGAATCAGGCACGGGTGGATTTGAGCATGTCATTGAGTTTTTAATATGCTGCAGGAGGAGATCAATCTAGGGCAGCCAGAAAATGAATGAAGATGCCTGTGTGCGCGCACAGGCTAGGGCGGCGTGTGACAGAGCAAAGGGTGTGTGTTTGATTGTAATTACAGTCGTGCTTTGAGCCCTCCTCAAGAGTCAGAGGGTGGAGGTAGGAGGGGTGTGGGGTTTGATTGAGGATGGAGTGGAATGAAGGATGATGGGAGAGGTGGAATGTAAGTGTGTGTCCATATGCTGCTGGGAGGATGGGAATCTCCAAAAGGAATTTTCACCTTGGCCAAGTCTCCCAGAAGCCTCAGGATGTTGTCCAAGGTTGAGCGGAGTGACGAAGACCAACACACAGACACAGAGAAATAGTAGGAGAGGCATCACGGCTGCCTGACTCTGTTTGCCAGAAAACAAATCAGAAATTAAGCAGTTATGAGCTCTGACAAAAATATGACATCCTAATCAACCACCCAATGATACATGCTGCTGGGTGGTGATGGTGTAACTTTGTAAATTTCTCCTCTATATCCTCTTCCCCCCATGAGGGAAAATGAAGTAAATATTTTGACACTGTACCACTCAATGGTGCTGAAGCTACTCATAATAACATCAAACAAATCACGATATAGATAGAAGGGATTTAAGCATCCTGACATTCAAAAACACACTTGACATTTCCATCAAAGTGCCAGGTGACAATCTGCCTTATGTAATGAGTCAGTGCCATTGCAGACATTAGCGATAGATAAAGATAAAAAGACAATTTGACCAGACACACACGAATTAGGAGCTGTTTACAGACACTCAATACAACCGTTTCAGTGTAACAACTTAAGGCTTCTGTTCCGGCGGCCAAACTCAAGGCTTCAAAGCGGTAATCCACATACCAATGGGTGATGTCAAAATAGGTTCACACTTGGGCCACACTCCAGCAATGGGCATGTAGACAATATAATACGTGGATGGAGTTTCTGGGTCTGAGACATGAAGCCAATGCAGAAGTGTCTTAAACCTGCATTCTTTCTAATGGGCAGCAGGAGGCGACTCCATTGGTTGCAAAAAGAAGTCAGACTGTATGTAATCTTCTGAGAAACAGACCCTACTTCTCACTTGAAACTGTTTCCTAATGAGTTTATGGTCTGAATCCCTAATATCCAGTCTTCTTTCATACAGCATGATGTTGATTTTGTACACATTTGTATGGTCCCATTTTAGGCCTTAAGGTGAACCAATTCTAAATCTCAAATCCAGTGCTCTGTCTCCTTCTGAGACTCCCTCCTCAGTGAGCTGCAGCAGCCTGTACCTGGCCACACAAGCTGCCATGGTGCGGCCCATCTTCTGGCATGTGTCTTACTCATCACTATCATCAGAGACATCATCCCATGTAGCCCTTTCCTCTGTTTCGTGGAAACATTTGCACAATTCTGACACTGACAGAAATCAGTACAAGACAGTCGTGCAGACATACAGATACATCTTACAGTCTCACATTTACCTTGCTAACAACTGCAGTGTTCCTGCAACACACTTTTAGGGGCAGGATTTCTAGTCATCCAGGTCACTGTTAACTTCCCATCCTTGAGGTGCCATCCATTGCCAACAGGTAAAGGGACACACATTAAACCTTTCACAGAATGCCTCATTATTGCTGCTTTTGCAGTGTTGGTACAAGGCATCACTTGTCAGGGGCATGGATAGTTCTGGCAAAGCTGATGATGCCATGTAGAATGCTTTGTATCTTGCATTGTTCACGGCAACCTAGATTTTAAAATGGAGTCGGATATTCCTCTTTCTCGAAAGCAATAGAAAATGTCTTTCTTTTGCCCTTGCCATAAAAGGCGCTTGTAGAGTCACACCCTGAGAAGGTATGGATCCCAATAAGAGCAGAACACACACTGGTGCAGAGAGCTGATGACCTTTCAGCTAAGTCAATGATCCTTGTTCTGTTTTCAACTCCTGTGAAAAAATACAATCTACATGGTAAATCTGTCTGCAGACTTAAAGCAATTACTGCCACACCGGTATCAGGGTTCTTGATTATAACAGTTTGATGTTCATGTGCAGCATGCTGTGCATGTAAAAACACCCGGGTGTCACATTCCTCATGATCATATCAGATCTTCAACAGCACTCACAGTTTGTAAACCCTCTGTTGAAGTTACACAGTGGCACAGTTCTCCATGTGCTATGTACAAGCTTAAGTTCTTGCCCACAGTGATAAGATCAGCATTTCGCCACACAACATATAGAGATTCTGTCAATGCTTCTTTGTTTGGTCCATCTGATAGAAACTGTTTCCATTGTGTTGGCGCCTTCTGATCCTGTCCATAGATTTTAACCTGTTGTGTACCATCACAAGCTCTATGAGACCGTTCAACATTTTTTACACTACTTTCTGGATATTGGTCAATCACAAAGTCTATCCGTGTACACTTGTGCTTCAAAGCAAGCTTGATTATGTACTGCAATATGGTCCCAGCAAGTTCTCCAATGGTACTTGGTATGGACCTAATGGCTTGAATGACTGCCATGCCATCGAAAAGAATAGCTCCATCTGCTGGAACTTTGTCAACTAAGCTGTCTCGACCTTTGGTCTCCACAAGAGCTGATTTGTTTGTTTTAGCAAGTGAACCATCAACACTGGCTAAAGGATATGAAACCGTTCCCAAGGAGTAGGAAAGAATTTCCCTGAGGTCTATTTTTCTACTTTGACTTATGATGAGTAGTCTGGAGAATAACTTTTTGTCAGCACGCAGAATCACTTCCTTGCCTGCTGCAGACTTCTTCTTTGTCTTTGCCTGGTCACTTAAGGTCTTCAGTTTTTGTGCTTTGAAGGGAGCGAATATGTCAACTGATGGTGATGAAAGTCTTTTGGACATAAATTCTTTCACAGCATTTCCTCCCGTTTCCGGAGCTGCAAGCAAATTTCTTCAGCTGCAACTGTCCCTGAGCGAAGACAATCTTGGTGTGTGTGCTCAGCATGTAGAGCTGAAGCCCCATGTACAAGGGCTAAGTCCTTGCTGCAGCGGCCATGGGTCGAATCCGACCTCTGGGCCTTTGCTGTGTTTCATCTTTTATATGCATAAACATTTAACCCTGTTTCTAACTACACTCTGATTCCAAGTAAACAGCAGGATGTTGAGACTTCACTGAACATCCAAGGACATGAGACCCATCATCACATAACACTATCTGTTTGTTGCCCCAGAACTCAGGAATGTGTAAATGTATTAGTCTGTTGCTCAAACAGGGATTAAGGGACACCGCCTCTTTGACTTTTCACTCATTCAAGCCTTCGCATACTGATGTATGTGAGTGTTGCATTGAGTCCATCCATGGGTGACTGAATAAACCTTTCATAATTGCTTTATTTAAAGAATAGCCACCACAGATCCAATAAGGATAGAGACCTGAAAATACATATCCATCGCAGCTCAACCTTCGACCAAATACGGTGATTTCTGGTCATCCAAAAAGATGGTGACGGCTATAATTCAAAACTCAAGGCTTCAAAACGGTAGTCTACAAACAAATGGGGTCACTTTGGCTTCGTCCAGTGTTTATTATACAATCTATGACTGACCTATAGAGTCAGTGACTGCTATTTATATAAAGCTAAAAGATTGCATCAATGTACAAACACATCAGGTTCAGCTTTTAACTTTCTTTGAGTCTGGGTTCTAAGACAGTTAAAGTCTGCTACTTGTTCATACTGTTTTGTTATGTTCAGTACAAAACAAGGTATATAAAAGCATTGTTTATCACATTAAAGGACCTGACAGCCACACAGGTGTTTTCACTTATCATGGCTCATTAGACTCCTGCTCAGGTTTGAGTTGGGGGGAGCTGTGCTAGGAATGATGTGAGGTCACCAAAGTCCATATCCTAATAAAACTGGTAAAGGTGTTGTCCTGCCCCAACAGGTGCAAGAAAACTACACTGAACAAAATTATAAACACAACACTTTTGTTTTTGCCCCCATTCATCATGAGCTGAACTCCAAGATCTAAGACTTTCTCTATGTACACAAAAGGCCTATTTCTCTCAAATATTGTTCACAAATCTGTCAAAATCTGTGTTAGTGAGCACTTCTCCTTTGCCGATATAATCCATCCACCTCACAGGTGTGGCATATCAAGATGCTGATCAGACAGCATGGGTATTGCACAGGTGTGCCTTAGGCTGGCCACAATAAAAGGCCACTCACTGTATTGGGGGGGTCCTGGGGGGTCCGGAAACCAGTCAGTATCTGGTGTAACCACCATTTGTCTCACGCAGTGCAACACATCTCCTTCGCATAGAGTTGATCAGGTTGTTGATTGTGGCCTGTGGAATGTTGGTCCACTCCTCTTCAATGGCTGTGCGAAGTTGCTGGATATTGGCAGGACCTGGAACAAGATGTCGTATACGCCGATCCAGAGCATCCCAAACATGCTCAATGGGTGACATGTCCGGTGAGTATGCTGGCCATGCAAGAACTGGGATGTTTTCAGCTTCCAGGAATTGTGTACAGATCCTTGCAACATGGGGCCGTGCATTATCATGCTGCAACATGAGGTGATGGTCATGAATGAATGGCACAACAATGGGCCTCAGGATCTCGCCACGGTATCTCTGTCCATTCAAAATGCCATCAATAAAATGCACCTGTGTTCATTGTCCATAACACACGCCTGCCTATACCATAACTCCACTGCCACCATGGGCCACTCGATCCACAACGTTGACATCAGCAAACCGCTCACCCACACGACGCTATACACACTGTCTGCCATCTGCCCTGTACAGTGAAAACCGGGATTCATCCGTGAAGAGAACACCTCTCCAAAGTGCCAGACGCCATCGAATGTGAGCATTTGCCCACTCAAGTCGGTTACGACGACGAACTGCAGTCAGGTTTAGACCCCGATGAGGACGACGAGCATGCAGATGAGCTTCCCTGGGACGGTTCCTGACAGTTTGTGCAGAAATTCTTTGGTTTTGCAAACCGATTGTTGCAGCAGCTGTCCGGGTGGCTGGTCTCATTTTCTAGTGGCCTTTTATTGTGGCCAGCCTAAGGCACACCTGTGCAATACCCATTCTGTCTGATCAGCATCTTGATATGCCACACCTGTGAGGTGGATGGATTACATCGGCAAAGGAGAAGTGCTCACTAACACAGATTTTGACAGATTTGTGAACAATATTTGAAAGAAATAGGCCTTTTGTGTACATAGAGAAAGTCTTAGATCTTGGAGTTCAGCTTATGATGAATGGGGGCAAAAACAAAAGTGTTGTGTTTATAATTTTGTTCAGTGTAACAGGGAGTGAGCGAGCTGTCAATCAAGCACACAGTCCTGAAGCGATGGCTAATCAGGTATAATGAGAGAAAACACCTGTGTGGGTGGACCAAGGGTGTGTAGGGCGTTTAATAGCTGAGCAACCAGCTGTCTGCAATAGTTGTGGCATCATTATTGATTCTCTGGCTTCTCGCAGCCCTTCAGTAACCTTTACCCAGGGAGTAACACAGTGCTGACATCGGCACTCACCAGTGAGCGCAGCTTCAATGCAAAAAGCTACTATTTCTGTCAGTGACACTGATATATGTAATGTAAAATGAATGTAATGTAACGTCACTGATTATTTGGTGAAGTTAAACTTCCAGGTTTAGCATTACATTAGTTTTTAGCCACCTGTGGACAGCACAACGACCTGTAAAAAAACATCGACATATCAGACCCCTTATTAGTTGTTATGTGTGTTCACAAACAGTTGTATATTTACAAATCCAGACATGAAGCAATTTTTTTGTTAGTTTTCCTTTTTCTGGCCAACTGATGAATCAATGAAGTCCATATGTGGCCTGTATTCACTGTCCTTTTAGCTCATTTAGCTCACTCCTGAGGGAAATATCTGGTTCTTTAGCAGCTAGATGCTCCACTATGTTCACCAGCTAGTTGCTAACTCTCTGTCTGCTGTTTGCAGTAAAAGCAAAACAATGAGCTGAAAGTAAAAGTAACCACTTTCATATTACACATAGTCATTTGATCAATTATTCAGATAGAAATACTGAAGTGCAGCTTTAAGGTTTCTTTCTTTTGTTCTGAACACAGCCACACTGGGCTCCTGCATGTTTATTCTGTTTAATCTTTGTGAACTGAACATAGAATTAATATCTTTGTGAATCATCATTTGTCCAGCCCCTCACCTGAAACCAGCTCACCTGGAAACTTTCAGGATGACACAAAACTTATCACCATCATATGGCTTTAATTTCAGTGGGTCAAACAGTCAAACACAATCAGTCAAAGGTTCCTTCATTTGTTCTTCCTCAGAAAATACTGTTATTATATTATTACAGAATAGTTACTGTAGTCAAGAGTAGTACAAACATAAAGAGAAGTAGGAGTTGCAGTGAAGAAATGTTGCTGGGGAACTCTACATAAATAGATGGAGCTCTTCTGCATAAAGCCTGATAATAACAGAAAAAGTAAATACAGACATTGTTCTGCCAACGGCTGTCCAATCTGTTATTAATGCCTAATGCCCACTGAAAGGCATTCTAGCCAATACCAACACGGCTGGCTCGATACTGTACAAACACAGTCATCCTGTCGGCAATGCTGAGAGCAACAGAAGGGACAACATAGGACAGGTGGTCGCTACATGTGATTCATTGTTCCTGTAAGAAAGCACAAGTCCCACTGGTCGCCAATCTCTCCTCCCTCTCTTGCTCTCGCTCCTTCACTCTCTCCGTCTCTCTCGCTCTCTCTCTCGCTCTCTCTTTCTCTTCATCCTCTCTCATCTGTCTCTCCTCCCTCTCCTTCTCAGATTAGGTGTGAAGAATAATTAGCGGGTACTGAAGAGCCCCGGGTGGACTGGATACTCGTGGGAGCCTGGTCACTTTCTCCACCACCAAATGTCCCTGGCAACACAGCTGACAGTGGGCCACGCTGTATCGGTAATGAGAGTGCTGCACTCACGTATGTGTGCATGTGTCTCTGTCACTGATGCGTTTGTGAGTGTGGTCACCGTATGAAACAGGTTTTTGACCCGGCTCGTATCTGTTTGTTCCTCGCACCATTTAGAAAAATACAAAGCTGGACGACTGAAAAACACATACAGTTTTGGCACAAAGGTTGTCATCAAAGGGAAACCCGCTCAATAAGAGAAGTCAATTAGTGCTATGAAAAAAGACAGACACCTCATAATAGTGGCAATCAGATTGCTCATCTCCTTTTAGCTTCTTTCAACTTTTAGCTGTTCGATATAATTACTTTTGATGTGGCTGTCAAAACTATTTGATGAAAAACTCATCAGTAGGAAATGGCGGGAAGAACTAACAATGTCTCATAATTTCGAAGCCTTTAATTTTCCTTGATTGCGCTGGACACGTTATAAATGGAAAAGAAATACTGACAATGTACAAACTTTACTTGATTAGTGTATTCCTCATTCTAGCAGTAAGGCTCTAACTACTTTTTGTAATGAAGTGAGCTGCCTCTATAAAACAAAATGGAACTGACTTCATAATGTAACACTTATAATCTCCAGTATTTTAGGTAGAGACAGTGATATTATTGTACCATGATGAGATTATGGAATCAGATGTTTCTCATGCTTGTAGGCGTTCTTTAAGGATTCCATCTAGTTTATATGCATGTCAAAACAAAAGGTTATTGACTTCAGGAGGACACCAGCCAACCACTCGCCTCTGCTCATCAGTGGCTCCACAGTTGAGAGGTTCAGGAACACCAAGTTTCTCGGTGTGAACATCTTTGACAATCTCACCTCGTCCCTCAACACTAACTCTGCAGTTAAGAAAGCACAACAACGCCTCCTCTTCTTGCGGAGACTGAAGAGAGCCAGCCTACTACCATCCATCCTCACAACCTTCTACAGAGGCACTGTAGAAGGTTACTGCGTGGTATGGAAACAGCAAAGGTGCTGTGCAACAGACTTTATTGGTGCATCATTGCTGCTGTGCCTCCTATTATTATACATCTTTAGTTAGGTTGTATTTTTATTATTGATTCATAGTCCTTCACTAATTTATCTGTACATAATAATTATCACTAATGTTATATTTCTATGTTTATATATATATATATATATATATATATATATATATATATATATATATATATATATATATATATATATATATATATATATATTTCTATATATATATATATATATATATATATATGTTGGTATATGTTTTTTTATATAATTTATTGTTTTAACATTTATGTTTATTATTTCCACTCAGATACAGATTACTCCAGATTTTAAGGTTTGTAGTGCATATGAATGCCAGTGACTATAGTAATTATTTTTCTTTTTTTTGGTATGTGTGTGTGTATATTATATATGTTTATATACCACCATTGGATCGCAAGAAAAAAACATTTGTTCCCATGTACTTTGTTTGTGGAAATGACAATAAACAACCTTGAACCTTGATATCTGTTTCCAGTGAAGTTCCTCAAACTTCAAGTTCTCATGCTGGAATCAGACCATACAACATGTGAAATTTGAATTAAATTACTGAGATGGCCAGTAGAAATGTCAAACTACATGTTGAACTCCCACCAATGAGCACTGTAAAAGTTGCATGACAATGGTAAATGGACCTGTACTTGTATAGCGCCTTTCTAGTCTTCCGATGACGACAACTACGTGCCACATTCACCCTTTGCACACACATTCAGTGATGCCGAAGTCCGTCAGCAAAGTCCATCGAACAGAAACGAACATTCATACACATTCACACACCGATGCATGGGAGCAATTTGGGGTTCAGTATCTTGCTCAAGGATACTTCAACATGTGGCACCAGGAGCCATGGATTGAACCCACAACCTTCCGATAAGGGAACGACCCGCTCTCCCTCTGCACCACAGCCGCCCATGTGCAGATGATACCAGAATCAGGAATGTCAACAACCCACCCAAGGTGTTGTCAAATTAGAATGGAGAAGACCAAAGAGTCTACACCTAAACTAGCAGCTCTATGAGACTGCACTTGCTAAACGCTAATGTCAACAATGACAGTGTTAACAAACTGATGTTTAGCAAGTATAATGTTTACCACATTCATTGTCTTAGTTTTACTCAAAATCAAAACTGTCAACTTCACTAGAAGGGGATCACCAAGGTCTTTAGGATTTATCCTCTGATATTTGGTAAGATATTTCAGTCTGAACTAAAGTAGTATACACTGACTGAAACACCTGACAAAAATTCTATTGTGTCTTTCCAATTGTGGCAGAAACCGCTGTCTTTCTACACCATTTCATATTCTACACCATATGAAATGTTCCACCTCTGGGTAGGGTTAGGTTGGACATTTGCTGTCATGAAGATTTCAGCTTACAATCTATTGAGCTCAAAAGACTCCAGTCCTGATTTTTTCAACCAACAACAGCCTATATTCATGTCAGCCTGTTAGGGTCTCATTCAGACAAAAATACAACAAGCGCTGGTAAATCAGGCTAAAAAATATGAGGGCAACAACTGTCTAATTTCATATCAAGCTGTGGAGGAAGCACTTGGCCCAGTCTCCAGATGGCAGGAGGAAGCAGAAGAGACAGCGCTTTGCAGTTGCATCCATACAGATGAGTGGAAAGCTGTGAGTCTGTATAATGTTGGTGGGGGGTGTTCCTGACACCCTGGCATGTCCCATAATCGGCTTTCCTCAGTGACAGCATGGAGCTCATAGGAGAGTCCTGTCTGTCTGTTTCTCTCTCACATACACACAAACGTACAGATACAAATACATGTGCACACACACACCTGGCTGCAAGCGCAGGGGGGCCTTACACTGCCAGCTGTAGAGCAGGATACACACTGAGTCGGAGAGGAACACACACAAACACACATACCCAAACACATGTGCTTGCAAAAGGTGAGCGCATGAAGCAGCTTCTAATCCACATGAGAAACTGTAATTTTTGCAGCAGGCAGGATATTTCACACACACACACACACACACACACACACACACAGACTCAGCAAGCCATAATGTGAGAATTATCATATACACACGTTTGAGAACTGAGGGATTGAAAAACAAAAACATATATTGCCAGTCTCACACTGTGAGGCTTCATTACGCCACCTGCACACAGACGCCAGCAAGCAGCACTCACAAGTTATGAATGGGACACACATATTCACATTCGCCTCACACTCTGTCATACACAAAGTAATCTGGGCCTCACATGGAGGTGTAGACTGTAGCAGCAGACAGTGGGTCCTGCCATTCATACAGCCATGGGGAGTGTGGCTGGGCAAAAACCTGGAGCCATGCAGGGAAAAGCTATTGAACAGAACAGCAAGGAGCGAAAGCTCTCCGATGCCGCCACAGCCCCTGACCTTTCTCACCAGCTTACATCACCAGAGGCTCCCTAACCGGCAATTGCAAGATTAGTTCTACAATGTCAGAACTGTATTATATAACTGAAAATAAATACATATAGACGTTTTTATTAAGGATAACATAAAGATATTGATGTGATGTAATGCTATTTACAGGCAGTTTATGTCGTAGAGAAAATGTCTCTTTTTTGGAGGGTTAAGATTGTATCATCTTTCCGTTACCTGTTTGAATCTTCCTGCTCCGTGAAAGTCACAGACCATTTTTATTTCCTGTGGCGACCTGCGGAAGTCACCAGTCACTGTGTCCGACAGCCCCATGAATTACTGAGAACCGCTATCTGTCCCAGCTCACCTGGGGACACTGCAGGAAGGAAACAAATGTGAAGGGCAGTATGCATCAATAAAGGCCAAAATGTGAAAGACTTTTGAGAGTAGGCAGAGGTGAAACTACTTTGGCCTTTTAACGGCCAAAGCAGCTACTGTAAGAGACTATGAGGAGAAACATGAGAAATTACTTTTAATGTTGAAAGTATTTATTTTCATTTTAGTATGTTTCTGTTTAATTTCACATCATCACAATGTAAATAAAAATTACCTGTGTAATATTTTCCAGTATAATTATGGGCCGATTGAGTAAGCTCACACCCTATACTATTCTTGCTAATGTACTACACATCCTGACATTTCTTGGATACACAAAATTCACATACTATACGGTTGAAATGCACTACATACTCAATTTAACTATGAATAGTACATTAGTATTTGAACACACATAGTCTGGTACACAATCTCTTTAAAACTGCAACTTGTTGTTTTTACACCTGGATTAAACATATGACACAATATAGCATGTAGATTTGTGACTTTTAGAGGTGCTGGTAGGCTAATTAATTTTTTGTACTTTGGACCAAGCCAAGCCAGCTGTTTTCCCTTGTTTCCAGTCTTTATGCTAAGCTAAGCTATTCAGCTGCTAACTGTAGCCACACATTAACCAGACAGACGTGAGATTCTATCTTCACATCGAACTCTCGACAAGAGAGCAATTTCCCAAGATGTCAAACTATTCCTTTACAACAGAAAATCCTCATAATTTTTCAAACTAAGGCTAGCATCATTTTGTGATTTATGACATATATGTGATTCTGCATGATTATTTTATTGTGAGTTTCACTTTTAGTTGGACTAACTATTTGAGACAGGGAGATGCACTGCTGCTAAGGGGCTGGTGCACTGATTTAACTGAAATCCAACTAACTGAAATCCAACTAACTGAAACATATTCAAGTTTTGGGGTGTGTCTGTATATTATATTTCCAAATACTAGAAATCCTAAAATAATCTCTATATCCAAGGTATTGGGATTGGTGACATTAACTGTAACTGTACATGCAAACTGTCTGCCCTTTGCAGCCCAATCACAGCCTTAACAAAGATTCAAAGTACTTGCTTTCATTAAAGAAGCCCTCTTGACAGCAAAATATAAAAAAGTTCAGTAGGTACGGTAGGTGTATGTGTTGTGCGCGTGCGTGTGTGCGTGTGTGTGTGTGTGTGTGTTAGGCTCATCCATCCTGAATGAGTTTGCTCTGTCAGGTCTGTATTCTTAATGAACCGTTGGGGGACCACATCACAGGCACTCGCTTACACTGCTGTGCAAACGTCCTCTGCTGCTGCCAATGACTCAAGGTAGAACCGAACACACACTGACTCATACTCATACCTGCTCTACATGATGTGTGTATGTGTTTGTGCATCTGCTTGATGATTGACCCACAGAGCAGCCGGTAGACACACACATGTACAGTGTCTTCTGCTCTCAGGAGGTAATTGCCTGCTTGGTGGTGACACAGGTATCCCTCAATCCTTGTGGTGATCAATCTTAAAGAAATAGGTAAACAAAGCTGTGTCTCTGTCCTTTAAAGCAGTCTATCTGCCCTTGTTAAGAAGCACAGCTCCTTTAATGGACAAATGAGGGAAAAAAGAAAATGTAGCTGACATACGAATAGATTCTTATCGACCAAAAGCAGATTGTTCTTTCCTTTTGCCTTGCTGTGGAGTAGTCATCCACAACTAACTAATGCGTCATACATCAAGCCTAACATGTCTGACTGGAGATTGCTTGTTACAGATATGATGAAGAGTTGCAGCGTAGCCACATTAATTAGGCCCCCAATCACTGGCAAACAGTGAGGATTGAATCAGCAAGGTGCTTTTTGTGTGTGTGTACGTGTTTGCACACTGGAGTTATGAATATAGATTTGTGTGTGCACGGCTGTTGAGATCCAAGAGTGTGTGTATGTGAGTGCAAGCACTGCATGGAGGGGGAGACACAGTGAGAGTAAAGCCATGACTTTGGTTAACAGTAAACACACCACTGAGAGCTCATTAGAGTAGCTCTCTCCTCTCCTCGCTGCACTGCTCCAGTGACGGGGCTTTAGCTCCAGCCATATCTGGCATCCAGTAACAAGCTAATTAGCGGCTAGCACTCATTACAGTCAGGCTAGTGAGCACAGCCCCTCTCCAACACATCATCTGTATCCTGTCAGAAACACAGCATGCACGTTACAGTTCCAAACTGACTCAGATTGGAAGAGGCTAAGTAAAGTGCTTTGCTAAATAGACAGTGTTAGCCCCCATTTATTCCAGGCTCATCAAAATGACATCCATGGGTTGTAATGGTTCATGTTGCGTCACATATTAAAGTTGTCTGACATCCTTAGAGGGTCAGAAGATTTTTTTTTTGATTAGGTTAATGTCAGCTTCATCGCTTGGAAAATACTTTGAATTGAGTCTTGCACTATTGTTGCATCAACTGGGAATACCCAGGAGAGAACATTAACCAGTTTTGCGTAGATATTGTTTCTACGAACACCTGTAGAGATTCTTGTGATCTCTACTATTGTTCAAACAAGTAAAAAGCGACAATGTTTAATCGAGTTTTGCCTCAGTTGAATCATATACTTATAATGACATATAACTATAGCGGCAGTAGATCTAAAAACTTGCCTTGAGAATAAACACATTGTTACAAAGTTTGGGCCTCATGTGCCTGAGACTGAATGTACGTATACTGTGGGTATAATTGTCGCTCCACTTTCTTAGAGGGTAAAATCTGCCAAAATAACGATCAACACATTCCAACCTCTCAGAAGGGGGTAAACTGTGTCAAATTTCACTCTCCCATTAGATGATACATATTTCCAGTGAGCACATTTCTCTCTGAAGAGTTTCAAGTTATACAGCCATTGTACACCAGTTCGCATAGTATGTTTGAAATACATGTCTATGAGGAATGCTTCAGCACAACCTTAATGTAACTGAGGCCTGATCAGCATAAACATTTTTAATAAATCCTAACAGTTATTTATCAATACACATAGTGAAATGAGCCCAAAACGCATTGAAAACATGTCATGATGGATTAACCAGTATAATATTGTATATACAGGCAGGAGGCAGCGGGCAGGTAGTTACAGTGAAGGGTATGATCCTGAGACACGGGGAAAAACAAGGTTGAAGTTTGTAGCAAAAAGCACTTCTCTTAAAGTTCTCCAACTTGGCCAAGAAAGTCACTACCAGGCTTGTAGAGACAACAATCTGGCAGCAAGTGGGTGGAGAACCAGGGTTTAAATACTGCAGGGCTGATGAGTTGATGGCTGGCAGGTTTGAGCAGTTAGACAGGTGAGCAGGTAATCAAGGACAGTGGGAGGAGTCCAAACACACAGACACAGGGAAACCAAGGAGGAGAATACTACTGACCATAACAATTTTACTGGATCTGGAAGTTCATGTCGTTCTGATCACATTTTCCATTGTTTTTATCACTCCAACAAAGCAACACTTTGATTTTTCATGTGATGTATTTCACCATAAATAAAGAATGTAGCATACCAGGTGAGTAACATTAACCAAGTGCAAGTAGCTAAATACATTTTCCTAAACAAAGATCTAATTAACAAAGCAACACAGTTGAAGATGAAATTAGAATTGCAAGATGAAATGTAACTTAGCTTAGTGAATAACTCATTAGCAATAAGCAAAACAAACCAAGCCTC
Source organism: Dicentrarchus labrax (assembly GCF_905237075.1). Classification (NCBI taxonomy): domain Eukaryota; kingdom Metazoa; phylum Chordata; class Actinopteri; family Moronidae; genus Dicentrarchus; species Dicentrarchus labrax. Next base: position 15,052,843 of record NW_026136711.1, read on the forward strand.
CAAATAATTGCCCCACAAGGTTAGAGATCACACTATTAAAATACATTATTATCATGCAGTGTTAGAAGCTGGAGTGCAGCAGTACACACAAGGCTCGCTCCATATGTTAAACAAAAGGAACCATGCATCCTTAATCAAAAAGGCTATTCATCACACAGGCTACATCCACCATAATGATGCGCATAGATAAGGAGATAATAAGGTAAATGAGAGGGAGAGTTAAAATAATACTGTAGCCAGCACAGTTCATGCACTGTTGCACTGCTGATGAATGATACAGGTCCCTCTCCTCCTTCTGCAGCTCCTTCCTCTTTTCTTCCTCCCCCACTTGCCTTTTTTCTGATATCAAGGGGAAATAGGAAGATGTAGTCACACAGAATGCATTTTATGTTGCAAATGCAATTTTTTATAGGCATATTAATAAAAAAAGCAGATATTATTAATTGTGCCAGTGCAGACGACAAATTCAGATAAATATACACAGACAGATGTAGGCGAACACAGATGAGCCTCAACTCACCTGTTGGAGCTGGCAGATGGTTCTGCCCTGGAGAACTGGTAATAACAGAACAATAGCCAATTAAGGAGTGACGGAGATGCTGAGGGGGCCAAGGCAGTTCACGGATAGATTCAGTCAATTAGTCAAACGCTCCATTAGGAGACTGTCCAGAGACACCATGTTGATTGCCTTCTATTATCCACACCAATCCACAATTTTTGATTGGTATTATGTGATTATATAATGTATAGAAGTCCTAATATCATATCGAGTGGTATTTCAGAAACTAACAATGACTTCTATCACTGTCAGGATCTGTTCCATGATCACTTTAGTTGAGTTAACCTCGGCAAACTAAATTATAGGTATTAATTGTAAACGCAGACGGCAAAAGAAAAGAAAAGAGATGAAATTGTGTGACAGCCACCTCTAACCTTGTGACTTCACCTTATTAGGTATTGTCTGCACCATATCCTGACACCTGTGCACAAGCACACACACGTCTATACACACATTCACATCTTCCAAAATCTAAATAAAAACTTGGAGAAAAGACAGCTTCTCTCCCTCTCTCACACAAACATGTAATACAAACACATTCGTGCATTAAACATGCACATGCATGCATGCCAAACTACATAAACACACCCACACACAGCATGCTGACTCTGCCATCTATCTCCTCTATGTACGCACACGGTGGTTCATACACACCATCACACATTCCTTGTGTTGAGATCAAAGATACACTGTCTTCAGTTGCGCCCTTCCCTTCTTCATGACCTTAAGCTGTCAGTGTTATCTGCTCCAGACATACACACAAACACACACAGAGCATCCCCATAAACTCACTTTGCTGCAAACACACACACACACATGCATACTAACGAATCTCATGGAGGCAATTACAGAGCTGAGCCCTTCATGTTGGCTGGCCATCAAATGTTTTCCTCCCCTCTCACAATCAGAAACAGAATCAGAATCAGAAAATACTGCGTAAGTGTGTATGTGTCCATGATTACTACCTTCATGTCTCTGTGTTCATAGCCCATATATAATAAGACATAGTTTTTTTAAGGTGGTTTGTAACACTTTTTTATACCTTAAGTGTGCAACTTTGATGTTTTTTATTCCTGTGTAGCTTTGTCTCCTTCTCTATTGTTCTACTGCAATTGTGTGCTGACTTGTGTTGTGTCATTGCCTCTTCAGCGCTATATGTCCCCACACTGACAACTTTACATTGGCACAAATAAGAGGTAAAGCAACTTGCTGCTTCTTGTCACATAACCTGGTAACAGCAACCATAGCAACCCATCGGAGCCAGCCACTTTGCATACAAATGATTGTGACAGAAGTGTGTATACATGTGTGAGTATGCATGAGAAGAGCTGGTGCCAGTTTGCCGGTGGGTGGCAGTACAAATTTAGTTGTGTGTCAGTGTGTTTGTGTGTGTGTGTGTGTGTGTGTGTGTGTGTGTGTGTGTGTGTGTGTGTTCTCGACTGCACACATGCGTGCACATGCATGTGAAGGGGGAGAGAGAGAAAGAAATAGGGAGCTGGTGAGAAAGAGAACAGAGTGAGAGCACAGAGACCAATTAAATTTTTACTCGCCTTTTGATTTCAGTGTGAATACACTACGAGCGGAGGCCAGCACTTGATCTGTGCATCAGATGGTACTTATGTTCCAGGCTTTTATGCATAAAAATGTTAAAGAGATGGGAAGCCTCTTTGCTGTCTCCTGAAGTTTAAGATAAAGACTTGCTTGATTGTTAATGTGCTTTAATAATTAATATCATCTGTACATCCAGGCATGTAATCTGGAAAACGATTAGAAACATGGAAGAGTAAAGGTACTCTGTCACCCCCTGTAGACTCATAAAATAAAGCTGGAACTATGTTTTCGTTATGTGTATTATTTGTACCTTCCTAATCGTAATTATATCACAAATCTAGATAGAATCATTGATATGAACAAAAAATACATAAGAGAAAAAGGAAATACCATCTGCTCCATCACAGTATAAATTCAGAAAGTGTCATTAGAGCTTTTGATGTCCCAAGCTGCATGGAAAATTATGCTGTCTGGCAGCTAATGGAGTTCCAAATAGTTCCAAGTAATCTTGCCTAATTTATAGCAGAAAGTGACCCAGCACTGTTACAGGGCAAACAAACAATGAATAATAAAGATACATCTGTGAATGTCAGCTTGCATATCTCGTGGATGAGTTTGTGTGTGGGTGTGTGTGCCTATAATCAAACTCTTGCGTGCATGTGATTTGCATCTGCCTGTGTGTGTTTGATTGTGTGTAAGAGAGTGGGGGGAGGCAGCGTTTGTTAAGCAGTGGGGGGAGATTGTGTGAATCGTCTCTGCCTCCTCTGGCCCTGGCAGCATGCCCAACATCTGCAGGCCTGTGTTGTAGCTCCGCTGTGATACCAGGGTAGCACAGCCCATGATGGATTATAGTCATTGCACAGGTACCCATGCAAAACTAATGTGTATATAAGCAGGTGTTAACAGCTACAGTGGTGTGTGTGTTTACATGGGGTGTGTGTGTATCTAGGAGAAATTCAGCGTTTGTGAACAGGTGAAACAGAATGTTGAAAGGGTGTGTTTGTAGTATGGATGTCAATAAATATAGATACATTATATGAATATGAAGAGATAAACTATACTATAAGGTACAGATACTGTACAACTATTAAAATTTAGCAGAATATATATATTTGTTGTTATCCTTTTTCCTGCATGGACAACTGGCGCAAGCAGAAAATCCTTGGACAAAAGTTAGTAGCACATCCTTTTTTATCCAACACTCCTCATAATGCTTGCAGAATGTATATAAATGATTTATTGACTATAAAGGGGCACTCTACTTTAAACAAACAGTCTTCTTTGGTTTTGAGGAGCTTTTCAAAGTCTGAGAAAATAAGATTGAGGCATTTAACAATGAGGTCTAATGAAAGATTTTATTGAGTTGCATTATGGGTACTGTGGGATCTAGCTGAAAATGAAGCTTGACAAATCAGTCAGGATATCTCAACATCTGCCTCACTGATTTAAACCATTCTTTTTTCATCTCTCTTTTGCAAGTCCTCGACATTATTAAGGTTATTTGAAATGGGTCAGATATATGCTTGAAATTAGAAATATATAAAATTTTTTAGAGCGCTGCTCTGACAACTTCCTTTTCAATGAGTAATCACTTGCATTTATATTCCATTTAAATGGTTTGTAAATGGACGATTAATAAAAAACCCTGATGAAGTCAACTGGAGGAACAAGAAGAAAACATATTTTTGAGTGGAGGATGCTCTAACATTAAGCAAAACATGTAATGTTTGCTTTAATTTCCAGAAAACTTGAACTTTTTTAATACAGCCCTTTTCAAAACAAAGTGCCTTACACAGCCGGAACCAGGATTAAAAACATTTCAGGAGGCAATGACTCAAAATAAAATCAGATAATTAAAATAATTTAAAAGTGAGGTAGAATAAAAAGACACCCATCAGTAAAAATAAATACTAACAATGAAACAGATAAAACATATTGTAAATTAACTGCACTGGGACAAATTATTTGAAACAATTGAAATTATACAATAAAATACCCATTCCAATCACTAATATATGAGAAAAACAATATTAATAATATAATTAAATTAAACATCGGGCTAGAATGAATAGGCTAATGAATGAAGGCTTTTTAAAAGAAATATGTTTTGAAAAGTGATTTAAAAGATAAAAGACCACTGTGTGCAAATAATGTATGTGACTTTCCTCTGTATATGTGAGTGGTACCAACGCAAACTTCTTCCCTCATCAACTGAAACATACTGTGAGTCAAACAGGCCAACTGACATCCTAAAACAGTGGAAAGTACAACCTTTTCAAACCTCATCTTGGAGTTGCTGTCAGACTTCTGGCTGTTTCAGAGTGTTTGGTTTTCCCCCTGGCTCTCCTTTCTCTCGATATCACACGCACTGCACTCTGAGTAGCCCAACCAGCAATGCCTGTCTATGAAAAATGGATTTCTCCCAGTCCGCATTGCCATGGCGATGCACAGCTTACCCGCCAGTTCTGCCCTTTTAAGGATTTGCATCAAAGTTGCTGCAGTGATGGGGAGGTGAGGAGTGTGAGCAGAGAGTGATTTCACCCTCACTCAGTGTCTACGAAAAAGCTTAATTTCATATTTTATAATGATATGATATACAATAGTCTTCTGGGTGCAATGTAGCTGTGTATGTGTGTGTTTGTGTGTGATTGTGTGACTGTGTGTGTTTTAGAGAAAAAGACAGATAACTATACACATCTTTCACCAAGCAATTACCAAGTAACACTCATATCTTTTAGCAGCACAATTTACAGTCATTTAGAAATCACTAAATGTGTCCCATCCAAACATACAGGAAGAAGCAAATGCAGGAGGAAGGAGAGGGGAAACTGCAGCTTTAGGATTCAGAACCTGTCCAAAAGAGGGAGCACGCTGCCACAAACAATGAAATCAGATTTAACTCTGGGTCAAAAATAGAGTTTGCAAAACTGGGGCAACATCATCCTAAATTATGCAGATGCTGGGGCAAGTTTCAAGCCAAAGCCAGTCAATAACATTTCATCTGACATCATCTATTGCTCAAAAAAGATCTCAGGAGTTCTAAATTTTGCCACACGCTTCAAAAATGTTGAGGTCTGATTTTTCAGTGAAAAACAAAGACCCGTAATTCTTTGTGGATATCTGCCACTCTATCAAGTCTTTCTGTTTTATGAGACACAACAAGACACATTGTGAAATCGCTGTGAAGTGTGTCGCTGGTGGGTTAAGAAGGATTTGCCAAGCCCTTATCTTACCTTTGAACATAACTCTGATTAAGGCAAGGATAAACAACCTGAGGTATTGTGAAACTGGTAGTAAACAAGCGTTTGAACAAAAAGTGCAAAAAAAAAATCACAAGGTCTCAAATTCTGTCATCATCTGTGTTCTTGATAATGAAGTTGTCTCTTTTTTACACTGAGACGAGGGAAACGGGCGAAAAAAAATGAATCAAAAGTATTTTTGATCAATATTTCAAATACTTCCATTTCTTAGCAAGGCCTGTATGAAGGAGTTGTTGAGACTCTGCAACTATTTTAGGGTTGTGTTTTAATGAGGCGATGGGAAGACAGTGTTGATCAGACACATTAATTGTCAGTGCTCATCTTTGAAGTAGAATGTCTGCATATAGCTTTACACTCCATAAACTGCAATGTAGTCCCCTGTGTGATAACATAGCATTTGGTTGGTATGGTATGGCTGTCCATTTACTGTCTTACTGGCTTTACTTTCAGGAGGGAGTGCAAAGTTCTACATGGACTGTATATAAACTCAATATATTAAATCAACAGAGACAACAGGGACTTACATCTTACTGCCTCATTAAAGTCTGCAAATATCCCCTCTTTGCTTCCTCTCTTGGATGCAGATGTAAATGAGCATGATGATCCAGGCCAACAGTCTGTCATCTGCTCAGCTAGCCAGTTAGTCTTCCTGCAGCTGACTGTGTCCCAGGACTGATACCAAGGTATGGACATGGTCACCAGTGCGAGTGCTCTCTCCGTCTGTTCCGCTCCACGCCCCATTTCCCCTCTTTCATCTTGCTTTTGTGTTTGTCTTTTTATGCAAAGCTTATCCCTCCCTCTCTGCATCCCTCCACCACTGTCCTAACACATTGTTTGTCTCCTCTGTCCCACATCACTCCTCCTTTCCCCTACGTCTTCCCTCCTCCCCATCCTTCCCTCTTTCCCTCTTGCATCTGTTTGGTGTATTCCCAGGGGCCGTGAGGGGCCAGAAGGGTCCATGAATAAGTCATTAACACTGGCCCCCCAGACTCTGTGATCATCACCAACCTGTTCAAAAACATGGTTCCCCGCCACCTCTCTCGCTCTCTCTTTCCACATCCATAAGCAATGAAAATAAGTAAATAAATAAAGCATTACAGACTCTCTCTCTCTCTCTCTCTCTCTCTCTGTGTGTGTGTGTGTGTGTGTGTGTGTATTGTTTCAAGACGTTCATTGGCCGGGTGAGCTGACATAGAGATGATATTGTATTAAGAGGATAACCAGCTATGTCAGTTTTTGATTTATATGTACTACTGACATTCCCATTGCTTTAATGGATACTTTTATTTGCCAGTAGGATGTTTCTTTCTAATTTAACAATGGTTTGCATCAGTAAAAAAGAACCAAAGAAATAAAATCATCCTCGAGGCAGACGACCACCCACCTAGAGCCAAAGGATCTGTCCTAGGTTTCTGCCTCTTAACAGGCAGTTTTTCCTTGCCCCCGTCGCCAAGTGCTTGCTCATGGTGGTACTGTTTGGTCTCTGTAAATGTTATAAGGAGTTCGGTCTAGACCTGCTCCATTTGAAAAGTGTCCTGAGATAACTTCTGTTATGAATTGGCGCTATACAAATAAAATTGAATTGAATTGAATTGAATTGAATCATATTGCATTGAATCGCATTGTGTTGAATCAAATTGTGTCAAATCGCACTGCATCACAACGGGGTGAATCGTATCGTATTGCATTGGTAGTTCATATGTACTGTATGTACGTACTTTATGCATCTTTAATGTATTGGATTGTTGGCAATGCATTGAGATGCTTATCGCATCGGCCTCAAATATGGAGATGCACATACACACCACACATACAGGAATCGGACTCCAGATTTAAGTTGCTCTCAATGTTACCCACAGTTCCAAGAACAATTCACAGGAAGATAAAAACAGACATACAGCTAAAAACAAGGACCAAGCTGAACAAAGATAAATATACGACAGGTGATAAATTAAATGAAAGACCAACTTAAAATGTCTAGGTGAGGTGTTGCTCCATTGTGTGCTGCCAGAACAGCTTCACGTCTGTGGAACTCTGCTGGAGGCATGAACAGCATTCTTCCAAAAGATATTCCCTTATTTGGTGTTTTGATCAGGGTGGTGGAGAGCTCTGTCTAACATGTTCGTCCAAAATCTCCCACAGATATTCAATTGGGTTAAGATCTGGTGACTGTGAAGATTCACATAATTTATAATATATACTCCTCAAATAATTCAATGACCCCTCATGTTGGAAACCAGGTCCATCAGTGAAACACAAAATTTTGCATTTATGATTTATCTCGGCTTCAGTTATTATTATTATATTACTTAGCAAAACATTATTGACTTAACATTGTGCTATTTCAGGTCATGTTATGTTATTTTGTGAAATCTAATTGAAAATCTTAATTTTTTCGAGAGTTGGGTCAGATGTTTAAACCATTTTGCTCTTGGCACACCTGACTGGGTTTCACCACTAGGCTGTATGCTTGCTGCTGATTACAGGAAGTGAATCAGACTCGCACAGTATTTAATTAAATTTTATTTTAGTTGTGTAGCGCCAATTCATAACAAAAGTTATCCCAGGACAATTTTCAAATAGAGCAGCTTTAGACTTTACTCCTTATTAAGTTATTTACAGAGACCCAATAGTTCCCACCATGAGCAAGCAGTTGGTGACAGCAGCAAGGAAAATTTTCCTTTTAAGAGGCAGAAACCTCGAGCAGACCCCGGGTCTAGGTGGACAGATGAAGAAGAGACAGAGACCGACATGCACAGCAACAACAATAGCAGCAACTAGAAATTACACAATAACAACAAAAGCCATAACAATGGTGAATGAATGATAATGATGATAATGATAACATGACTTATAATAATAATAACGATGATGATGATGATGAGTAATGAATTATATAACTAATAATAATAATAATAGCAGTGGGGGTCAAGCAGGACCACAGCAGCTGGCACAAGTAGGTTCCATGAGAACCTGCGAGACGAGAAAGCACAGAAAGTTAATGGGACATGAATGTGTACAGACAGAGGGAGAGAGGAAGAGAGGAGTTCGGTGCATCTTGAGAAGGCCCCTGGCAATCTAGGCCTATAGCAGCATAAGCTGAAGGCTATGGCTCCTGTTCTACTTTTGGAGACTACAGGAATCACAGGTAGCCCTGCATTCTGAGAGTATAGTGTTCTAGTGGGGTAATAGGGTACTATGAGCTCTTTAAGGTATGATGGCGTGTGACCATGAGGAGGTTTGTAGGTGAGGAGGAGGATTTTAAATGATATTCTGTATTTTAGAGGGAGCCAGTGCAGTGAAGCTAATACAGGAGAAATATATTCTTTCTTTCCTAGTTCCTGTCAGTACGTGTGCCGCAGCATTTTGAATCAATTGTAGCATCTTAATGGACTTATGGGGGCCTGATAATAAGGAATTGCAGCTTCGCAGTAACAAATGTATGGTTGTGGATGTACAGTTTTTTATGTCCTTAAGTCATGCTTGTAATTTAGCTCATTGATTAATTTCATCAGGCTTGATCGAGAGATATAATTTGGGTATCATCTGCGAAAGTTAACTGAGTAATTCCTAACAATGTTGCCTAAAAGGAAGCATATAAGACGAATAGAACTGGTACAAGTCTAGAACCTTGTGGAACTCTGTGACTAAATTTAGTGTGCATGAAGGATTCATCGTTAACATGTACAAACTGAGATCGATCTGATAAATAGTACTTAAACCAGCTTAACGACTGGTGCATAGGACTTATATAATGTGCTTCGGACTAAGACCTAAAACAAACAAGGAATCCTACACATTTCCAATCTCATCTATTCTTTTTATTCAGTAATGCATAAAGTTAATCATCAGGTAAGACCAAAATGAATAAAGTGACTACTGGTAAATGACTCTTTTGAGAGTTTTGGCTTATACACTCCTGTAACTAAGACTTGCTGGTGTACAATAACTGTTTTGAACCTTTTACTGTTTTATGACATATACAAATATGTGAACCTGTGACTGGGCTTATCAGATCTGATTAACTGTAATGTACAATCTTTTGACAACACCGACTCATTTATGAGCTAAGATATGATGCCACAGTGCTCAACTGAAATAACCTACAAAGAGTGCTTCCCACAGGTAGCAGGAGGCTAGAAAAGTCCTCAAAGTCACTGCTGTCTGTTAACTTAAATTAAATTTTTTTTATTGATGGGCAGTTCGTAAGGTCTACCAAAACTAGAAGCTTATAGTATGATAAGAATTCTAGATGTATTTGATCAATAAAAACACAGTTAATTAGACTTCGACTAATGAAAAAAAGTCAACCTTTGAATATCAATGTGTTGCAATGCAAACAGAAACTAGTGGTGTGGATGTCTGGTGCCTGTTGGGCACTAGATTGCAATTGTAGTGGGAGTCCACACAGGGTGAGACAACTGACACATTATATACACTGTAGATTTTTCCTGCTGCGTCCATTATTTTACATTGATTATTACAACGATGCAGTTAATCTCTGAAACAACTGGTGTAAAGACATGTTTATATTCCACTTAGGCTTTAAAGCTTACCTGGAGCAATGTGTATCACTGTGAATATGTATAATAATATATTTTTGGAAGCTCACCTGTTTTGATTTAAATACAGTTTTTATTTATTGAAAGGGGAACATGTTCTGTTTACTCTTGTTCGGGTGCAGGGTCAGCCAGGATGTGTACACAGCCCCAAAAACACCCATAGAATTGGTCAGTGTCAACGATCTGACTGAAGGACACCTCTACTTATTTGGATGAACATGATATAAACCTGGCTCCATCAGATCAGGGGCAACCTCACAAACTACCAGAGGCTCTCCTGCTGCTCCCAGTTGGGGGTGCTCCCAGCAGGTGAGCCTGCTCATCGTGAGTTTCACAAGGTGCATCTCTTCCCCCAGCAGAGCTCGCTTTGTGTATATTCATCCATGCATGAAATTGTGCATTATCAAAGACTCTTTGTTATGAATGTTAACAACTTTATCAAAGCATCCTCATAATCAAAGTAAAATTATGATTACAATATTGTATGCATATAACATTGATGTATAATTTTGATCAATGTTACGTGGCTCAGCTATTAGCTTTCACACATCATAGCAGTAGGATCCCAGGTTTAATTGTCAGCAGTCATTTCTATGTGAAAAACACAAAACTTTTTTCCCTTTATGTTAATAGCAATTTTTTTTTCTTTTTTTTTTTTAAAGTGACAGCTCAAGCATGGCAAAAGAGAGTTTTTTAAAGTAGTTATCCACTGTGTATATTGAAAAGATTTTAGTTGTGTAAAGTGTTGCTTATTGTGCACAGAAGGCCCAAATAAAATGTTTTCCGAGTGTCTGAGTGAGGAAAAGACAGGGCAATAAATAGCCTATACTGCCAAAAAGGCCTGATACAGTTAGTCAATCCCCCTTGGTCCTTTTTCTTCATCCCGAATTTCCTCGGTGACATCACAGTTATGGCAGCAACTTAATACGGCACTTCAATGGGACAACAGCATGCACTTGTCTGATCAATAAAAAACATCACAGACAAAGTAAGACAATTCATTTCATTTTTTTCTTTTCTAGTCTCCTCCAGCATGTGGCACTCAGGCTCCTAAAGTTCCTGGTTATACTTCTCCCTTTCATCTCGGTCCTTATATGACCTGTCCTCTGTGCCTCACTCAGTCTGACATGACTTGATGTTTTTTGTCTCTTAACTCACGTCTATCTGTTAAAAAATTAAACTCCTGTATTATATAACACTGACAAGTAATGGGAAGCTGCAGAACAGCACACACTCTACTGTGGAGGGTGAATAATGACAGCACTTACCCACTTTCAACAACCTCCTTTCTCTTTTGCTCTCTCTTTTTCTCTCTCACACACACACACACAGGAAATGGAGCGTGTGGCCTATTGCAGATGATGTCTTTGACATTTAAAAAGTAGAAGTATAGTACTTCTCAATTCTCCAGTCATGTCTACTGTGTTACTTTCAACAAATCACAGAAAAGTGCATTAATAAATGACATTAACATGTTAACCAGGATGAAGAAGCATCCAGTTGCCTCTCCTCTCTGTTGCCCCAAACAGCAGAATGACCCATGTTATTACAGACACATACTCCGTGTACACTGTGAAGTATTTCACCAATTTTTGAGATAGGTATTTTTTGATTTTCCACAAGTAATGGAACCTCAAATAGACATCACTTCTCTAACTCAGAGTAGCAAAATGTTCCTTATCTCTGTGCAGCAACCTATCTGTTCAGGGAATTACAGAAACAACATGTGACTTTTGTACACTCAACAAGCCTAATTTGCAACTCTGTAGTCCCAAGTGGCAGCGAGAGATAACAATTTGAATTTCTCAAAAGTTTGAATTGCTTCATTACTCAGAAATTATGTAATATGGTGTTGTTAAACTCTCAGAATTAAATTCCCTCCTTTTTAGTGCCTGATAAGGCTGGCTATGCAAAAATCCCCATGGTAGCATTTGTAGCTGTTTATGAGGCCAGCCCTCCATAGACTGAGCAACTCTATAAGGTTGAAAAAGTATTTTGCTGTTTACTGTTCTGATTCATCACTTGGAACCAGAATCTGAGAGAATTTCCCAAAAGAATAATTTGTGGATCCTCAGTAAAGAAGTTAGGAAATAAGTCAAAAATAATTAGAATTTGATAATAAGAAAATAATTACATCAAGATAACTCGCAAATTAATGTTAGTAAAATTCAATAGATGCAGATTTTTAAAAAACAGATGCATGGTTTACTTAAATTATTTTTAAAAATGATATAATTAAAGCTGCACTAATCAATACTTTTATATTAACAATTAATTAAATGACTGAATCTATTAAATATTTTAGCATCCTTTATATATTTTGCCTCTGTATTGGGGAAAGAGAGCATAGAAATTACTGATATGTTAAAAAACTTTTTGTATAGTTGTATATTGTGATAATCCCACGGCACTCTTGGACCTGGCTCACGGCACACCAGTACAGATATTTCCCACACGAGCTGGTGGAGACCAAAACAGAGCTAAAAGAATGTTTTGAATGTTGGACTTACATTTATCAGGTGGCCAGAAAAATTACTCCAAATGAATCACATAACACAACACACACTTCTTTAAATTTAACATGGCTGTAGTGACAGATAAAGATGCAACATTTCTCTATAAAGACAGAAAGGAAATATGTTGTCATTACCTGTACATGGGTAGACAGTGGATAAAATCTAAGGGGATGAGACTCTTACAGTACATCAGCTGCAGCCCCAATTTATGAATTAGATTAACAAACAGGGTGTATTTTCACATTAAGTGTCTTGGCCAATGCTGCTTTAATGCACTTTGAGACAAGCTAGTTGCAGATTGGAGGGTTCTTTCAGGACACACTCATGGCAGATGAGTCCTAATGCATGGGGAGTGGATGAGCAGCTGTGTGCCATACAGGGCAGAGGAGGAGGATAGCGGGAGGACAGCGGGAGGATAAAGGGAGGGGAAGCAGGTGGGGCGGACGGGGTGGAGGAGGAGATGTCTGCCAGGAGGGCTGGCTTGGCTCTACATCGGAGGGAACAGAAGGAAGAAAGAAACTCTCTCAGGCATTCGTCATTTCTCTCTACCCATTTATCAGTCTCTGCCTTTTCCTCTCTGCCGTTTTCACACCACATCTGGACTCACTCTATCCTTTTTTTCCCTTTTCAACACCACTGTTGGATTCCTCACACTGCCACTCTTTCTCCTTCCTGTCCAGGCTCTATATGTCCTCTTCATCTGTCATCCATTTCTTTCATTCCTTTCATAGTTCTCTATCTTTCCTCTGCACCTTCCTTCCACTTCTGCCTCTGTGTGTGTTTTAACTGTCTTCTCATTGCTCCATCTTTTCACAGGGGAAGAGCTTGGCGTGAGATCTGTGCCAGTGCAGTCTAGATTGTGCCACCCTACCAAGAGAGTGGGTGTCAAACACAGACACTGGCACAGCTTGCCAGGGAGATGGCACCACATTGAAGCCAATGGCTGCAGAGAAACATGAATATATGTCTGCTGCCACCCACTCATCCAGGACCTGATCCCTTTGGTTCACTTAAATCTGAGGGAATAACTCTATTTCAAGTAAAAAAAATCTTTTGATGTTCTGTCCTTATTTCTGCTACAATAATACAGCAGGAGTTGGTCAGATTAACTGCTGGTTGACTGTGAAGAGATGACAGCATATAGACCATGTAGATCAATTGCTCTGGTGCCTTATGTTTTTTATATAGCTTTTAGATTAAAAGAAAATATGAAAAATAAAATAAAAATATATGCTTTCTGTGGATCATTTTTCTCACTCCCACATTCAATGCTGAGCAATTTACTTGAAAAATATAATAATTTACACATTACATCTTACTCTTTAAAAATGAATTGCATTCTATTACTTAATTACATAGCAGCAAAAGCAATTATTTACTAGTTACTTTACTTGTGTTACTTAGCACATCTACGTTAAGGGTCCTTTTACTGTATACAGCATTAGAGGCATGGCTCCGTTTATTATGGAAGCTCCTTGTATGAAGCCAAAAAAGTTTAAGAAATTATACGGATGTTTCACATATGCTTCCACATTGTGCAGCCCACAAAGCAAGTGTACACGAGCCACAAAATTCGAGTTTAGCCCTCTGATAACTTGAATGAGGGAAATTATTTAATTGTGTGGCTTCTAGACTTTTAATTGTTATTGTACCTAATAGATCACATTCTTTCAAATTGTAGGCTTAGAAGAAATAGCCTCTTTGTGAAGCTGTGTATCACATAATGTCACCGTTGCTGTCATTACACAGTTTCCTTCCTGGGCCTGTTGAGATATTTTTAACCATGAAATGCAAATACATTTTATTTGTTTTGCTTATACTTTGAATTTAGGTTAGAAAAATAAACATTGGCTGACATATTGTTATCCAACATTTAAAGCTCTCAGATATCGATATTGCTGTGACTCTGGGTCACTATTGGAACCCTTTGCAACTACTGTGAATCCAGGCTGACAGCTGCCACTCTTTTCAAAGGAGCAAGCTGCAAACTTTCCAGAACCACCTCTTCCACGAGTATTTGATATTTAAAAGACCGATTTCAGTGGAATATTCCTTTAAGTCATCTCCACTACAGTAGCCCTGCTCAGCTTTTACCCGTGTGCAGCACTGCTGTGCATAGAGACAGTGTTTTATTCATAGCTATCTTTTTGATTCTATATTGAGCCTTATTGTGGAAAGCAACCAAAAGGCTTGCTCACAAATACGAATACTGCCAAAAACACTTCAGGTAACTCAAAGTAAAAATGCATACATTATTTCCCTTATTAGCAGGCACAATTCACCATATTGGAAACTGTCAACACAGAGACAACGTGTTAAATCTCAGGGTTGCAGTTCAGGAGTTTGTGGAACAACAAACAAGAAAATGAGGAGAAACTTAGAGAAACACGGAAAAGAGAAAGTGCATAAGAGGTGTGAAAGATGAAAGAGCAGACAACGTGAATGACAAGGAAGAGGTGAGAGATTTGAGACATAAGATGGGTGAGAAAGAGTTGGGTAGAACTTGAGACATACGCCAACACATTAACGCAAAAAAGCAGAGAGGAGAATGATGCAACAAAGACATTGGAACTTGAAGCCGCAGGTGCTGCTGATGTACATCTTGTGAAACTTGTTCACTGTGAAAAGGGATTTTTAGTAACACAGTTATCGACAAATTTAGAAATAGATCAAGTGAGTTAAGGCTTGTGAATGATGTAATGTCTTTTTAGTTGTGATAGACATCTTCGTAGAGTCAATACTGCTTTGAAAGGCAAATAACGCACTGGGAGTCAAAGTCAGTGACAGAAATATATAAATAAAACGGTAATTGTACAGGGAGAGGAATTTTTGTTTTTCCTAACAACACTAACCCGTGTCACAACACAACCATCTGCCTTGTAGAAGCTTTGTTGCAACAGGCTGCAAAGAAAAACACGGCATCAGAACCATAATCTGCATAAAGACAAAGCAGCAATGTTAGTATTATAATTCCCCCCGCCCGAGGTCTCTCCACCGACCCAGAATGAAAGCCTCGTCCCATCCCAACAGAAATCCATGAATGCTAGGTATACACTAATACACACTCAACACTCACTTAAAAGATTACAGCCAACACCCCAACACACACACACATGGCTGTACCCCTCCTGACCCCTCAATCCTGGTGGAAGCACCCCAAGATCATCAGCACGATGGCGGGGTGGCGAGTGGCCCGGGCTGGTGTGACGACCCCGCTCTGACAGAGTGTCAATACAAAGCAATTTACAAGCGCATGAAAAATCGACCCTCGATAACAGGCAATTTCTCTGCTCCGCTGCCTCAAGAGGCGTGACCCGCCTCGCAAAAGTGAGGGAGGGAGAGGACAAAGAGAGGGAAAGAGAGGAAGAGAATGAGAGGGGTGATCTTGGTCCAGTGGATGTGATTACAGCCTATTGTGCTCTGAAGGGGGGGACAGGGTGGGAAGGAGGGAGGCAAAAAAATTGAACAGTAATAGGGCAGGGAAGGGAATTGGTGCGAGCGATTGTAATAGTGATGTGAGGAGCAGAGAAATCACTGTGATGAATGTGATGGTTGGATTCCACTTGGAAAAGGAAAAACGGAGACAGAGATAAATGAGGGAGGAGGGAGTTTAAGAGAATTATGCAGGGCTGACAAGGCAACGTAGGTAAGAAGAAATCAGCATATGAGTAGACAGAAAAAGAGTTTGAGTTAGGAGAAAGAAGAGTTAGAGAAAGAGAAAGAAAGAAGGAGGGTGGATTGGGGAGATGTAGGGAGGGAAAGAGTTGTTGCTGCTGCTGATGAAATGTGGATTGTGTGTATGTGTGTGTGTTTGTGTGTGTGTGTGTGTGGACTGGAGGCCACAGGTGAGGACAGAGATAATGACCTCATTCCTCTTCTCTTTTGCTGAGACACTTTCTTCCACACCACTCTATTCATCAAGCCCTCTATCCGTCTCTCCATCCCTTGCTCCCCCCCCCACTTCTAATTCTACCTCCTCTCTGTCGAAAAGCCAGAGGTCACACCTTCATCCAAACAGACAGGGACACACACAAAGGAAGGAACGTAGTGGCATGCGTCTACGAAATGTGTGTGGGTATATGCCTGTCACAGGAAAACACACACAGATACACACACATATATATATATATATTCGCTGCATAGAGACAGATGTCATGGACATAAATGGAAAAAGAATTTCTATTAAAACAGCACTTCATCATGAGTTCACCTGTGTCAGGATCAAAAGCTGCCTCTGTGCCATTCAGCGAGAGGAGAGGTTGTGTAAAATTAACCACCGTCAGCCTAGATAAAGGGTCTGGGCAAAGAAAGATGACTTTTTAAACTTTTTAGAGTTTCTTTTTCAACTAAAACAACTGAGATTCTTCAGTAGAGTAGCTGTTATAATAATTCAAGACTTCTTCCAATGCTCTTCTTTACACAAAGTTTAAGACTGGCTGTGAACCTGTATTGTAATACTGTATTTGTGTGTCTTATGAGTTTGTATGTATATAAGATTGATATACAATACTTGTTTTAGTATGTACTACCAGTGTTAACACAATGCAAATTAATACAGTTTATCATATTTAAAATCACCATGACCCATGACTTTTTTTCCGGACACATTTTTCCCCATTGTATCTGATTTGTTTTTGTGTGTGTGTGTGTGTGTGTGTGTCTCTGTCTGTGTGTGTGTGTGTGTGTGTGTGTGTGTGTGTGTGTGTGTGTGTGTGTGTGTGTGTGTGTTACAAATGTAGATGTCACTAGTCCAACATGCAGGTTTTATTAAAAAAAAAGGTAATTACTTTTATCTGGTCTGGTTAGAATAATGATTCAGTTTTAATAATTTTTTTATGTAATGCAAAGAAGGAGGTTGTTTGTCCTGTTTTATTTCTTCCTGTTCCACCAACATACTGGAGATGACACATCATTTCAAACTGTTACAGTCACTGATATCCTCAAACTCTATATCCAAACCTGTTTCCACCTAAATTGAAAGTCAAGAGGTTGCTATATTCTCCACATGCCAGCTCATGCCACTGTGGAAGTTTGTGTATAGTTTTTGAGACACTGAGATGATATCTGTCCATCTGTTTTGTGGAGTTTTTTGAATGAATTTCAAAATTAATGCAAAGCCCTGTATAGTCATTCTTCCATACATTACATTTTCTTTCTGGGATATTGATTTACTCATTACTCATTTCAGTTTCTACCTTTTTAAGCAGAGCCGGTCCGCCCTATACACACAGTACACAAACTGCGTAGGGCCCCACAAATTTGCAAGGGCCCCGCCTCCCCCTCAAAGCGGGTCTCAATGTTAACAACTTCAATAAGAGGATGAACAGATTATCCATCAGAAAAAGGGGAAAACAACACCAGGAGAGTGAATTGTGGGAACAAGAATCAGGTAAACTGGCAGTGAATCTCTCTCCACTAACAGCTGACAGTGCAGCTCTCTGTCTTCTAGGGCTGTTCTGTGACTTTATTCCTAACAAAAGTGAGAGTGTAACTATTTATTACATTTGATAAACACAAACGAGCAGCAGTTTTTATTAACTGCAGCTCAGAAAAGATAACCACATCGTGCTGTGTTCATATGTGCTTGCACAAAATGAAACTTGTGCTTTCCAGCAGTGGTAAAAAAAGACAATATATGGCTTGATGGCACTTCTCACAGACACACATCGTTTTAAAATAATGATTATCTAGTCACTCAGTCTCAGTTAAAGTTCAGTTACAACTCTGTAATGTGAGATGAAAAGCAATGGACTGACATTGACTTCTAATTAAATATTGAATTTAAATGTATGCATACTGGGTAATGGGTGCTCTCAGTAAATAATAATCATCAGTATTCACTCAAATAGTACTTTATATTTTAAAATGTACAAAAGACAATCTTGGAGGCCAGTTTGAATGGACCTGATGAGACTCATCTGCAGCCAGAGCCTAAAGGGTTATGCTTACATTGTATAGACAAAGCTATTTGTATACACATTGTGAGGACTGGACTAATTACCAGGAAACAGAGTCATTTTCTACAATCTTAATGTTCACTTCACAATTATAATGACCTTTTTTTTTACATTTTATTATTTACCTTTTTTGATATTTTTGGAATAGTGGCATTGTTATATAACCACATCAGCTCAGAAAGTATTAGTAAATGAATCAGAGGAGGTAGATATCAAACGTTAGTTATCCTTTTGGATGATTCCATTCCAGCCAGAAATCTATTGCCTGAGATATGGCTAGTTCAAAAAGCTTAGTTTAGTAACTGGCTCAATACAGGTTTGAGTGAATTTATCTTTTGAATCGAGCCTAACAACATCATGTACTCTGCGTATGTTTTTTTCACCGTCTTTATTCAAATGCTTGTTTCAGACAGTGCTGTCAACGCTCTAAAGGGGCACATCACATACTGTACTCTTGCTCTGAGGAAACCCCTCAGACTTTATTAATCCCTTCAGGGATTAATAAAGTCTATCTATCTATCTATCTATCTATCTATCTATCTATCTATCTATCTATCTATCTATCTATCTCTTTCTTGCTCCCCTGAGTGTTTGATCAAGGGATTGATGAGGAGCACCATTGCACATTAGTACTCTCACCCCACAGCAACAATGTACTGGGTTTAAATCTTGTACATTTACATTTGCAGTCTAATCAGAGGCCCATATGATGTGATGGACAGTAGACCTATTACTTACCTTCCAACTAAAAGACAGACTTTCATATAGATCAATTTTATATACACCAAAACATTAAATTTAAGTGAATCATACAGATTTAGCATTTATACTGCTCCAGCAACTGTTTCGAGGCGCCATGCTGCAGCAAAATATTACTTGTTTTTTGTCTCTGGTTGCAGCCTGTGGTAGATCCAGCAATGCAAAAAGAATCACCAACAGCTCTACACAGTCACAATCGATTACTGAAGCCTTTGTACTCTGTCTAAGGATCTATGACCGTATAGCACGGTAGATAGTGAGGGTTTATACACCTGCTGCTAGGGCTGAATCTAACCACAGTATATCACACCAAGCAGGTAGTACTTCACTCTTACCTACATCTCTAGGCTGTGTGGCTGGTTTTCAGTTTACAAATAAAATAAAACTAGGTTCATCAAAGTAAACATAACAATAACTGCAATGAAAAATCTCAAGTAAGACCTACATTCAAAATAGTACACTTAATTAATACTACTACAGAATAAAATCAAATTCTGTATTTTGTCAGTGCTGGTTTGAATCACTTTAAATTATTGGTTTGAATCATATGACGAGTATGAGAGCACCACCAGCGGAGCCAGTTGGTAAATCAAACTCTTGCCAGTGTTTTTTTTAAAGGCAAGGAGACTTTATTTACATAATACATTTCATACTGAGGGTAAATTCAAAGTACTAAATTCACTGACAAAACACAAGGTTATGATGTCACCTTATTCAATGTTTGGAATTGCAGATCATTGACATTAGGTCTGGCAGTACAAGTCATTTACAGTAATGATGCTGCTAAATCTAGTCCACACATGCAAAATGAAATGAAAGGCAGTTGGGGAGTTTGTATAAGTTTGGATCTGATCCAAATTTTACCCTATCAGAGTGATTTTGCAGATAAACCAGGTATGCCCTGCCCCCTAGGACAAAGAAAAAAGAGTAATGAGTTGGCCGCAAATCCCATCACTAATAGGCTAATGTGAGAATCTCAATGACCAAACCTACATTAAAATTATGGAAACAAAAAATCAAAGACAAACTCAACAGTTCTTCCAGTATTTCAGACATCCCCGCCATTTGTGTGACTCTCTGTCCATTTGAAGTGTTCTTTAACCAGTTTTCCTCATACAAACTCACTAAGAGTTAGCCCATAACCAAATATTATTAATTCACCGTGAATATCAGAGGCCTTTGCAATGATAATAAGGTGTGGGAAGGGACCTATTAAGTCATATTCTGGTCTTGCTGGGATAGGAAAGTGTCTCTGAGTTTCCTGCCCACCTGTCTTGTTCTGCATCCCCATTGAACAAAGGCCCCCTCCGTGGCACACCTGCGGCATCCTCATAAAAGCTCTCTGACTTAAATATTCAGCACGTGGGAGTTCGACATAGAAAGAGAGAGACTTTGGCCTATATTGTTTCCTCTGCACATCATCTCTGCTCGCTCAGATCTCAGATAACACAGATCAGAGAGAAGGAAGGCACTTGAGCTAATAAAGCTCAGCCTTTTCTGTGCACAAACTCTGTGACTCTTTTGAAAACTCGTCTTTACTGGAGTAAAAAGAATACTACAGATCAAAACTCAAGTGAAGTGCACTTTTAAGGTGCATCTGACAGGGATCGTCACATCAACATTACTGTAACCAGAAATGTCTCAAAGAGAAGCGGGAAACTGAATCCAAGATTGAACTTGACTTTCAAAATGGGTGTGGCTGCTGGTTCTCTAAATACAAAACTCCACAGTAACATGAATTATGTGCAAGCAGAGTACAATCTCTTGTTATTACACAGGCTATTTTGTTCAATGATTTAAGATATTCTTGAGTTGTGAATCGAACGTCAGCTTGTATGACAGCTTGTACTCTTTCCCTCTTGTCTGCAAAGCCCCCACCCCACCCACATTCCTCATTCAATAGTAATTCTTTCTCTCTGACTCTTCTCCTCCCCCCTACACACTCATCTTTTCGCTTGTCACTTTCCCTTCATGTCAATTACCATCTCCCTCCATTTTTCCTTCCTCTGGCACTGCTCACCCTCTCAAACTCCTTCTCCATTTGTATCCCACTCCTTTCTCCTCCCTCCTTCTTATGCTCCCTTCCCTTCTCTCTTCCTCTCTGCATGCAAAGCGTCCTCATGTTCCCCTTTCTTATCCATTCACTTTGTTCACCCTATTCACTACATTTCTGTCATTCTCTTCCATCCATCATGCCGCTCGCCTTTGCCTTCCTCTGTTTTGTCTCTTTCTGCATTCTCTCTCTTCTCCTAAAGCCTTACCATATTTATTTCATCTTCCTGCAGGACTTGAGACATTCCTGCTTTTTGCCTCCTTGGTCTCTTCTCCTTCTCATCATCCTTTGCCTGATCCAACACATTCGTCTTTCGCTCCAACATGCATCTTCTCTCCTTCTCCTTCCATATTCAACTCAGCAATGAGTGAGTGACCTGAATCTGTCTCTTTGCATTACAGCCCCTCCCTTCTGCAGCTCAGAAACACCTTCGAAAACCAATAGCGTAGCTGCCACCTTGCCTTGTGTTCCCTCATTTGTGCGTATGAGTGTGTAATTGAACCAGGAATGATAAAGAAGCTGGCCTTTTATATGCTCTGGTACTACAAGTGCACTGGACTTGGCTGTTGCTCAGCTGTGCTTGCACGTAGGAGCCAGTTTGTTGGTGTGTGTGTGTGTGTGTGGGGGGGGGGTGAGTGTGTATGCACTTTCTGTACAGTATGTTTATCAGTATGCCAAGCAGGGAGCCTTAAATGGATTTTAGCTAGAATATCGCCTTTTCCAAAGTAAAAAAAAAAAAAAAAAAAAAAAAAAGAAACTCAAGATTATCTCACATTGCCAGTGCTTGAACGTATGTACATACATTGTTGAGTGTGTATTTGTGTGTATGATATCTTCTATGTGCACAATCTCTAGTATGTTGTCTGTAATTGCCTGTGCCTTACCATCCATCACAGGGCTGTTTTTCTCACGCTTTCTTTACTCTCTTCAGTCACAAACTTGTTCTCTCTTCTGCAGGGAGAAAAAGCAAAAACTTTTTTCAAAATCACTGACAAGTGTTTTTTTTTTTTTTTTTTTTTTCAAACTGAACGAAAGCATACATAACAAACTTTCTAGAAAGAGATTGCGTGGGGGGCTGGAGGGGGAGGAAGAAACATCATATCTGCCAAGCAGGAAAACAATCAAGGCAGATAGCACTGAGTTGTCAAAGAGTGTGACACCACCAAAACATGGAGGTCCCACCGGAAAATCAAAAACATTGCACTGACACAAAATACAGCATTCTCTCCAAGCTTAGTTTTAAGCTTATCTTTTCTCAAGCTATTTCAACTAAACTCTCATTTTTGCAACTTATGTTTCCAAGATCCAGCTACACTAACTTTTCTGGTACTTGTTGCTGATGGGCTAATGAATGCACTGACTTGTAGTTTGGTCATGGCATTGTTGTCA
This sequence comes from Dicentrarchus labrax, assembly GCF_905237075.1. NCBI lineage: Eukaryota > Metazoa > Chordata > Actinopteri > Moronidae > Dicentrarchus > Dicentrarchus labrax. Next base: position 15,075,449 of record NW_026136711.1, read on the forward strand.
GAACACCAAGCATGTACAAAAAGAAGAAAAAGTAAGAGAAACAACAGACATGGAGAAGACTTAAAGGATTACAACTTGGCAAAGGACACTTTGTGAGTGCAAGTCAAGAATGTATGTATTACATGACAGTCAGACATAAAGTTACAATCATATTGAAGTGTTTTTGAAAAGCATCACATCCTCTTTTGAGCCACTGTTGAGATTCTTGACTGCTTTGATATGACTAACTGCCTTTCTAAACTGTACCTACCAGGCCTTGTAAACACGAATCTGAAACTGCGTGGCCTGTTTCTTGCCTAAAATGAATTTTAAAATGATTTTAGTGGATAGTTCAATGCCTGGACAGTGAGTGGTATGCGCATACCCCGATCAGCCAAAACATTATGACCACCTGGACACCCTAGGGGTCATAATGTTATGCAGCCCCATACTGACAAACTGTGATGTGCAGTCTGAGCTACAGTAGCTCAACTGTTGGATCAGACCACACGGGCCAGCCTTCAGTCCCCATGTGCATCAATGAGCCATGACCCTGTCGCTTTTCCTTCCTTAGACCACTTTTGATAGGTACTGACCTCTGCAGACTGGGAACACCCCACAAGGGCTGCAGTTCTGGAGATGCTGACCCAGTGGTCTAGCCATCACAACTTGGCCCTTGTCAAAGTCGCTCAAATCCTCACGCTGCCCATTTTTCCTGCTCTTAACACATCAACTTGAGGACAAAATGTTCACTTGCTGTCACTAATATATCCCACCCACTGACAGGTGCCATGATAACCAGATAATCAGTGTTATTCACTTCACCAGTCAGTGGTCATAATGTTACGGTGGATCGGTGTATAATCCAGTGTAGGAGAGGCTCATGTTGCTGTCTGTCAAACTGTTAATCTTCATTTAAACCATCCAAAACATAATGAGCCAAGTGAAAATTTATTTTTTCCCCCCAGTCTATCCAGTGTTAATGTTCTCTATTTAACTTGCCTCCACAAGGCCTCAGGTTAGGTTTAGTAAAAGCTTAAGAAAACAGACATCTACGCTCCACTCTTATGTTGTTTGTGTTTTATCTCTGTTTTTGTTGCCTCGTGGAATATCGGCATCAATGAAAATGAGGGTCCACCCCTCAATGTATTCCATTCCCGAGGAGTAAATAAAGGTTGAATTGAATTGAATTAATTAATTTGTGCAAGTACAGTGATTGGCTGCAACAGCAGGTTAAAAGGGGAGAGGTTAACACAGTCACTACTGATTGGTTGTGAGGGTGACTGTGGGGGAAACCATGTGTCATTACTGATCTGTTCCCTCTACTTTTTACTGTACATAACAATTTCCAGTGGCAGGAAATTCCTCTTTTCATGTCAAAAACACATTCAGCCTGAAGGTATTATGACATTCAGTGGGGACTACACAAGAACCAGGACCTCGTGTTCCCCAGGCGACATCACTTCCACAGCACCTGAAGAGATGTTCGGGTTTACACAGTGGCTAACAGGCTCTCTCAGAATCGCCCAGAGATTTTTAAAACATTTCTTTTGTGGTTAGACCAAGAATCAGAATCAGATTGGATAAGAGGGTGCCTCATTGTAGGTGGAAGCGAACCAGAGAAGTGCAACCCACAGAGGAGCACTCTGCTTAACCAAGAGAAAAACCTTCCAGCTCCAGTGATGTCAATGAAGAGAAATAGAAAAGGGCATTCAAAGATATATGACTAATGATAATTTAACATGAATATAAAATTCCATCAGTGGGTGTTTAATGCGTACATTTGATTAAGATTGCCTCTTGCTTTGCTGTCTTTTGCTGTACATGTTCTTTAGGTGTATACCAGTCAAACTTTATCTCCATAATTCCATACTTAACATTAGCAAATCTACAGATCTCATGTTTAGCCAAAACACGAAGGAAAAAGTGTAAAAGTACATTAAATATGCATAATGAGGGGTACCCTGGTAGCTCACCTGGTAGCGCACCTGCTAGCTCATCTGCTAGCGCTGGTGCCCCTGGTGGTATTAAGGATAAGTCCTTGCTTCAGCAGCCATGAGTTTGAGTCCGACCTGTGGCCCTTTACTGTGTGTCATCTTCTGCTTCTTGTTTCAAAGGTCTTTAAAAAATAAACATAAATGACATAAATGTTTCCATGTCAAAATATGTGTTAATGTGCGTAGTCACACACCACAGAGGTAGACAAGTTTACAGTGTGTGTGTGTGTGTGTGTGTGTGTGTGTGTGTGTGTGTGTGTGTGTTTGGGTGGACAGAGGCAGTGACCTGGACACGTTTGTGGAGTGGGTGCAGTTAAATGGACCGTAGCTGAGGCAGTGAACCCAGTCAGTGAATGCTTTGCTTTAGGTGGCAGCCCAGGGGCCTGAACCACTCAGACATACTGTGAAATCACACAATCACAGCTCAACATGTCACAACAGACACACTGCATGAAAAGTTGTGATATTATCCACAAAATGTCATCGAGAGCGTAGCATGCTAATGTAACAATATGTAACACCGCAGTAAATGCATTCATGGATGACAGTCAGCCTTATATGCATACCTGTGGTATTAGACCTAATCACAGAGTGAGACTGCAGTACAGATCCACTCAAAGCTCATTTCAGATGTCAGACTAAATTAATTTTAGCTGTCAGGTATTGTCACTAGGCAATTCTGATACACAGGAAACAGCAAGTGATCTTTCACAGCATAGCTGGACTCACTAGTGATTGGTCAGACTCATCACCTCCATCAAATACCAAGACATTTATATATATTGTTTACAGATTTTTAATCATTTATTAGTAAAGCTTCAAATGTGTTGCTATGACATGTCTGAATGTCTGCTGTGCCACCAGTCCATTGTCTACAATAATTGTGTGCTCACTCCATCACCTTTACCTGAAGAAGACCATCTGGTCAGCTCAGTCATGTTTACATAGAATAAAAACAAGAACTAGAATGAACAAGCAGTGTGAGTATTTTTTTGTCTTTCAGTGCATTAAATTACTAGCCGGCACTTGCGAAGAATAGAAAGAGGAGTCCCTGAAACTTATTTTCTCAATCAGTTTCTTAGTATTAGAGAGTGGGTTCTACACAAGCAAATATCTGTAAAGGAACTGTTTGTCTTTTTCACTGATTTGAAATCAGGCAGGGATTTGATTGGAAAAAGCAGATATCACATATTTGCATACACCATATAGCATTTAGCAACATTTGAATCAGAATGTAATGACAGTTAGTGGGTTGTCTGGTCACTGTCATTCAAATGTTTTAAACTGCACTCACACAGTCATGATGAAGCAGATAAGCTGACTGTTGAACTACCCAACTGTTTTTTTAACCTTAAGATTGTCGATTATTTAGTCATGAATGTTTAATTTTACAGATAAATAGTACAGATTTGAAACAAAGTTTTCAGGAGCTTAAAGGATGCATATAGCCAACATTTTAGACGAAGTCACATTAAATGATACAGTGACTTTGTTAATGTCAGTCATGTATTTCCTGTTCAAACAGGACAACGGGGCATCAGTGTTAAGTGTAGAGAATGGCAGTTTTATAAGACAAGCAGAAAGGCAGGCAGACTATGACACTGCACTTTTTAGCCACATCTAATAGCACGAGGTCAGAAGATAAACTGTTTTCCAGAAACGTGACTTGTCAAACACAGGTGTAACTAATAACATTAATGATGGCTGCCTTCCATTAAGGCGTCCTAGTTATAGAGCTCTGGTATTGTGCGTGCTGGCTTACTGACACATTCAAATGGAACGGAGCCATCATTAATGTTATTAGTTACACCTGTGCCTTTCCTGCTGTGACACGTCAAAACATCTGTGGTGAGATGGGTGATATGTGTACAGCTAAGGAGCATAACAAGGGGCTGAGGAGCACAGATATATGGAGTATATAATAAACTGTGACATTCAGGGCATCATATCAAGCAATACAATTATCAGTAATTCTGATGAGGAAAATGGCTCACTGTGGCAGGTTGGTCCTCATATTTGTACTCAGACAGTCCAGTCATCGATCTGGCTGAGGAACCTGACGTTGACAAGAGCTCAGGTGGAGGAAACGATGGAGGGGGCAACAGAGATTGAGGAAAAGGTTGACAGGATGACTGCCTCATCTTGGCAACACCTCCCTGGTATCTTGGTTTCTTTCACCTCCTTCCACCTCTCCTTCCTTTTTTTTCTCCCCGTCTTCCTCTTCTTCGCCCCACAGGACTCAGTGGAGCAATGGAGGGAAACAGAACCCAGCCAACTCCACCTGGTCATTATCAGCAACACACCTGCTGCCTCTTCCCCATGCCTACTATCCTCTTGTGCTCTAACTCTTGCCTGTTTGAGGTCTCCTGTCCTCACTCAACCACGACTAATAGGGATATCTCATTTTTGATTTTTGGCAATGTGTGCACATGGGTGTGCAGGGAGGCAAATTAAAATCTTTTTTTAAACAGTCTGTGTCTTCAGTATGGGGTCGTAGACATGTTGTGTTTCTGCCATTTCTATGTATTTTGCATGCTTTGTGTCCACATGGTGACAGTGACTTGACATATTATCTATAACCTTCCTCCACTGGAAGACAAAACACTTTGCCTTTGCTTGAAGTGCAAGGTGAAATGTGCTAGACCAGTTGTTACCATCACTCTCAACTCGCTCCCAACAATCCTGTGATGACTCCTGTGTGACGGGTTACCATGACTACCTGACATTGAAGGCACGTCTCTATCCATCTGTGCTGTAGCAATTGCTTCCACCTTGCCCCACTCTAACCTTCCCTCTCGTCCTCTCCCTCCCTTCCATCACTTCTTTCCCCTGCAATACAAATGTCATTCACTCAGAGAAGAGAGGAGAAGGTCGAGGCTACCGGCTTTTTGAAAGCTGCGGCTCCAGAAGAACTGAACTCAGCCGACAAAGGGAGGAGAGAGGGAACAACGAGCAACAGGGGCTATAAAAAATTCATTGCCAATGGAAAGGCACTGGGAGTCCTATGGTCTGTGAACTGTGAACTCAAAACTTCTTCTCTCTTTGTCGCCTGGCTCTCCCTTTTTGTGTTACAGTCATTTAATTTCTATTTATGTTTTTTACTGGATTCCGGATATTTTTCAAAGTAAAAACCACTGCTAGAAAATTCAAAGTGAAGTCCTACTGCAGTGAAAGAAGATTTTAGAGGAATATGTGCATTCAGCATGGGTCTAGAGGACAGGAGGTGAACAGTAGTGTATATCAACATTTACATTATTGACTTATTTGCACACTTCGTGGTAGTGTAGACTTTTTTTTGTCAATGAAAAACTTGCGTTTCAGTCAGGCCAAAAAATGCATTCATTCTCAATAATTGTACTGAAGGCGAATCACGCAGCAAGACACCTTTTGGTCTTTGGTAGAGGATAGAGTCATTTTTATGTACTCTCAGCACAAGCTGATGTATGAGCTACCAGGGAATACACACAGTAATGTCCCCGCTACAGTACATAAAAGCACATCTGAACATTTGTCAGCAGGGCTGGTTGGTAGATGAGCAGAAGCAGCAGAATTTTCATATCATGCAGTAATTTTAGTAGTGGTTTGCAGACTGCCCCGTTCCCTAACAGTGCAACTAATAGGTAATTTATACTTAAAATACTGCTAAAAAACACTTAGGTCAAGGAACAACAACTACTGTATAATTACTGGACAATTGCATTTTTTCTTTCCCTCTTTAGTGAGTTGTTCATCATCTGAAATTAACATCTTTGATTGTAAATTAATGGGAACCTAAAGTGACCTCCACTTAGTGATCATTTTAAACAATCTGGATCAAAAACACAAATTAATCACATTTGAATCATTAAAACATTGAGGGGTTTTTGTAAAGACAGTACCTTCATATATCAAAGACCAGCATCACACTACTCACTCTTTCACCCCAACTGGTCGAGACAGACGACCACCCACCTAGAGCCGAAGGATCTGTCCTAGGTTTCTGCCTTTTAATAGGCAGTTTTTCCTCGCCCTTGTCGCCAAGTGCTTGCTCATGGTAGTACTGTTGGGTCTCTGTAAATAATATTTTAAAGAGTTCGGTCTAGACCTACTCTATTTGAAAAGTGTCCTGAGATAACTTCTGTTATGAATTGGCGCTATACAAATAAAATTGAATTGAATTGAATTGAAAATTGAACTACTAGTAACACTAAAATTCTGAATTTCTGTCACAGAAATTAATCTCAGCCTGCAAATGCTGAAAATGATTTCCTTTTTAGGGTCTACTTCTTGGTTATTGGTTATCTCAAAATAGTTTTTTTAAGTTTTAGGAAATTTGGGGAAAATGCTTATTTGTTTTCTTTCTGAAGGTGAGATAAGAGGATTGATACCATTTTCATGTCCGTACGTTATAAAACTGAAGCGAGGAGGCGATTAGCTTAACTTAAGACCAGTTAAAAACAGGGAAACATTTGAAACCCGTCTCAGCCCAAACTTCATACCAACATCTTACTAGATAACATGTATGCTAGACCAAGTTGTGGTTCAGCTGTTTCCTCTTTTTGGATTTCATGCTTAGTTAAATTAATTGCCTCCTGGCTTTACCTTAATACCGAATGAATGATCAGACTCGATAGTTGTATTCATCTTCTCATTCAACTCTCAGAAAAGAAGGGAATAAGTGTATTTCCCAAAATGTTGAACCTTCCTCTAATCCCTCCACAGGTATTAGTGTACTATAAATGTCAAACGTTTCTATATGTTAATATTATAATACACAGAGGAGACCACAGGTCACAGATAGCAAGCTGTGGTTTACGAGTGAAAGATAAAGCAATATGTTCACACGTGTGGGGTTTTAGGTTTGTCATGAAGACGACATTGTCCCATGCGGCGTCTACAGTTATGAAACCTAAAGGTCAATTGTCTTTTGCTGCAGGTAATAGAGCATGAAGTGATGCCATAAGATACTTTCAGCAGCGGGAGTAACAAATCCTCCCTGAGCAGCACTGTCTTCAGCAGCATACATTAATTAACCCTTTCTCTTATCTTCCTGCCACAACCTGGTGAAGAATTGTACCAGCAGTTAAACCTCAATCTCCAGGTAGTCATCAACTATGTTATGCATACACCCACGCACACACACACACACACACACATACACACACACACACACACACACACACACACACAACACACAGACACACACACACACAACACATGCACACACACACACACACACACACACACACACACACACACACACACACACACACACACACACACACACACACACTAACACACACAAGCCTCTACCATGGCCTCATCCCTGTGGTTAATTAATTGAGCTAATTAAGGGTCCTTGTGTCAGTTCCATTGCCAGGCAATGTCCGTGCCTTATCTCAATCCCACAATGCACTTGATCACAAGCTGCTGTGTTTGAGACGTTCCCAAGAAGTGATTAATTAATTCATGAGCGCTGGGTCGTTAAGACACCCCACGTCAGTCTGACATCAAAGTGACAGCGGTGAATGCACGGGAGGATGGCGGTTATGTGGAGGCGGAGTGAACAGTAGCTCGTTCAGAACTACTCTGTTGATCACACATGAAAGGCCAACAGACAAGCTGAATGTGAGGGTTAAAGGGCAAAGCTTAGGCTAAATCTTTGAGGGATTCAGGAAGCGTCTGGCACCCTCTGATATGGCCAATCATCATTAATGATTTATCATAAAATGTAGTATAAGTAAGTGTTTTAAGCTGATTCACATATGCGTGTCTCTGTATAAGAAACAGAATGTAAACATATTTTTTCTATTTCATCTATTCCATTTTGTTATCTTTAAAGAACATGCAATGCAATTTTATCTCTTTTGACTGCTACGCATCGTAGCTAATTACCGAGCAGGGAAATAAGAATTATTTTATTTATTGTCTAAGGAATGGCTCTTTCAAGAGCCATTCAAATAATTGGAGAAAAATAAGCAACTGAAAATGTGTACATATCTATTGACTTCTTTGTTGTGCCCCCTCAAAGCTTAATGCCACAATAGTCCTAAAGAGATTCATTCTTCTCTCAGAGGAAAAGCAGTGGCTTTCAAGTTTGGTTCACTGAAGCTGCAAGACACAGGAAAAAATTGCAGCCAAAGACACACATTTGAAGATCAAAGAGGGCTTTGTGGGTGTGTTTGCATGTGTGTGTGTGGGTGTGTGTGTGTGAGGGAGAAAGACAGTCAAGGACCCACTGTGGACGGCAGCCATAAGCAACAGTTCTAAAGCATTTTATCAATCTGGTGCGGACCATCAGCTGGTTGAGTCGTGATTAAATTGACTGACAGTGTCTTATGTGGGAAGTATGAAGATGACCTCTTTGACCTCCCGACTGCACACAACCATTCATGTGTGCACACAGAGCTGATAATGAAATGCATGCATGTGAAAGCATTTCACACACACACACACACACACACACACACACACACACACACACACACACACACACACACACACACACACACACACACACATAGCATACAGATGCCCACACACTGAGCCACAGTTGATCTCTCCATCCTTGAGTGGAGGTGTGAGGGGTGGGTGGGCTAATCGGACAGACTCCTCTGAGTCCTGGGAGATGTGACACATCACCTGGCAGGGAAGACAGGCGAATCAGACAGAGCACCTCTTCCCATTCACAGCAGGGGTCTCCTCAGGGAGTTATGTATGTTTTTGTGTGTGTGTGGGGGGGGGAGCTCAAAGGTGAACAAGGTGACACTTGGAAGTCAGGTTCAGTCATAATCGATTTTAACCATTTTGACTCAAGGGGAAAATAGGGGGAAATATATCAAATAAGGAAGCAGCCCACCAGTCTCAGGGACCATCAGTCATGAGTGGCTGGGCTGTGTTCAGCAGATTAGGTCCAGAAGATACTATAGACAACCTCTTTAAAAGCTCTGCAACGCTCCATATAGATTGTCAACTCATGTGTGTTAATCAGACATCAGGAAGCTTTAGGTCAGTGGAGCAGGGAATGGATTTTCTCTGGCTCTGACAGGGAGACCCCGTCTGTAATGGTTTCTACCTGTGGAGAAATTAACAAGCCAGTCAGAACAGAGGGACATTCACTCCACCTCAGACGCAGACATGAAAGCTTCTCGTAAAATGCATTCATTGGCTTGGAGAAGTTGCCTTGATTTAGTTTCAAGTGTTTAATTGAACTGTGAAAAGTTTGTTTAGGAGTAATGCAGGAAATATATGAGGCAATACTGAGCCTGCAGGAGGAAGGAATTAGCAAGGAACTTTGCTATTATCGGTACATTGAACTAATGTGGCTGAAAACAGAGACATTTTTTGAGAAAGGTACCTGTGATTGTGAGCTTATCTGAGCCATATGTGCTGTGCTCTTGTTGAAGGCAGAAACCTGCTTTCTGCTTTCTGACTGAATTCTGATGGGTTGAAGGTATCATGAAACATGTGACAGTTACTGCTTGCAAGTCTGTTTGTTTTAACTGACCACAGGTGTAGTACCACATACTTCCTTCTCTCCATTACAACTGGTCTCCTAATGGGTTATCTTCAAAATTACAGTGACCTCACATACTCCTGAAGACCCCAAGTTCCTGGTTAGGCAAGAAATTAATTCATTAAAATGACTTGCAGTTTAGGAGAAATAAGCTATTATGAATCTAGATTTTAGGTTTTTATTAAATTATTTGATTGTAATGTTTGGTGTCTAATCTGATGATGATGGCAAAAACAAAAGCCTTCAGTACCAGTAAAAGTCTATCCTAACACAATATTTATATACCACATGTATGTTGAATTAGTTAATGCTTGCTGTAATGATTCCTCTTCCCTTTGTAGCATGACTACACTGTCAAGAAATGTGGGACAAAATCCACAGTACTCGTTCTGTACAAAAATGCATTCTAAAGTTCAGCTGAAGTTTAGACTTAAGCCGTCTGAGTTGGCCAAATCAAGTGAGTGCTTCTTAAGCACAAATGAATGTTTCTATGTCTGTGTGGCCGCGACAGACAATGTCAATTTTGTCATCTGCTTATGTCTGCAAGTGTCCATGTGGACCATCTGCATGCAGCCATAAATGTGTGGCCTCACAGAATTTACGTGCAGACTAAACACATCAACAAACATGTGATCACGTCTGTGTACGCAGACCCCTTCAGCTGAACTTTAGATTTAGTTTTTGCACATAACGAGGACGGTGGATTTTGTCTGCCATCTTTTAAAGCGAAGGTTTTTTAGGGAAGTATCACCTTACGCCATTACTGCCTTATGGAGGGTGAATATTGTATTAAGACAGATTTAAATCAAGGCAGAATTAAGCCCCACATAAACCCTCCTTTTAGCTCTGTTTTGGTCGCAACCAACTATGTGACTCTGTAGCTGCTAGTGCTAGTTGCTAACTTTGTCTGTAATAATTATAATAAAACAATAATCTAAAGACACTAAAAAGCTCTGTATACACTGAAAAAAGTATAACCTTGCTCAAACTAAAAAAAATTATGTCCAGCTATCACATCTAAAATATTTGACTTCACAGAATCTAAATTGAGTAACTTCTTATGACCTGATTATTTTATGTTGATGTAAACAATGCACTTGACTCAACCTTAATTCTTTGCCTTGATCCAAATTATTTTCTTAACATTTTAGTTATTGAACCAAACTAATAAATTGAAATTGAATCAACCTAATGTATTCACTTTTAACTGAATTAACATGCATTAATGTTTGCATTGACACCAGTCAATTAATTTACATATATCCAAACTATATTTTTCACATTTTATTTGACTTAACTTAAAAAATACTTTGTGTTTCCCACCTTATAAACTCTATAAAAAAAGACACTTGGCCAACAGATTACATTAAATGTATTTATTAATCTTTAACATATGAACCATATGCAACATATTAACATTAGGCAATCAGCCTTTTTTTGTTTTAGTAGCTCAGATTGTTCTGAAAATGACAGGCTGCAATCTTTGCATTTCCACATCCGATAACTGAGAAAACAAAGGAAGAAATAGTGAATTCCCTTACAGGTGATACACTGATCTGTGTTGGCTGAATCAACGGAGCTAAAAACAATACAGTAGTCCATTTGCTGCTATGAAAATGTTTAGATGACTGAGGGTCTAATATTCATGATTTGTGAAATGGTTAAAAAGGCGATGTGCAGTGTAGATGCAATATGTTACCTGTTCAGGTTGGATGAAGCTATAGGCTACAGCCAGGGAACTGAAGAGAGTGGCCTTGTGGTTCTGAAAACATACAAAATAAAATAAAATAAACAATTACTACTCTCTGAAGACCACATAATACAGAACCAAGAGGCTCCCGTTGTTATCGGCCCACGTCTCTCAAACTTGATGTCTCTAAATGCAAAAAGAATGAGTTTCACAATCAAATCAATAATTTTATTCTGTTTTAAATGGCAGTTATTAGTTTGAATGAATAACTGCATGTTACACTTTTTTCAGTGTATGTTAGGGGAACTGTCGGTTATAGTGGATTCTTTCATTTTGCAAATGCACCTTTCACATTACATGTAGTGATTTCATCCATTGTTAATATAAAAATACTCAACAGAGCAGCTTTAACCTCATCTTTCTGGTTACAAGTTGTCAGTGGGCCTTTTGATTCATTCCAAGGCTTTACAGCTAACCTTACACAGACTACATCTTTGCTTAACATTCACCGTGTTGCAGACTTGCACTTGCCTTGGGGAGCCTTGTATGGTGTGACTATGTCTATGGTGGGCTGAAGGTTGGCAGCACCTGTACTTAACACCCACTCTTCTCCTTCAGACTCTCTCTCACACACACACAGCTTTTTCTGTGCACTATAAGTTAAGAACGGTGACAGTAATCCATCTCGTAGCATCCCCCAACCAGTCACGGCTGTCACCTACGCCTTGCCAGGAGAAACTGAACCGCTCACCGGATTTAGGGGCCCTATAGATACCACTGCCACTCATGATGCCCCGGTTCCGCCATGCTCTTGATGCAACACACATTGACAGATACCGAAAGACTCCTCAACTAAAATAGAATTCCAATTTCACTGGGTTCAGTGTGTGATAAAACACAGAGCCCTCTTCAATTGTAACTAAACGAGATTAAAGAGGAAAGGGGAGGGGGGGCAAATACAGATCATGGCTTTATTAACTATGGCAACAGAATTTTGCATGCAAGGAGAGGTGGAGGAGGGAGGCTGGGGAGAGGGGAGGGTGGGGGTGAAGAAACGAGCATCTTGTGCTTTGCAAGGAATTTATCATAATGTTCGCGCTGCAAGATCATTTGCCTCTTGACAGGATCATTACGAGATTCAGTGCTCCCACGACCATTACGCAATTTCAGCGTTCCTCCTTGGATGGAATTTTAATTGAATTAGCCCGGCTGGTTACACATGGTGCGAACGATAACATTTTCTGTCTATCTGGGCTCATTGAATCCGCTGGGGGGGAAGAGAGGGAAGTGCTGACGCTTTAAGGCAGGCCATGAAAAAGGACAAGGTGGTTTTGGTCTATTCCAATATGCTTTCTTCTGGGTTCCTCTCTCTCTCTCTGTTGCTCCATGCCTTCTTGTTCAGCAACAATACATGGCATGAAAATCACTGGCCTTGCCTATGTGAGCCAGCTGACGCTCTACTGTATTATACACTCAGAGCCACTGTTCCATGTAGGTGCTCATGTAAGCTGAGGGCAGTGCAAGCATGATGTATGGTTAGGGGGTAAACGTGTTAGTATTAACACCTCCAGAGAACAAACCTCCACCAGCCACACAAGTACATTCCCATAAGAATGATTAATGATGCTGGTCATGTTATGAAAGGCAGGAAGACGAAGCAGGGAAGCTATCATGCTGCAGGCTGACGAGGTTTCTTTTTTGAACCTTAATTCTTTGATATTAAATGACACAGCCCATTAAGAAGCTAATGTGGCTGGTTATCGATGAGAAATAATGGTAGACTAAATACAAGTATCGGTACTAAAATTTGCTACAAATCGGCAAAATAATTATTCATAGCAGGAACGGTCTGATTAAAGAATAAGTAGAGTACAAAAATGAACACGCATTCAATTCCAGTTTTCGCTACTTAAGAATTTTTAAATAATTGGTGCTACATGAACATTTCGCTCTGTGCCAAAAATATATTTAAATCCTCTTTTTATTAAAAATTAATTAAATCTGACAAAAAACTGAATTTTTAAATGCTTGAGTCTTGCAGGCTTAAGGTGCGATCACACCAGCATTTGAAACAGCAAAATTTTGCCACAAAATCAATTCATTTTAATGGAATTGCCACAGTCGGTGGTCGTAATAGCATTACGCTCACCTTTAGTGAGCTTTAACCCACAACTTCATGCCATAGAAAGCAAACCATCTGACCTTTAACCGAATGGTGAGTCACAAAGACCCCAATTTCCCTAGAGGAAACCATTGTAACTTATAAGCTGTGTAGCACCATCATGAGTTTCCAGACAGTTATGAGACTGAGTCAATGATAAAAATACATATTTTTGAATAACTGTGAAATTATTGTCCTGAGGGCAACTGAGCTAATAGTTAGTAAGCTTGCCAGCAAAGAGAGACTTTCTTTCCCTACTTATTAAATGGAACGATGTACAATACTAAAAACGGGGGAATAAACAGAGTACAGAGTAAATCGAACAAAGCTCGGTTATTGTGACTGACTAGCGCTAGCATGTGTTTGCAGTTATTTTGCCAGCTCAAGTAGTTTTAAAATAGCCCTGTGAGTAGTTCCTACTTCAACAAGCTACTACAACCACATATTACATAAAAGACGTGTGTATTAGTTTCCGTTGTGACCGGGTCTGTGTTGTGGTCATATTTGAAATACAATACTACACACTTTCTGATCAATTTTGATAATAAAGCTGGTATAGATGGTAAACACACAACACCTCTTAGGTAGCTACCCTTTCTGTAGTCACTGAGGATGAGAAACCCCTCAATGTTGTGCGGGTGTTTGGAAAATCTCTGAAAATGAGAGAAAACAGAGTTGCAGGGAGAGAAAATAACAAATACGTATATTATATTAAAAATCACAGCAGGTTTGGTCACAGCAAGAAGGTGTGAGGTGAGGAATCATAAACCCCATGCTAGATGCTAACATGACCATGTATATTTAATGCCATTATCAGACAATATAGTAATAAACCTGCATGACAACTCCTTCATCCATCGATAAAAATAGCATGAGTCATTAAATAAAAATCGCAAACCACATTTTATTTAGCAAAAAATGTTTAATCTCTCCTCGATGTGTGTTTATTTACAAGTAGTAAATCTGCAAAATAGGAAATAACAGAATATTTACACAATGAATGTTAACCTGCAAACTTGTGACAGTTGCTTCAAGTCTGAAACTGTATCTGAGTTATTGTAGTATTAAAATTCCATTGCCAGCTCTGTCCGAAATTCATTTGCTTTGTGTTTCCTTGGATTCTATGTAACTTCCATTAAAAAAAAAAAAAAAACGAACTACTGAATTTTCCAAAATCGGAAGAAAGCAGAAAGAAAAACTGAACACAGAATGGTGCCAGGACTTGATAAAACTATGGTTTTTTGGAAAGGCAAAAGTGTGACTAAGCATGTATAAAGAGCTGAGAATTAAACATGAGATACATGACTATGTGCTGAATCTGCTCACGCTGAAGGCAGTGCAGTAACCTTCACTTGTTAATTTGTTCTGATTTGACAGAAAAACAGCAACTGCATGTTGTTCTTGTGACAAGTTCTAAGTCAGCAGCTGATGCTTGCCTTCTCCAGATGACACCAAACACTCTTAGACAACAGAAATGCTGTATACCACCTCAATAACAATAAATACATGTCAATTATCACACCAAACAGTGCAAAATTAAGAATAAAGAATGGTGGCTGGGAAGTTTCTCTAAAGATGCATCCAGACTTGCAAAGCAAGCCAATCTAAAAGGCAAGTAGCCATGCAAATGATAAACAAGCCAACTCCCCCAGCAGTAATTTAATCAACCAGAATACGACACAAATGTAGCATGAACCTGAGAATGAATCGAGAAGTCTCTTTAAAAATCCTGACAGATCACTAACTGGGCACTGTAGCCTCACTTGGTTTCCGTCTGTGTGCTTTTGCAGGGAGTGAGTGGATTTGTCCCTACTGTACATTTTACTCATACTGATCATTCAAAGGACTGCTGTTAACAGCACTGCTGAGTGCTGGCCTCAGCAGTCATTTATTTCCTTGCATTGTGATCTACAGTAAGAGCACCAAAATGTACAAATGCAGCAAAAAATCAGCTGTTTACTGAAGAAATATGTTCCTAATGTTTGTAAAGTAGACTAAACATATTGTAGCGGAGGTTTCGCAGTACTCTCTTTAATATCGATGATTATTTAATGTGTGTAGCCAACATGGTCGGCCAAAAAAGACAAATGTATATCCTAACATGGGCGGAGTGGTCCTTTAAGACTGTTTTTTTTGGAAGGTACAGAGTGAACAAACTATCAACTCCCAACAGGTATCCAGTTGAACTAGGCTCATATGTATGCAGCTGTAGAAAGCAATGTCATATCTCACACATGTAAAGAAAATGGTGGGTTGACATTAATTTGGAGGTTGTGCTCACTATTCTTGGATGTGAGAGAAGATTTGTTTTTTTGTTGTTTTTTTAAGGAACCTGGCGTAAAAATGGACAGCGACAGCATTTATGATCAGCATCAAATGACAGCCCTAATGTTTGATAGAAAAACAAGGTACAAGAGTTAAAGCAGCAAGTCACATTTCCATCACAAAGACACAGATGCTCATCTGATGCAACAATTTCATTTGATCCTTGATATCAGGAAAATAAACCTTGAGTTCGGTCAAGTACTTCAACTTCAGGCAAACCGAAGGTAATTTTGTCTTCTGTGTACCGTAAAATGTACAATTTACATTTTGGAAATAAAAAGACAAAAACAAAAAACAAAACAAAAAAACAACCTGATTACAAAAAATTGGCAAACAGCTTTTGTTCATCATGAAAAAGTATACAATTTACAAATGAGAACAACAAAAACATTATACAGACCACAGTTTGGTTTTTCGGCAAGCAGAAAAAAAAAAAAAACATATCGGAAAACATTATTTCTCACCACAAAGTCAAAAATCCTGACTTCAAGACTTCAAAAAAAGAGAAACAAAGAAATCCTCTTAAGAGAGCAGTAATAATAATAAAAAAAAGAAGCTTAAGCCACACATGGCAATAGGCTAGTTTTGAAACAAGAGCTGCAGGCTAAGGGGAGGATTACTCAGCCTTGTGTAGCTAATGAACAGAGGTGTCTCGCCTCTGTATCTTTCTGTACCCCCCCTCATGGATAAAAAGCTAACCCCCTCCCCCCCAGTCTCAAATAGATAGGTTAGAGGTGGAGAGAAACACTCAGTATATCTTTTCCTTGCCCCTCTATTTGGGATATTAACATTGAGAAAATGAAAGAACAAAAGTGGCTTTGGGCTAAAAACAGCTTTACCCACTTTGTTTCACCACTGAGGGGCTTGGCTAAGCTCTATCTGACCTCATTGTCGCTCCTGTAAAGACATAAACAGCGTCTGAGAGCACCAAGACTTTGGCTTTGCTCTAACAGGAAAATTAATGACCCTTCACGAGATGGATAACGCAAACTCAGGACTCGTGGAATCCTAACGGTTAGATATGGTGGCTGCATGGTATCGGGGCAAAATGGGAATATTTCAGGTAGTGCAATGTAGCTACTTCACTGTTCACTATACCATTATCCACTGAACTGTCACATCTTGACCGTTGAAGAACAGCCCCAGCCGTGGCGCCCGGACACAAACGTGGTCATGATAAAGCAACTATCCTGTGAGTTATATGTATTTGGTTTTCTCAAACCAAAAAGATTGCACTGATTGAATTTGAAACAACAGCAACTTCGTGTTATCACCGTGATACCATGAACTGTCCCCAAGAAGACGGACAACTTTATGCATCGTCCCGCTTCCCGCTTTTTTCAACAAGGATCTTATGAGGGGTCAAACAATTCTTTTCAGTCACTAGGCATGTTCATATTTAAAATCATACGGTAGCACATTCCATCTAACAAAATGTCTTTGCACTAAACAACATTCAAAGAAAACATGGCACAGTACAACTTTTTTGTTTCTTTTTCGTTGTTTTTTTTGTCTACGTTGTTTTTTTCTTTTGTACTTGAAATATCAAATCCTGTTTTATTGTTGTATTTTTATTGTGTTTGTTGGTTTAAAATGAAAAGGAAAAACAACAAAAATGTTTTATCCCTAATCTTTCTTTAAAAACGTAGCTGTATTTATATATAATATCTATATCGTCTTCCTTTGTAACGTTTCTGTAAATTGTGCAAATTCAGCAGTAATACAAGTGGCGAGAGATCAGAGAGTGGGCAGTTGATTACATTTATACAAAATAAAAAATAATAATTAAAAAAAAAAATCTAACATCCTTTAAAACTGTGACACCCGTTGGAGTCACATGACCTAGAGAGCCTCTCTCCATTGGCTCATGACAGATTGGTCCATCCTGCTAATGATGCCATATATGGAGTTTCCTTTCCAGGCTTCCATTGTTTCTTTCCTGACAATCGCTTCATCACGACAAAAACTCCTGAAATCAAAATCAAGCAAACAACAAACACCAACATCCACAATAATCAAATGCTGTCAGTTGACATGTTTCTCCATGTATGCGTGTGTGAAAACGTCCGGTGTCCCAGTCTTTCACACAGCCACCAGCCCACACACTGTACGGGGCTGCAGACAAACACACACACACATACACATGTAAGCGTACACAGGCCCGCCCATCTCTGCCGAACACCCCCCCCCCTCCATTTTGCAGTATACTGCTTCAGTCCTTTTTGCAGTTCGTCTGTCGTATTGTTGGGGGTTGGAGTTTTGTTTGTTGGGTGAGAGGAGTGAGGGGGAGAGACAGATGGAGAGGAGGAGTGAAGAGAGAGGATATGGAGGTGCTGGGTGGTCCTCAGCTGCTCAGGGCCATTGTGTCGATGACCTGCTCCAGCTTGCTCCTCAGTCTCTGTCTCCTTGCCTGCTCGTCCCGCTCCAACGCCGACAAGATCTGAAAAAAGAAAAAGGGAGGAAGTGAGTTGATGTTACAACGTGCTGGCTTTTCCTTGAAAAAGATGGAGTCTGGAAGTAGATAACAACAAACTGAGCATTGCAGAGTGGTGAGTATGATATGATGATAAAAATAACACCTGTCCAAAGAATGTAGGTATAGATGTAAGTGCCAACAATCTAGGTTAAACAGTAGGCCGTTGTTAAATGAAAATATCCTTCTCACCTCATCCTTGTACTTGACAATGTAGGAGTAAATCTCGTGTAGGGCGGACATGCTATTGAACTGGTTGGCGTGCAGGCGTGACTGCTCTGCCAGGTAGGCACTCATGTCCTGGTCACTGATGGCCGGCATCCTGGAGATGTCAGAGTAGTACCTGGAGGAAAAAAAACAAACAGTTTAGAACTTGACAAATTAAAACAAAAACCCTTAAAGACAAAAGAAATGGAACATATGTTGGCGTACCTCTCTACCCAGTTCTTATAGTTGGGGATGTCTTTAGCGTAGAGCAGCTTGTTCGAAGGCGAGTCCTTCCCTAGTTTATGCTCCGATGTTGAACAGGAGTCCATGAAGGTCTGAGCCACCACAGACAAGCAGGCGTCTGTAATGCTGTTCTTATGGATGTCAAAGACAAACTGGGGGTTCTTGATCACGTTCACCCAGAACCGCAGAGGAAGACTGGAAGGATTGAGAGAACAGCATGATGAGGTGGAAGAAGATAGAGGAAGAGTTGCACAGGCTATTAAAATGCAAAGAGCACTGCAGTCTGAAAAAACCTGATGCGAGAGAAATAGGAACACTGTACATTCTGCTGCACTATCACTGTAATGTCTTGCATATTTGAAGCTTTTTTCGAACTACAGCAACACTAACGAGACACAAACCAGCTACCAAATACTCCTGATGTATTCTCTCTCAGTGTGCACACACAAACTCACCAGTTGCTCTTCCAAGTGTGCCGTACATCAGAGTCGGATATGGAGTGTTTGTCTGCCTGCTCGTCCAAGAAGTCAAACATATATTTGATGGCGAGAGGCAGGGCACTTCCTCTGTGTGCTGTGCTGAAGATGGTCTCGAACAGGTCATCCACAAACTTCTGGAGCGTACCCTGAGCAGGAAAACCAACTCTGGCTTAGTTAGTTTGCAAAAAACATTTGAAATTTCCTTTTGTGTCCGAAAAGCCCACATTTGTGTTTCGGTGGAATGTTGATGTGAATGTTAGACAAATGCGATTTAAACACAAATAATGGCATATGTATGCCTGTCAGGGTACATAAAGTTACACAAGAGAAGGACATTAAGGTACAGCATAAGTCTTCTGTTAATTTATATAAAAGGAATGTAAAGCTAGGGAACACAATTGAGTTATAACACCACTAAACAACCGCCTCTGCTTGCATATTCCTCTTTGCTGGTGATGGTCTGGATGTAGGCAATGGCTGTCAGTAGCAGTGATTTGAGAACCACAGTGCTTTGCTTTTAGTGCTCCAACTTTCTGAGTGTTTGTGATGGTGCTGAGTGCTCAGTGTTCTTTACAGTATTTAGGATGGGGCCCAATGAGAGTTCAGCCTAAGGCTGTTCTGCAATGTTTTTTACCACATCACACAACTCGGGTTATTCTGAATCCTCACAAATTCCTCTGAAGTTGAAACGATTTGATATTTCCCACAAGCGTTCAGCGCCTTCGTTTCCATCTTCAAGCATCCAGGCCACCTTTTACAAAACCTTATTTAAGCCAGCCAGAAGTTGAATCGGCAGTTTTGTATTCATTCACACATCCACAAATCAGCTTCCTTAAACACACAAAGCTGTGGGGGCTGTAATAAATAAGAACAAACTGCAGCGCTCCAAGTCCCCCATTGTCCTCCTCTGGCTTTCATTTCCCAATTGAGGTAGCATTGATGCTGCTAACCTTGCATTTTCCTACCTGGAGCTGTAACAGTGGAAATCTAGACCTAATGAGTGAAACATCGTGGGAGAGGAAGTACCAGTGTGAGCTGAATTACCAAGGTAGTTAGTACTTGCAAATGAGGACAAAACCCTGACACTGTAAGTAGACTGTACAGGCAGTTGCTGTGTGTTTGTATACATTAGCTTTTTGTTAATGTGTGTGATTGTGTGCAAGCAGTTTTGGAACAGAATGTTTATTCTGCGTTTAAGGGGAGGCAGAATGATGTAAAGGAATTGCTGTCAAGCTACCAAAATTGCACCTCATTGCTATTGAATTTGTGATGATGATCTTTAACTTTAAATCATGTTAATGACTACATGTAGAAATGTGAAACCAAGGGGGTGCGTTTCACAGATGGAAGTTTTTTTGTGCTATCTTTAGTTAACAAATGCGTAGGCCTATTAATCCTAATATGATTTTTCATGCTATTTTAATCCTTTTCATTGAATGAATGTATTAATATGGTGAAAATGTGAGACACAGACAACCGCAACTTTTGCTTTGTGCGACATTTATAAGAATAACCTGATCAACCTGGTAAAGATGCCAACAGTGAGTGTACCAGCTTGTCTGTCCCAGAATATAAAATAGACCTAGTTGCTGTTTCACAAAACATTTTAGCATTGATGGGAACTCAATCACACTCACGCTCATTGGTGGCTAATTTACACATTGGCTGATTTTTGTTTCTCCAGGACATCAAAACAAACTGCAAATAACCTTTCAGATCATCATCTGAGGACACACACTGCATAATAAAACCTGAGCACAGGTTCCACAGTGTGGTCTGGAGGACATGAAGGAATGTGGTGAGTAATGATCGCAGGGTAAAGGCTCGGGCCTTGAAGCCCTCAGGCCGCCTACTGAGGGCCCAGTAACACCCACCAAACAACTCAATAGTCAAAGGTCAACCTCCTAATTATGATACACACACACTCAATCCTGTGCATATGTGTGTCTTTGTGCTAAAGGTTATGAAAAATGTTAATGAGCTTTGAGACCACCACCAAACAAAGGTCAGGGGTAGGGGCTGCTGGTGGAAGTGGGCCATATGACGGTGGACGTGGTGGAGTTGGATTTTAGGCGCGAAGTGTGTGTGTGTAGATCTCGATACCTTAGTGGCCAGCAGTCTGGTCAGGTAGATCTCAGAGACCATCTTGCTCCCCCTGTCCCCCTCCCTCTGGTCTGAGTGGTCATGGTTCTTGACCAGGTGCCACAGTTTGGTGCCGCTCTCAAGGTCGGGGGTAATCATAGGTGTTCGGGAGCGCAAGCTGTCTGGGCTGCTGGCTGTCCTCAGCATGCTCTCTGTAAGAAGGTGGACGAGGAGACATGGAAGAGGGTTGAGTGAATGAGCCAAAAAATAACATTAAGGAAGACATACATTCTGAGTTGAACATTTTTTTTCATTTAAAGATCCTGGGATAAGGAGATAAACAGGAAAAGTTCAGAGGTTGTTTGCAGAACTGCTGATTTGATTACTTGTTTGTTTTGTTTTTGTTTTTGTTTTTGGGCTTTGACACCAGACAAATTTGAGAGGAGTCTTACAATAATGTGCAATTGAATCTTGGTTGAGAAGGCAAGCGTATTATTAGATCAATATAATCTGATTACATATATCAAGCAGCCCATAACTTTGTGCCTGCCTGTAGTTTATATGAGTATAATTTATTTAGTCTTAATCACCATTTTTAGGGGGGACGACCTGTAAATTAAGATACCTTGGGACAAAAAAACAACACATGAATAAGAAATCTGAGGCAGCTAGAGGGAACTGTATCTCTGTGTGAAGTTAAAAGCATTTCTGAAAGGTGACAGCTTCTTCTACTTGCATGTCACTCTTTCATTCGAGAATACATTTTTCTGTCACTCTCTCTTCTGCACCCTCCCTCCCTCCCTTTGTTGGACAGTGATCCCCTATTTTGTGACACGGAGCATTACGCTTTCAGTTTGAATGCTTGTCACTTCCGTGACAAAGCAGGACAGGATTGAGAGGTTCAAAATGTCAGTAGAGAATGTGGACCAGGAAAGCACACATAAAGTGTGATGGGGGTGTTAGTGAGTATTTATGTGTATGTCATGCAGGCACAGCTCAGGGATAGTAAGTGTACAATAGTGCTGGAAGGTATCTGGATTGTGTCTAGATATATATTTGGCATTAAAATGCAGTTCCATCAGACATATTTGAGAAATTCAGCTCAAATATGGAGTACAATTTCTTGCCAGTTCTAAGCTGTATATATGGTCTCAAATGTTCTTGGCCTGTCATTTGGGGAGGCAGTGGCTAAATCACATGTTGGCGGTTAAAGGCAACCGGCTCCTGCACTTCACACATCTATTTTTCAGAGTGGCAGAGCCAATCAGCTATCTGTGACATAAGTACACCTCGGATCAGCATTGGTTCCATTACAGTTTGACCCTCTTCACATAGAGGGCGTAAATAGTGCGGGGTGCCTTAATTAATCACCTGCTTTAAAGTGTGGAAGAAATATATTATTTTCTAAGCTACTTGACACCTATTTGAGTGACTTCTTGGATTCATTTACATATGGATTTAATGTATTTTTGCATTACACTATATTGTTGTACATGCAAGGGATAAAGGGGATCAGAGAAGTGAGCAGCAATAAAGAGCAGTTAGCGAAGGAGCTGGACAGCCAGGAAGCCACCAGGCGCATCTACTCGATGTCAAACTGTGCCGCTGACAGCTGTCATGCATGTCATTCTCTGTGGGATGTCAAGAAACAGTTTTTGTTTTGGATAAATGGATATTTGCCTGAAATGTTGCCTTGATAACCAAATTTACAGTACTACGCTGCTGATTGTGTAAATATTGGATTCTTTCAATAAAGGTCCAATATGCAACTTACACAAGTACGATGTAGAAACTTGAAGCCACCAGTACACACACACACACACACACACACACACACACACACACACACACACACACACTGAAAATGGACTTTACAGTGAAGTAGGAGACATCTGTCCGGCAGAACATTTTTAGAAATGAACAGAATTTGCATATTCATGAGTTCTGGAAATTTTAACGAGGTAGAAGGAGTAGATGCCTTTTTAAGGGATTTTAATGTGGAAATGGTATCAGACACACATTATTGTTCCAAGCAGACTATTTGTATATATGTTTTAATACATGTCTGGAGGGGATCTTTAACATTAGGTCGAGTGAACGCAGCGTTACATCTATACTGTCTATAAAGTCAAACTGGTGAATTAAATCCCAGATCACCGAAACTGGTTGAAAGAGGAGCAAAACTGAGAACTACTTTTCTCACAGAGATATTTACACAGACATATAAAAATGAATATAAGTGTGTAAGGGTGGGTATGAGGGTTCTTCCTGTCAGCAGCATCATATTGTTGAACATTAAAACATTCAAATCAGAATTCATCTGAACGCAATATATGCATTTTGCTTTTACTGGTGTCTTGTTAGAAATGCATTTACGAATACTATGAACACACTTGTACACACAGACGTACACACAGACAAAACACACACACACACACACACACACACACACCTTCTCTCGTACCGTATCTGCTGAGGGACTTGGTGAATGTGGAGGAGTTGGAAATGTTGTAGGCTGAGTTCTGTTTAGGCACCAGGGCAATCACTGAGCCATCTGTCACCTGAAACAGGATTTTCAAGATCAGTTATAACTGCACAAAATGTCCAGCCACCAACCATCAATGGTCACAAACACAATTTATTTTACAAATTGATCTGCATAGCATTTGCAAAAATACATAATACAAATATATCCAAAACAATGACAACCACAACACTAACTAGTGTACTAATCTACTACTACTAATCAATTTAAAAGCAACAATAATGCACAACCAAATCAATAGTTAGAGTTATTGTTCCAACAAGACACAGAGCATCATGGGATCTAAGTTCTGTTTGAGCAATGGGGTACCTGGTAGTGAGCCAGTGTGTTGAGTCTCTTCCAGTCGTTGTCTATCTTAGTGGTGACATCCTCATCCTGAAGGATGATGCGAGCCATCCTGCCCTGCCGCCATTCTGACACACACACACACACACCACACCACACACACACACCACACACACACACACACACACACACACACACACACACACACACACACACACACACACACACACACACACACACACACACACACACACACACACACACACACACACACACACACACACACACACACAAAGGAGATACAGGTAAGGTTGTGTATGTTTTTTTACATGAGGAAATAAGCAGAGAAATAGAACATGGATTGCAAATACACTCCCCTAAAACTCCCTCCTCCCAACAAAAAGTTAAGTTGCTGTGACTTAAGGATGCAGAAAGCATTGCAAGTTCATTGACTGAATAAATTATATTGGGTATAGTGCATAATTTTAGTAGCTTTTGGCCCCTGACATGAATTTATTTTTGTACAGAAGTATTTCTCCTGTCTAAAAGGCTCCCTCTGCTTAAGAGAGCTCTTGAAACGATTCCCTCTTTACCCCCTGTAGTAGTGCACCTGTGCTCAGAGTGTGCACTTGGGGTGTGTGTGTGTGTGTGTGTGAGACAGTTCTCCCTTTCCTTACCCAGGTCCATATCGGAGGCTTTTGGTCTCTGAGAGTACGGCGTGCCCTTGTACACAGCATCCAGAAGCTTCTCCTTCACCTGCGTCACCGTGTCACAGTTCAAACTCTTCACCGTCACCTCCGGGGCGTTCTCATTCTCTGGGTTCACACAGTGCAGCGTCTAAAGAGGCAGAGGTCAGAGAGTAAAGGTCACATTTACACTGGGAAGTCGGCCTGTACTGGGAGTATTAACTATCGATATGAGGAAGCATGACCCTGTTATGATTATTGGCCTGCAAACCAATGCTTCTTAAGGCAATTTAGAATCAATACTCAGCTGCGGAACAGTGCATGTGTAGTTCTTTAGTTCTATTATAAATGCATTTTATTACATTTTTAGAATTAGAGGTCCTATTCGTTTTCTCCTATTTGATGTTTATGTAATAAAACTTGATGGTGATGTTGCCAACTGCAAAATGGTCCCTGATTTAGCAAAAATACTGGGTGCATATGAAATCCACATCAATGTAATGTATCAACGGTATGTGTGCATCTATTGTATTATGTCTGGTGAGTCCACTAGTATGTATATGTGTACTGACCAAAGTCTTGTAGTCAATCTGCTGCCGGATGAGTTTGTCCTCGCTGAGGGAGTAGCGGGCCTCTCCGGTGATCGAGTCTATTGGTCCCTTTTCCATTTGCTGCTTCATGGCACAGTACAGCATGAATAGAGGCTCACCAGCACACTCCTGGAAACAGGAAGAGAAATTGGTAGAATGAAGCAGGAAAATAGAAAGGTGAGAGGAGGATGGATTAAAAGAGAAGTAAAAGGAGAGAAAGACAGATTGTTAAAATGCAAACTACGACAACTTGCAACTGTGCAAAAACTTTACCTACAAAATAAAAAGTACACAACAGCAAAAAGTGCATAGCTTTGCTGAGCAACTCTCCAATTATATTTCTAATCTTCTTTAGGCCAACCACAGGCAGAGCTGTAAAGGACAAGGCCATGGCCTGTGTTGGCTAACAACAACACACAGACCTTTCTTCTCTCCCGTGTCTCTACTTCTTTGAGAAAAAAAAAACACCCTTTGTAAATCTGTTTGTGTGTGTGAGGAAGTGAGCGAGCAAGAAGGAAAAGAACCAGAGAGAGTGTGAGTGTGAGTGAGTGGCAATTGATGGAGGAGTTAATAGAAGGTTAATGACTGAGGGTTGAAAAACGCTTGGAGAAGCACTTTGGTGTGTGAGACGTGTCAACCATGCAACGAGCACTGGGATGTTGGGCCCTTGTCTCTCTTTCCCTTGCTCTCTTTTTCACTCACTTGTTCTGCTGGCCTTCCAACTAAGAACTGCTATCTCAGTTCCTCTTTAAAGGATCATTTAGGTTATTACAACTTGGGTCTAATCTACGTAGTTCTGGCTCTTTTTCCTACTTGCACTTACACTGCACACACAAAGGAAAGCATTGTCACTAAAAAGAAGTAGCTTTCAGCAGCATCTCATGGTCTTCCTCAGTGGAAAAACACTATATAGAGGCTAAGATAATTTTTATATTTCCTCACTTTTCTCTAATTGTTGCTTTTTATTGTAAAATACTGGGTAATTTCACATCTTCAGGCCCCTTTTGAATGAAATAATCTGAAAAGGGAAAATTTTTTGGTTGCTTAATTTTAAAAGGGCCATACATCAGAAAGGTCAGGAACCACTGTGTTAGTTTGTTTACAAAGTCAAAGTCATTGCAATAGCAATGTCCCTGTGTTCTCAGATCTCATCAGTTAGTACAACGAAAGGCCAAAATTGTAAAAAAAGGACCCAAACTGGAATGATCAAGGTCATACAAATGTCATACATAAATGTCTTAATACTTTTATAAATGCTCATGGTCGCATAATTTTACTCAGATTAATGTTGTTTAACCAATGATTCACATTTTCTAAATGTCCTTTCAAGCTCGTACACGCAACTTTGTGCCTTGAGGCAGAGGCAGTCTATTGCCAGTCCTGTCCCCTGGCCTTCAGCTGGGCATGTTCACGCATTGACACGTCAGTTATCTTAGTGAGCTGTCACATGAACTCTGTGGGATAATCTCGCACTGCCTGCTTCGTATGGAGAAAACCCAGCACACCGGCTGATGTCCTCTCTGTAACAGCATATAAACCAGCTCTGTGCTGCATCTCAGCCCAGGATCATTGCTATATTGTGTTTATGACTTCAGTGTCCTGTTGCTGCTATTATATCTTTTTTTAATAATTAATTTATACTTTTAACAATTAAATGTTCAGACAGCATCTAAAAATACTAATCTGAAATTTTAAACAAAGCAACAAAGAACTTCTGGTGCAGAAACAAAGTAACCATGTGACTCTGCACTCTCTCAAAAAGACCTGGTGCATGGGAGGACAAGTGAACCCTCAGAATAGGGTAATGGATAAAAGGATTTTTTCTTCATCCTCCTGTTCCCTTTGGTAGGTAAAAGCTTTATCTATTTCCTCACTTTGAACAACTACTTGACCTTTACCCATCTCCATTCACACCTGGCTGAACCTTGAAATTGTTCCAGGCCCTTCTTTTATGTGACTCCTAAAAACCCCTAAAGAAGAAAGCTAGCTAGCTACAGCAAGTCTTTGCTTCACTACTCATTTCTACCAATCCGTTCATTTCCCCCTCTCACTTTCCCTTGCGCTCTTAGTTCCGTCTTTTCTTTTTTCACATCTCTTACACTTCCTTTCATCCATCCATAACCACTTGTGACTATTACTATTTTCTTTATCATTATCTCTTTCACCTTCTTCTATCTATTTTTACTATTTAAGTTCATAAACACAGCTATAGGGAAGCTATTTTTTATATATATAAAAAAAACAGCTTCCCTGGTAACCCTCTTGCCTTTCTCTGAACCAAACTCTGGCTGTCCAGTCTCATATTTGTAGCCAAAACACACACAGACACACACGCGAACCCAAAACTGACAGACTCTCTCCTACACACACAGATGCTAACTGGGACCCCCGGGGGTTTGGCTGGTTCACTGTCCACCAGAATGCCTGTCCTGGCGGGGTTTTAAGGCTCCGCTGCTAACTGATTAGCTGCAGCGATGTTTGAATGTAGAGAATGTGTGTGTGGAAACAAGAATTTAGCACAGTTTAAGCCTCAGTAGCTCTCTGATTCCATATCAGAGGCAGAGGAATTCAAAAAGAGAAAGAAAACATACATAGGCAGAGACAGACAGACAGAGAAATGAGAGAATGCATTTGTGTAAGATCTCTGGCTTCCTCTTTTGCTAAGCCCCAAAGCTCTGAAGGGGGATACAAACACACAGGCATGCACACAGACACACACACACACACACACACACACACACACACACACACACACACACACACACTTTCCTGGCTGTAAAAGAATCCAGTGATGGACACAAAGAGAGGACAGGTTAGTGCGACAGGCTACAGTGATCACAACAACATGACCAGCTGTGTCTGAACAGCGCTTCAGACTGCAGATTCCTCAATTCAGAGAATGGAGAATTTACCACATGAAAGGCGGAGGTAAGGGATAGGTAGCCTGCTGCTTCTGCCTTATCTAATGCTGCAGCTGTGTGTGTGTGTTAGTGAAGCTTTTTTTTTTAATTCTCCAGCAGCGGTATTAGTATTGCTTCAAAAGTTGTGTGTGTCTATGTGTGTGTGTGTGTGTGTGACAGACAATTTTACCTTGAGGAACTTGTAAAGCAGGAAGGTGAACCAGTTGGTGAGCATCTTCTCAGCGACTGACTCCGTCCTGAGAGAGAGATGAAAGGAAGGGGAAGAGAAAGGAGAAGGTGAAGGGTGCGGGAGAGAGGGAAAAACAATAGAATAAGCAAATTAGAGAGTGACGGTTAAGGATGGGGAAGAATAAAAAAAACGAAAACACAAGGGCAGCACATAAACCTCAGCACGAGACACTGGGAGGTTTTGGAATCATCCCAAATTGCTCGTCCCTGTTTCAACAAGCACACCCAAATAAGCCCCCCGCACCCCCCCTCCCACGACTAGGATCTGTGGGCATAAACCAACACTTTCATCACCGGGGGAGAAGGCATTTAAGACACGCTTGCACATCAAAGAGAACACACGGCATTATCAATCGTCAGGCGGTTAGCCTTCAAACAACTGAGCCCTTTCCCTAGCTCAGCTTCCCCCCCCCCCCACCCCACATGCAAACAAATTAACTCTGCAAAACAAACCCCTCCACTTCCTTCACTGTTTCATACCCCCCCCAACCCTTACGTTTTTCCCCCTCCTAGCAAACCCACTCGTCTTCATTAAAAATACAGCAATTAGTATAATTCGCTAACTTCTCTCGTTAATCACAAACCTGCCGCGTAATGAGGGGAACCTCCGCACGTGCACGCTCTCGAGCAGACACATGTGAACAACCGGCAAATGAAAACAGAGCAATTAAAAGGCATTGTAATTACGGACTTATTGTGTCTAATTTGTTAAACAGCTGAAAGGGAGACCGGCAGTAAGGGTATGTGTTGAGGGGGGTTGGTGGCAGGGGGGCCAAAAAGAGATTAATTCTCCCTCTCTGTCATCGTCCTCAGATTTACCTCCTCGACTTCCACCATCCTTCCTTTTCACATTAGAGAGAAACAGGAAAACTGCTTAATTATCCATTCCTTGTTTTCTCTTAGATGAATCAACTGGAGTCTTCTGCTGGGTTACTGGGTTGTCTAACTGGGCCATATTCTCAAACTTCTAGTAAATATTAGTCTTGCTGTCATTAGCGAGGCACAAGGTGCAAAAAGGTGAGGAAAGGTATATTCTGTTGAGAAATGACAGTACAGGAAGATATTTTCTTGTCAACTTTGCACAGAAATTCTGTGTGTTTCATGACAATTGAGGAATAGTAAGGGAATTAAGGGAAAACACAGGAAACTAGGCCAATGTGTAGCGAAACCAGTGAAGGCCTGTAGCAGGAACGAGACGTGAACTCCTACGCTCCCGCAAGCCTCCCGGTTTGACTGTTGTTTGATGTATGTGGAGCAGATTTTTTTTTTTTTCATGGCTGTCAGCAAAATATAGTGGATGAAAGATGAGGCAAGAGGGAATGGAGGGATGGCGAATACACCTGGACAGAACGCGCTTTCGGGTATGTCAGGACATGATAGTGGGTGACTCGTAACATCATCTCATTCAGGGAAACGACGTCCCTGCACCCATCATTCCAAAGTTTTTAAACATAAGAGGAGAGGTTGATGCTACTCTGCTGGCCACACACAGTGACATAGCGTACAAATCAAACCAAATGTGCCCAATGCAAGAGCATTCTTTTTACCATAGGGGATGGGAAGCCACATTGGAGTAGACTATTAAGTCTTTCTCCTGTGCCCTTCTGTGTATATGTATAAAATTAAAAAAGTATAAAGTCTATCTATTGCAGGAAAAAGACCAAAACAGGATGAACCATGTGTAATAATTGCCGAGCTTATTAACGCCAGCTCCCGAGGCTAGTGTAGTTAGCAGGGACAGCGTGTTGTGACCGTTCGCCCCAAGAGGGGATTGGAAAAGGCTTCACACAGGCACACTGGCTGAGAGTCATTTATTTGATTAGATTTTTAATTAAATATCTCTCAGAGGAGAAGGAGGAGAGAAAAAAAAAAACATAACTTTTTTTTTATCATTTAATGTCTAATTCCAATTTATTTGGAGACGGGCCATTTCTCTAATTGTGTCTTTCCTTAAATATGTGTATCTTTTTCTGCCTGACTGTCTGCAGCAGCTCACTTCTACCTCTTTTTTCTCCCTCTGCCTATTGACTCTCTCGCCATATTGTACCTTTCTACCACCCTCTTCTGTCTCTCTCCCCCATATGTTTCTCCTTCCATCAATTTGCCTCCAGCCCATGTCTCCCTCTAGACATTTTGCCCTCTCTTTCTGTCAATCACCATTTCCCTCCCTCCCTCTGCTCTATCCACCTTTCTCTCACCACCTCTTTCACCTCATATTCTTCCCTCCTCTGTTGCTCATCTTCCCCCTTTACCAGTCCCTTCTCTCTCTATCCCTCACACACTGCCTCCTAAATCCTCCTCTCCCCCCTTTACATCCCTCGTCCTTTTCCCCTCTCTACCTTCCTCGCTATGTGTGAGAGAGAGAGAGTGCGGTCTGTCTGACTGCAGCTCCTTTGGGAGTGTGTGTGCTCAGGGGTGTAATCCTCTCTGACAGGGACAGGGTTGAGAGATAGAGACAAGGTAACGTCGCATAGGCCTCTAAAAGCTACAGTCACTGTCCGTGGCCTTCCTGCTCCATAACTTCAGCTGTACGAGGAAAAACAAATCGCTTGACAGTCTCACTGAGCATCATTCTTTATTTTCTATAATTTTCTGTTTTCTTCCTATTTTAGCACCATAATGAGTGTAACTACCTGCTGCTTTTGCATGTCCATTACCACTGCCATGACAACGGTAGGGAACAATGACAAGTAAAAAACTTTTCTGTTGTTTTTGTTTTTTGAAGGCTAAATGGTCAAGATGCCAACTTTCAGTAGGGTGCCTCTTTTCAAGGACGCCCTAAAGCAGTGGGCAGCACGATAAACAAAGGGACGTAACCTCAAACTTGAACCCTCAGTGGGGAAACTATCTGTGCATGTGTGACCCCCCCCCTTGGCATTGTTTTCATACCTCCTGAGTAACAGCTTCGGGTGGTTCTTGCTCTCCAGGTTTTTGTCGATGAGGTCGGACAGGAGCTGTTTGAGGACGCCCGTGGCGTACTCCATCTCCCCCTGCAGCGCCGTCATGATGAGGGAGGCCACGTTGCCCCGGTCTCGCATGGAGAAGGACCGCTGCGCCTCCAAGGTGCGGATGAAGGTTAGCAGGAAGTGCTTTTTGGTCAGCAGCTGGCCAAACAATGTCAGGGCCTTCTCCACGTTAGCAGGGACCTGGAGAAGAGGGGCGGAGTGTGAGGAGAGGAAGAGAGGGATGGTGGATGGAGAATAATTAGCCATTGGTTGGACACGGGGGATGAGAAAATGAAAGGGAGGCATGGATAGAGGGAAGAAAAGGAAGCAGGGAATTAGGTAGAGAGGAAGAGGGGAAGTGAGAAGTGAATGGAGTGCAAGGGAGGGGTGGAAATTAGAAAGAGTGAGGAGAGAAAGAGAGGAGGGAGAGTAAGGGAAAAAACAGATAGAATATTAGAGGTAGGGAGATATAGAGAAGAGTGAGGTAGGGCCCAGGTAAAGAAGTGGAGATGAGGATGAAGGGGAGGATGTGGAGCAAATAATTGGTTGTGAGTTATAGTTGAGAAATGGATTAATGGGTGAGAATGAGGAATAACAGATGAAGGGTACATTGACAAAAAAAACACATGTGCACACACACGCAAATATACTCACATTTATCTTACATACAGCGTTCAGGTGCATCCATAAAACAAGGCTTTCAAGGTTTGCACTCCTGTTTTACTACCTATTATTGTCCAAAATTCCCCCCTTCCCTTTCCCCAAGTCTCTCTCTCTCTTTACCTCCCTCCATCCCTCACTGCTCTCTTAAAGCAACGGGCAGGCCTCCCCCCTCTGAGGGAGAGGAGAGGAGGTTTGAAGTGAGAATGTGAGCTTCATGCTGTAATAAGAAATTGATCTGCCTGCTAGCGGACTACTATGGCCTGTGATTGCCTGGGCCATACAAATGAAAATCCAATGTCGCGCTACACTGTCCCTTTGGAATACAACTGATCGCAAAGGCAGATACAGAATGTCTCGAAGCCCAGTCCCTGCAGCTGCCACCTTACATGCACATCAGCAAAGCGCCAAGTGTGCATTTCCATGTGATGTATGTGTGAGTCTAATGTACACAGAGAAAGGCTGGAAGTGCGTGTGCATGCAACGTTACAGTGTCCACACAGCCGAGGTTCATGTGAGTGATAGAGTGTTCCCTCTTGAGGAAGGAGCAGTAGCAGAGGGGAGAGTGTTTTATTGAACACGTGAACATTGCTTTTTCAGAAGCCTCAAACTGGCTTGGTCAGGTAGAGGCAATCTATCACTTGTACCAAGACATAGTGGAGCTCAGACATTGCTCACTCCCCAAAAGAGAACCTTCCCTTCCCCAACTGGAGCTTGCCCTGAGTTACTTTCACCCAAGTTATTTTTTCTTGCGAGTTTAGGCTCAAACCTTTTCTCACTGAGAAGCTGTTGAAGATCAAAGATGTTTGGTGGATGTATTATTATTATTATTATTATTAAATGTTCTGGAGTTTTCCCTTCCCCTTAGAGAAACTGTGTTAGTTGAAGTGCAGTTGGATTTTCACTCTTTTTGGTTTCAAAGGGGAGTTTAAATATCTCAAAGTTTATATGTTTGCCTTCTAAAACCTTTAACTGATGAAACCCTGGTACAGACAGAACCCACTTTAAAAGCAATTCGTTAGAAGTTGTAGGAATTCGTTTGGAAAAGAAAAAAGCACCAAAAATGCCAGAAAACATCTAAACAAAAATCTTCCAGGTCTACTGTTCTCCCAAACTTTCCGAATTCTAACTAAAAACATTGCTTTTAACACTCAGCTGATGAATTTGGTTCTTTTTTCTTTATTCATCAAAGTCCTCGCTTAAATCTTGCCTTCAAAGTAAACCCATTCCTAATTACATAGCTAACACACCAGCACACACCAGCACACACCAGCACACACACCAGCACACACACACACACACACACACACACACAACCACTTTCATTCATTAATTGGTGCGTGTTTGTGTGTGTGGAGCGCTCTCTACTGACCCGTACCTCCATCTCCTTGAGCACAGGATGGTCCTCTATCCCAGGAAAGAGGACCCTCATGGCGTAGGTGCGGTAGTCCAGGAAGGGGATTCCTGCTCCGTCCAGCTCCTGAGTGAGTTCATGGATGTCTGTCTGCAGCTCCGCAAAGGCTGCACAAAGGACACGAGAATGGTTAGAAATATACCATGAAGGATGTCTAAGTAGTTCTATTTCAAGTGACAGAAATACAACTGAAGATGAGATACAGACTTGAATCACTCAGGAATGAAATTCTTTGTTTTTTTTGTTTTCTGGTGATACGTTTGGTAGTAATCACACTTTGGCACAATGTGAAACACCCATTTAAAGACACTTAATGACTGAGGTCTGTTTCACTTGCTCTAGTATCTATTTATCCCAAACAACCACTGCTTATTTAAAGGACCAGTGTGTGGGATTTAGTTCAGTTGCATCTAGCGATGAAGTTGCAGATCTATGGTGGCGAAAATCTCAGAATACACAAAAGGCCATATCTAGAGCCAGTATTTGGTTTGTTCTGGGCTACTGTAGAAGGTGATTGTACATTAATGGATAGTTACATTTCTGCCAATAGATCCTCCTAAATGTAACACACAGGACTGTTTAAGTGTAAAGCGCATCTCTTCATGTACAGAAGAGGACTTTATATAAGGGATGTTTAGGCAGGTTGAAGCACTATTGTGTATGTAATCATCTGGCAAAGGAAGCCTTCATTTAGATGGTAAAGTAGGTAATTATTACGTTAAAGGTGGTCACATGTTAGTTCTTAAGTAATGATGATTTTCTTTCTTCCAAATAATGAGGAAGCATTTGGAAATGAAGGCTTCAAACATTAAATGACAGACAAAAGAGACAAAAGAATGGATAATAATGCAGAATAATCCAATTTAAAACATCTGCATTTTTAGAGACAGGGTGTTTCAGAGTAGAAACAGCAAACACAGGTGAACTTGAGGAAAAGATGGAGGCGTGTGGAGGAGTAGAAGTGAAAAGCAGCATTGTGTGATTGCTCTGTGCTGTGAGCAGAGAAAAAGATGGAGGGAAGAAGGAGAGAGGAAAGTGTTGTGGTACTCAGTGGCTGGAGGGGAGTTCAGGATGGAATTGCACACAGGAACATGAGACTGT
>NW_026136711.1:15112454-15187454 GCF_905237075.1 Dicentrarchus labrax
CACGCACACATGCACACAACACACAACACACACCGCTGCCACCAGCAGGGGGGACAGTTGGCAGTGAGAGGGAGGGAGAAATAGAGAGTGAAGGAGAAAGCAGAGAGAGAGAAATGGATAGGACTATTGAATGAGAGTTGTGCAGCTTCTGAGGTAAGCTGCAGCAAGGGACAGATTTACAGAAAGTTATTTGGGGATAAAAGATGAAGAGAATGAAGTGCGGAATAAAGGTGAAAAGAAAACCAAGAGAATACAAGCAATATGAGAGTAACTCTTGAGGTTTTGAGTCACACCCTTCTTATGACCAGATTTTGTCCAAACTCACCTTCCTTGCACTCAAGGGCCACCCTGGACTCCAGGTTGTCCATCTGCAGTTGTAGCCGTTTGAGGGTGCGGTCGGCATCTCGCGACTTCCTCTTATAAGCAATCAGCACCACTATGATGACCAGCAGGAGCAGGCCGCCACCTCCTCCGATACCAATGATGGCAGGAAGAGTGAGCAGGCTGTCTGAGTAGATCTGCAAGGTCCCCGGTGAGTATTCAAAGCCTCCAACACGCACCTAGACGGACGCAAACAGAAAAGTTACACTCTCTTGTTAGGTTTGCATAATCTGTGGGTCAGCAGTATTTCACAGGGTTTCAAGATGAAGTTGTAAACTATTAGAGGTACTTAAAGTAGAAAATAAATTAGATGCTGCTATCAATGTTAGAGCTGTGTACTATGCATGAGGTGAAAATCACACAGAAACATTATTTTGCCATGTTTTAAATCATCTACAAGAGCTTCAGTTCCACAATTTTAGACCTACACTTGGCGACAAGCACATAATAAATCCAGTATAATGATGAAAAATTATGCAAGGTGCCAATGTTAAATCCCACATTGCATTTATATTGGCAAACCAAGCTGTGCCGGGCTGAGCAAAGTGCAGGCCAAAACTCCCCTAAAACCCTTTATATCTGGGTTGGGGGAGGCAACATCTGTGCCCCGGGGCTGTCTTTGGAACCAGTGAAACACATACAAGTATACACAGACACACACCCATATGACTTTCAACCATATCACATCAAAACAGTTCTGGCTTGCAGAACACGTGAATAAAAAACCAAAATGTTTTTTTCCCCGTCTTCTTTTTTCCTTTCATTCCATCTTCAACTGGCTTACGTCTATGAAACACCAAATGCAGGAGGGTAAAAATAGACACAGACCTCTCACGCCCACTAGCCATTTTTGGTCTCTATTGAATATCAATACTGTTCAAATCCCAAGGAGGATGGCAGCCAAACGAGACCGATCAAAAGCCTCTAAGACATAAATACAGTCAAAAACACCGCCAACGGTATAAGAGACAGGGTGCGTGTTTGCGAGCGTGCAGCTATATGAATGGGGACAAAAAAATCTAGAGTAATTGAAGAGATTTAGGTCTGATGGATGGGGAGGAAAAAATTAGATGAATGAATGAAAAGGCAGGAAGTGGATTGACATAAAGAAGGGGGATGAACAGCACAGCGGAAACAGCAGAGAGAACAGGAGGTATAGAAGAAGAAGAAGACGGGCTGAGAGGCAGAAAGAAATGTGAAAGCCAGTGGTTGATGAAATAACGTGTGCTTAAAATAGAAAAAAGTAATGGGATGATGCTCATTTTCAGGTTTTGTATAACTGTGCGGCTGTTATTATGTATATAAGTCAAGTTAATGTAATGAAAGACACATCACACAATTGGAAACACTCAGCAAATGTAGAAAAGTATTAAAGTTTTACTCACAGTGACTTTGTGTTCTCCGGTCAGGTTGGGCCATTCACACAGCAGCTGGCTCTCAGACAGGGTGAGAACACAGGGTGTCTCCCCGATCAGCACCGTGTAGTTCAGCTTAGCGTTTCCTGGGGCTGAAGGAATCAGGTTACGGCCCTGGAAACACACACACACACACACACACACACACACACACGCACACGCACACGCACACGCACATACATACATACATACATACATACATACATACGCTTTGGTTACTTACATGAGGTCTTAGTCGGAGGTGGTCCACACAAATAGAATGATAATCACTGAGTGTAAACGCAAACGGATTCACTCAAACTGATTTATGCTGTTAAAAAAAACAACACTTGTTTCTGATTGGCTGGCAGGTGTCTGTCAACAGTTCAGCCATATTTAAACTGCAGGTAACCATAGCAACAGTGCTTCTGCTTGATGCTGCCAGATAACACCTCTCATAGAAACTGACCATGAGTTAAACTGTCTACAAACAAAAATATGGATTGTGATTTTTAACATCCTGATGTAGAACTTCCATATCAGTGGAAATACAGCACAGAACAAAATGAGAATCTCTTGAATCTCATGAACTTGAACAATGTCTATATATAAATAAATTCTACAGAAATCTCCCTTCTCCTCTCCGACCCTACCTCTACCTACCCCTCTTCATCCTAACTCAATATGCTTTGCAAAGCGCGAGGAATTAATTGCTGGAAAATCTCGATGAACGTCTAATTTCTCCACAATTATTTAATAGGATGCCGTTTCTGTGCTGCTTATTTCTGCAATTCTTTACCCGGAGCACGCTGGGGCAATCAGAGCTTTTCATTATAGAATTATATTTAAAGTTACAGGGGAGAGAGGCGTGATTCTTCATTTTCTAAAACTCCACCCTGATTGGCCGAGAGAAAAAAGGCTTTAGTTTTCCATGAAATTGCATGATAATTTTCTCTCCTTTTCCTGAGGCTTTGAAGTTCAAGAGGAGAGGTGAAATGACAAAAGACACTATGGGTGGGGCAAAGCCTTTATAAATGCACTCTGGAGTCAAATGCGTACTTGCCTCTATGGCTATCGAGTAAACACGGCTATCGAGTCTCTCTTAAGAAATTACCTGATAGAAATCTGAGCAGGTGGCATGGCAACACATGGGTCCACTTTATAAACATTACTTTCCTGTCCACCTGATTTTAAAGGGGGCGTTTTAGAAGCAAGTTTTTTTCTTAAAGGTCTCCAAACCCCACTGGAGACAGCAGGCGAAGAAATAGTATCTTTCAAGGTTGAGGCACATCTGAAAGACAGCTGCGTTGAAAGAAAAACTCTCAAAGGAAGAGGAAGGAGAGAGCAAAGTGTCTGTACAGGAATGTTTGGAGCAAATCATTTCAAATGCCCGTCAGCGTCTTATCAGTCGTGTTGGATGCTGACTAGGAGGTTGCTGCAGCATTTTCTAAAATAACTATTTGTGAGATTGAGCTTTTAACGTTGCTGACAATACTCATTCATACAACATTACTGGAACGCTTCTATCAGCTATTACTGCTCTTCTCGTGCGTCAGCTTCAGCTGACCTTTTCTCCTTATGTCCTGCGTATGTTTTAAGACATTTTTTCCACACTTTTCAACACAGTTTAAAAAAAAAGCTTTGATGCCAAACCACCACAAACTCACTCAGACATAAGAACATTTTTTCCCCCACCCATGCGTGGTCTATTATGTGAAGGAAGACAAGAAATAAAATGAAAAGGGTGATGTAAGAAAGGAGAAATGCCAAAAAAAAGAATGCAAATAACATTGGGAAGACACAAAGAGAGGAGAATGGTAGACACGGAAAGAACACATGAAAAAAGAAGCTGAAAACAAAACAAAAAAGTCAAGAGAAGAATAAAAAGAGAAAGGAGGTGATGGATGTAAAGCAAATCCAGGTAGAGACAAGGCCAAAACAGATCAATGCAAAGAGCACAAGGCAATTTACCTTGAGTATGAGTGGTGAGCTGGGCTTCAGCTCCAGCATGCCAGAGGGGCTCAGAGGTTCGAACACGGGGTCTGGGTGGTAGCTGAAAGTCTCGTTTACCACTAGCACAGAGCGCACGTCATCCATGACAAAGCCAATCTCATCAGGGCTGCTGCCTGCCTCTGAGAAGCCTTTTTCGGATCCAGCCACAGAGGGCGCCAGACACACCATCACAGTGTTGTTCACAACCGTGCAGTTCTAGAAAAGGGGAAGATACATAGAAAAAGGAAAGGAGTGAGGGGGAAATTAAGAGGAAAGGTGTGAGGAAAAGAGGAACAGGGGAGAAAATACAACAGACAGTTAAATTAAGTCTGACAAGGTGATTTATTTTCCCGTATAACAACCTTTCTACCTTGTTTACACTGTTTACAGTGTTGGCAAGAAACAATATTCTTACACAAAAGACCATGCTAACCAAATCTTAATCAACAACTTATACGATGGCTGAAAAACGGTTATGTGATATGAGTGATTAAATGTCTCCGTAATGACATAATGAGGAAGAGGCTGGCTTAATAACATCAGTGTTGTAATCAGTGTTGATATCATCTGGAAATCCCCTGTGGGGATCGACACTTAAGTCAGTGCAGCGAAGAATGAATTAGACTGTAATGACACATGGAGAAACAGGAGAGGTCAGCCAGTAGCTGTTCAACATAACACGGCACGGCTAAAGATTGTTTCACAGCCTTATGTTCTATATGTCACATACTAACTCACAAACAGGTGCTGTAAAATCACACTGAACAAAACTGTGTTTATAGGTCAACAGAAACATTAACCAAAATAGCAAAATAAAAAATGACTGCAGAGAGGGCTACAAAGAGAAAAGGAAGGATATTTTTACTTTCAGCTAAGAGCGGGAGTGGGAGAAAGGTTAGCTAAGCCCCGTGGTGCTAGGTGAAGAGAGGGGGATTTGCCGGAGCCACTTTATTGCTGGTTGACATTTCAAAGGTTAAACTGCTAAAAGGAAATTCAACATCAAAAACAAACAGAAAATGGGCCCTTGGCTGGTTGACCAACAGGTCAGGTGTGTGCGCCTGTGTCCCGGGAGTGTGTGTATGCTCTGAAAATCAGTTTTTCCACAGAGAGGGAGAGGGTGACATGCAGATAGACACCTGTGTGTCTATATTGGTCTCACTTGCCAAGTCAAATCACTGCTTTTTTTGTTTTGTCAATAAAAACTGTGCACGGCTGTCTGGATCCAACTACTTACATTTTCTGACTTGGCAGCTCCATACTTGGCTCTCATTTTGGGCTCCTTGATGGTGGCCAGATTGGTTCCAGTAATGGTCAACATGGTCCCGCCACTAAAAAAAGAGATAACAAGACTTACTGTAGAGAAAAATCAAGATAAATACAATTACACAATGCATTGGGGAAATGAAGACAATTGCATGTGTACTTGTGTGTCACATATTCATGTATCTATCACCTGCTCTACTTTTTTCTTGCAGGATCCAAGAGCATACACTATTCAGCAGGCCTATCAGTAGAGATAAATGTTAATAAATCTGTTCTCTGTGGGAGCCAAGAGGGTCCTCCAGTTGGCGATTTACCATTAATGCTCGCTCCTGCTGTAGCCTTTCGCCTGCTTATTCATGGAAGCCCATTTTCAGGTAATGATAGTAACGCTAAAGCCCTTGCATGAATGTTAAAAGCTTCTTTAAACCGATATGGAGGTTGGAGGGAAGAATAAGCGAATATGTAGCATTACTCCTGAGAGTCTAAGCTTTTGGCCTATCCTCAGCACCTCTCGAAAGGCAGGGGAGATATTTTCGGAGTGTATTAAAGTTGCACTGCTGTATTTTTCAGCATCAGATACACTCTGCAACTGCGCCGCTGTCAGCAATCTGACATGTTCTGCAACCTTTACACCTGTGACCTATTCAGGTCTATGTGACGCTGACCAGCAGAGACATAGGTAATATGGGTGAGAGTCCTATTCCCCCACACTGCCTTCTCGACAGCCTCCGCTGGCCTGAGAGGCTGAACTTTATCTGATGTAAGGTGTTCTGACAGCAGCTAAATAAGTTAGCATACAACCTAAAAACTGGAGTGGGATAAGGTGTGGCTTGAAGCCTAGTGCCACTGTGAGTCAAAGCTGGCACTAATAAACCAAATAAAAAAAACAGATTATACAAATGATACACTAGCTGGTATTTTACTGAGTTTTCATTCAGGCAATGATCCCCCAAAAAAGAGCAAATTCTGTATCATTGTTCAAGTGTTGCAAGGCCTTGGAAGAAAGCTTTGGTGTTTTTTTCTTTCTGAGCAGTGGTAGCTGAGGACTTGCGATCTCCTCAATTAAACATTGCACTCATTCTAGAGCTGCAACAATTAGTTGATTCATTGATTAGTTGTTATGTAATCAATCATCTGCTATTTTGAAAATCAATTCATAGTTTTGAGTATTTTTTTTCTTAGTATTAAAATATTTTTCTGGTTTCTTAAGTTCTCTGTGATAGTAAACTGAATATTTTTGGACATTTGAGGACGTCACCTTGGGCTTTGGGAAACAGGCACCGTTTTATGGACCAAAGAACTAATCGATTAATTGAGAAAAGGATCTACAGACTAATCTATAATGAAAATAATCGTTAGTTGCAGCCCTTATCCATTCCATGGTGGAATTAGAGCATCCTGGACGAAGGGTACACTATTCAAAAAATCCACATCCAGGGTATGAGCTGTGTTTTGGCGAGGCCAGATGGAGCTGGTATCTGAGGCCAGTCCCAGGCCTTCAGGTGAAAGAAGCCCTGGAAAGGACATCGAGGCTGAGGAGCTAGAAGGACAAGGGCGAAATAGGGCATTGGCCTTGTGAGAGGCTTAAAGATGGGTGACAGGTGCTGAAGTGGAAAATAGATTCTAGTCTGAAAACTGAGCAGACAAAGGAATTTACGAGATTTACATCGAGTTACTCCTTTGTTGGCGGGAAAATAGAGCTTTGTGTCAATATGTGGCAACACTCCACAGAGGCAGTTCTGTGAGAGTATAAAAATCTTTTCCACACATACACTGTACACTGTATGGTGTGTGCACTGTATCTCTCTGTGTAAACGGTGAAGTGTCACGCAATCTCTGCAGTACCACATGTGTGTGTTGTTAGTCCGAGAACCTCTTCCTGAAGGGAGGGGAACAAGTCTAAGTCGTGTCAGATTTGTGTTTTGGACAAGGGAGGCTCAGCACTGTTTGAAATCACTGGCAAAAGGGTCACCAAAGGGGACACGGCGACAAAATAGCTCGGTAAATAAAAGCATGATTGGCCCGGAGAACCATGCACCTCTTCCTCTGGGAGCGCTGAGTGAAACACCAAACACAAGCTGAGTGCCGAGGTTATTTCCCCCCAAGGCTTGAGCCAACACTTTCATTCCAGTTTCCCCTCGCCTGCCCTCAATCTTTCATTCATCCCATTCCAAATGAGACTTCTCATCCACTCACACCTCTTTCTCACGATGAGAGACTTTGTCTCCCTGCTGAATTTTAAATCCGGCTCCCATTTTCACCTGAACTCCCTGCGATAATGGAGCAGTGGATTGTTACACTGTCTGAATAAACAATGTATCTAATGAGGACTGTCCTAAGAGGTGATACTCCTAAACAAATACTTGGAATATACTACACACCGCAAGTACATTATTTTGTTTTTTTTGTTCGGCTATTTTTTGGGATCCGCCCGTTCACAGAAAAACATACTCAGGAAAACTCAGGAAACAACATATGACATGTTCCTGGAACTGTACTTCTGAAGTAAATGAGACAATCAACAGTGTGTGTGTGTGTGTGTGTGTGTGTGTGTGTGTGTGTGTGTGTGTGTGTGTGTGTGTGTGTGTGTGTGTGTGCGTGCGTGTGTGTGTTTGTATATGTACTGGCTTCATTTCTGAGTTGAGGAGTTTCTAGGTCATGCTAGTGAGCCCATTAGCACTTGGAAGCTCCAAGGTTTTTTTTTTTTCCACCACAACACAGCTTGTGTTTGCACAGGAAATCATCCTGTGGCTATGTAGTCTCATTTCAATAAGTCAAGTAATATTTAAAGATACATCTCTGCTGCAGCTCATCAACTAGCAGTGCACTGCTTCAGGAGCCTCCTTTACTGCTGTTCCTGCTCTCAAAGATTTACTTTTGAAACATTAAGATAAACAGAATAAATAATATGCCTTTGAAAAGCAAAAGAAGTGTGAAAATAGAGAGGAATGTTCAGTTAGTTTTTTCTTCAGGGCTGAGCTGGGGAGTATGGTAATAATACATTTATCACCTTTTACATACAGTTCATATTTCAGTTTAGTTGGCTATGCTCCTTGAAAAAAAGGCATTTGATTACGGCACAACCACCACCAGGGATTAATAATGTATTGAGGAATTTGTATTTGTTCAATCATAGATCAAACACTGTGTTGAATTATAGATAATGAAATAATCATAAGACAAGCTGACGTATCATGCAATAAGAGCTGATGGAGTTAGCTATATGGTGCAGAAGAACAATAAAAACGCACTAATTTATGCCAAAATGGCCCAGTTTCCAAACATTCCCTCTGAATTAATCAGTGTGACCCTTGATTTGTACAGTTCAATATTGGGAATTAATCAATCTCAGTCTGATTTTTGAGATACAAAAGGTTCATCTTTGCTGCCCCCAGACGAGCTGAAGATGTTCTGATTGTGTCCTCACCTGGCGATACTCCAGTCTGGCTCGATCTTGAGGATGGTGGGATCGTCTGTATAGTTGAACTTGACCTCTGGGTTCCTCAGCTCTGCAGCGTTTATGTCCACCATGACTGGGGTTGGCCCTGATGCTTGTCCGGCTGGGGTCACGCACACTATCTCTTTGTTGCTCCGCCTGGAAGAGCAGGAGATGATGGGAGTAAGGGGAGTCAGGGGAGAAAGAGAGATGTTACACACAAAGGTTGCTGATGGTCCCTCTTAAAGTTGACTGTGTGCTCTGAGCACCAATACCAGAGGGTCTTGAGAGGGAGTATTTGGAAGCTGACTCTCTGACAGGCTATGAGACAGACACACAGAATAAATACTGAAGTTGAGTGCACAGGGGGAAAAAAACCCTACTTTATCCCTTAAATAACTCATAAATGATTTATCAGATGCGACAAAAAAGCAGGAATACGCACACACACACACACGCGCACACACGCGCACACACACACACACACACACATAATGGTGACATAGTCGCCTATCCACAAGGCCAACATCTTTCAGTCTGTCCAGCCGTGGTTTCATCAGCCCAAATCACAGTGCTGTACTTCAAAGCGCTCTCTCTCTCTCTGTCTGTCTTTCTCGCTATGTCTGTCTCTCCTTCCCTCCTGTGCTTTCTCTGGCTGATAGATCTGAAGTGGCAGATCAGGCTGGTCGTCTCTCTGTGTGATGTAACTCCCTCCCTAGCAGACAGGCAGCCAGCTGTGACCTGCTGGGAAACTTTGTGCTGCTGCCAGAAACTTTGTGCTCCACTCCAGTGGCTCATTCCACCGTCCCCTCCCCCGTGTCAGGGGGGAGACACTGCTGGCCGTGTGTGTGTGCGCACGTACCTACGTAAAGTATGCACGTAAGCAGGTGTGCTTGCAGTGTGTGGAGGTCTGTGAATTTGCATATAAATACAGTGCGCAGGTAGAAGATTAACGTTGTGTGAGAACGTGTTTTGTGCCACTCGTCGTCTGCTAACGTCCTACAGTGCGCTGCAAGTGCATGTAAACGGGTGTGTGTGTGCATTTGTGCAGGCATGATGGCAGGTGGCACAGTGTGAACATGAGTAGAACAAGCTGATCCGCACACAAATCCTCCCCCGTTATCTGCTGTGAGAGTGAAATCCACAGAAAGACGGAAGATGATGGGGAAGATGAAAAAGTGAAAACCTATTCTGGAAGCTCTTTCCCAGCGGCCTGCGGTAGGGTGGGGTTGCAAGAAAACGGCGAAAGAAAGCAAAAATGGGG
Organism: Dicentrarchus labrax; assembly: GCF_905237075.1. Classification (NCBI taxonomy): domain Eukaryota; kingdom Metazoa; phylum Chordata; class Actinopteri; family Moronidae; genus Dicentrarchus; species Dicentrarchus labrax. The sequence continues at coordinate 15,122,185 of NW_026136711.1, forward strand.
GGAATTGGGCGTCTTTGTTGGACACATCCCTGCTGTCTCCCACGAGGCAATTTCTTAGACTGAGGGGGGACTGAAGAGGGGATGAAGATAGTATAAAAAAAATAAAATACAGCTTTCGCACATTCCACTAGTGCTGCGTTTCTATGGTAACCATTTCCACAACAGTGTCGCCTTCGAGAGCGCCTGTGGTGCCGTGTACGTATTTTTGACAAGGTTGCGGCCACACAAAAGAAAGCCAAGAGGGGATACAGAAAGAAAGAAAAGAGAATGAAAGAAAAAGGGGTTGCAGAGGGAGATAAGAGGATGAGTGACTTGGGGTAAATAGGCTTTGATTAAAGCGGAGGCCTCACTGAATACAAAGACGCATTAAAGAGATGGACTCAACCAGTTCATTACTTTGGCCATAAAGGTTATTGCTGCTCAGTGAATGAAAGGCCAAGACTATTATGTTCACCTTTCTCGGGATGTGCTACAGAGCTTTAAATTGGTCTTTACTTTTTCTTTTGATATGATATAAAAAGGACTTGATAGGTCCAAGCTCATTAGTTTAACCTGTCACTTGTTGCTTGAGAGAAAGGAACCACTATAATAAAAATACAAGTGTTAAAGAGAATTTGGAAATTCATTTCAGTACATAGGTGCTTGTTTTAGTTCTACTGACAATCTTTTCAGAGAGGTTTCTTCTCTTTGCCATCTGCCAGACACCATACATGAGTGGATTTAGTCCAGAGCTCAGTTTACTGTCACTTTGCCAGGAAGGGACTCAAAGAAACAATAGAGTTCTTGGCTTGGGGAATTAGAGTCATATCAAATTGGATCTATGTCTCCTCTTCTTGAAATCCTGGCACGATCTCGTGCAGAGTGAGTGACAACAGAAGATAACGGTGGCAAATTATAAAAAAAAAAAAATGAAAAATGAAAGAAAAAAAAGGAACAAAATTAAGTATTTCAAACATGAGTTCAAAGCAGGAAAAATACGAGTTACCAATTACTAGCAACACCATATCATTCCTTCCAAATTATAGTCATATCTCTTACAAAGTGTGTGCCATGCATGTAAGTCATTCATAGAACAACTTAATGATATCAGCTTCCCTGAGAAACAGTACACTGTCATTCTCACAGTTGCTGTGGATTACAGTACTGCAAGTCATCCTCTTTCTGGCAACAATTTTCAGACCAAGGAAACAGTTGTTCAAACTGTTAAAAAAAAAGAAGCTATAATATATATAATTCAACACTGAAGAACAGGAGAAGATGGCAGAAGGTAGAAGTTGAAGATGGGAGAGAAATCATGATGCATTATGACTTGTAAGAAAGTAAACTTTAGAGTGAACTAAAATGGCTACATTTTTAACCCAGTATTTCAGTAAGAAAATCAGCTAACTTTGATTACAACTTCTTGCCACAGTAACGCTGCATGTACACATTTTATCAACAGAGTCTTTACCTCCAGGATAGCACAAATAAGTGAAATCAGCCTCTATAAAAACTTTTATACTATAGATAACTGAATGTTCATTCCTTGTCCTCAGTATTGGATTCAAGAACATTATTTATATGATCATATATTTATTTCATGAGTAGGACTGTAACTATCACACATTATCTGTGTCAAACAGTTTTTAAACTTTTTGTTGTAGAAAAAGAATTCCTGTAATTTTACGGCTAATTGAAATAATTTTGTGTATGTATTTAACTATGAGCTAACAAACAAACTGTAGATTGTTTCAGGTAATTTGGATTCACTTGCCTCTCGAAGCGGCAGGGGTGAAGTCCAATCTTCACAGATACAGCACTGCCTGCATTGAGATGACTGCCTTCAATGGTGATCCTTGTTCCTCCAGACAGTGGCCCAGTGGAAGGATGGACACGGGTAAAGTACGGAGACTAAGAAGGGACACAGGCAGAGAGAGGTGGATCAATTATAGCTGCTGGGCTTCACAAGGTATGTCAAATGCAGATTTAAAAACATCTAAAGAGCTCCGTCTTAGCTGTCATTTTATCCAGCAATACTCTTACAACACACACACACACACACACACACACACACACACACACACACACACACACTTACCACAAAGGTGAAGGCTTTGGTGGAGATCGCTTTGTAGTCCTGGTGAATGCAGTCTCTGACACACACTTCTACCTGAGCCTCCTGTACCCTGTAACCGGTGGCATCATTCAGCCGACACACAATCCTGAAAAAGGGAAACAAAGAGGTGGAGGGGATGAGTTCAATTTCCAAAACAAATGCATATATTTTTTCTTCTGTTCTGTCCAAGTCATAAAAAAAATACCAATAGATTGGAATAAACCGTTTCTGAAGCCCTATTCATAAAAATAATAAGCAGAGCAAATGCTCTATTAGTGGAAATCTGCAGTGCGAGGACACGGTGGAGTTTTGGGGTGTGTGTGTCTGCATTAGTGAGTACTGTAGAACTATAAGCCTCGCACTTGGCCTTGGGTGCTGGCTGGCCAAATGAAAATCCACTGGAGAAATGATTTAGTGAGGGGAGGAGTGGCAGTGTAGCCCATGGGGGGAACACACACACACACACACACACACACTTACTTCATGTTTCACCCACTGGAGACACACCTGACTGTTAATTAGCCAGAGCGAACGAATGAGACAGACAAAGGGCGAGAGAGCAGAGGAGAGAGGGAGGCCAAAAAAGGAGGAGAGAGAGAGAGCGAGAGAGAGAGAGATGGGTAAAGCGAGAGAGGCTGATTAATTGAACGAACTCATATCCTACACATCTCCCTCAGCTTCCCTCCCTCCCTTCCTGAGATGAGTTATTAACTCTCCTGCTTCCTTCCTCCCTGCAGGTGGCCATGGCAACTGCAGCGCTGCGGCAACAATGAATTTCACATTCCGATGCTGTGTGTTTCCATTGTTTTTATTTTCCCTTTCATTTATTCCCAGGTCTCACACTATGACAGAGGCCGTGATTAAAATGCTGGACAGCTCTCAGTTCGAAACTGCGGTTTCACTTGCATCATTACTGTGCAGATGACAGGTGGCTACATTGAGCTGTTATTACGTGGTTAGAAAGACAGAACGTTCATGGTACATTTGTAAAGATGACAACATTATAAATTATACATCCCTCAATCAAATTACTGAGGTGGAATGTGATGGTAAAAAATTAAACGTGACAAATTGGCACATAGAAACGACTAATAAGGAAATAAAAAGGGATGCCAGGTTCTGTTTTTCCTCACTACTGGTAAAATTTAATTTTCTCAACATGGAATCAAATCCATCTAGTAAATATTTAATGACTGAAGTGAATGACGAGCCTACTAATTCTGAAAGAAGTGCTGCCTTTTCTTGCAGTTTCACTCCAGTCGCCGAAACAGGGACCGTGCGCAGCCTGTAAGAAGTACAAGTGCTGGCAAAGAGAAAGCCAGAGTGAGAACAATGTGTCTACATTTGGCCCAACAGTTAGCACACCTCCTTCTCTCCCCCTCTTACCGCCAGCTGACCTTTGACCTGCGCTGTCAGTCCCGTAACCCCGTCCTGTCTCCTGTGCTACAGCTCTGATCGGGTCACAAGAATGACGAGAGCAACTGGGCCACTAATGGCACCGTATGGCTAACATCACTTTTAATTAGCATGACAGCCTTACTGCCAGCCGCGCCCTTCTCCTCCTCCTCCTCCTCCTCCTCCTCCTGCGGGTGCTATGGCAACAGGCCAATGCAGTGTTACAGGGCTGACAGGGTTAAATGTCGACACCTTGCTGGTTTTGGATGTGATTGCTATGACAAAATGAACATGTGGTAAAGAAAAAGTTACAACACAGAAACACCTAACGTTGCTCTACGGCGACACAGTCGAACATAAAAATGATGATGTTCTGTGTGAATACAACAATATATGAACTTATATTAATTATAAATCAAGCCTGACATGTCACTACTATATTTCTAAATGCATTCTGGGGACACCTGTCAACGCTGGCGAGAGCTGCACAGTATTCTGTTGTTCTGACTGTCAAACCATCAAAGTCACATTTCTTAGTTTCCTTCTTAGTGAGGGGGCAGAGAGAAAACAAAATCTGCTGGGACTGTGCTGCAAAACTCAGCAAATGGAGCATTTGTGTACAAATGACAGCTACATAGTTGGAAATAGAATATTGAGGACACCTCCAGCTGTGAGGAGCGTCCCCAATTTTTCCCTCGTCCCAAATTGTATCTTCTCTGCTTCTGGCTGAATTCAACATAAAAAAGAGAGTGTGACTCATCTCGTAGTTTCACTGAAGGCCCCAATCTTTCTGGGTAGCATGAATGAAAATCTAATTAATGATTCCCATGATATTACTTACATGAGCACCATAGAAAATGACTGCAATGATGTGACCTGTTTACAGTTAAAACAAAGAGTTCAGTCATGTCCAATAGACATGATTGAAGAGAACTCGGAGCTTTGATTGTTTACTGCTATTAAATGTGAGTTAAGTTCCACCCACGGCACCCACTGTGATTCAGAATTTCCCAGAAAATAAAAAAACATAACATAATCAGAGGAAGTGTTCACGTGACGAGCTTTCACCTGTGGAAGAGTTTTTAGAAGATATACATACCACCGGCTTCAAGTACATTTCTCTCAGAACGGGCCAAATTTATTCTGATGAACGTGGGTACATGAGGTATTCAGTTTGGATTCAGCCATTATTCTAATTATTAGTGGAATAAAAGGTTCCACGAAAACTGACAGATTTACATGACCTGCAGTTGTACAAAGAGTAGCAAAGCATGAGCCTGCTGGCAAGGAATTGGTTTTGTTTGAAAGAGGAAAGTAGTGTTTTACCATAGGAAGGTTAACGGAAACAGAGGTCTGAGAGAGATTCGCAGTGCTGTGCTTAGCACTCAGTGTCACATCAATACTGGACAAAGACAAGCGTGGAAGTAAAGAGTCTCAGAGTGAGGGGTGGGAGTGAAGAAATGAAGACAGAGAAAGTGTCAACATACTGCTCAGCGCTGATGTATTGGTCCTCCTGAGGGTTGCAGGCAACCTTGCCGATGCGGACTCCACTCTGGATGTCTTTGAACTGCAGACCCAGATTCTCACCAGTGATGGTCAGCATGGTTCCTCCCTGCCTGGGCCCCGTCTCCGGAAACAACTAGTTGGAAGAGCAAAGTAGAGATGACGTGTTAGCCGGAACAACGTGTGTGACAATTGATTTTTACCCAACGCAGTACATCATAGAACATATATTGTATGTCAGCATGAATGACAGTTTACTTAAGTCATTATGGTCATATCCCTTTCTGAATGAATCAGATACTTGCTACCTCATTAAGCGAGATGAAAAATGACCTCAGATCCATTAACTCCACCTCAACTCAGTCAAACATTCACAACCTGCCAACTCACACACTTAACCTGGACCCACCCATCAAGCCCTCACTTATATCTCTCATTTAACCTTGTGACGATTAATCTACTGAACACAATTACTGCGCACAGCGACCTCTACTCCCATTCTTTTCCCTAGAGGTCTGCGAAAGGTGTGCGGAGGTGCTAATGGCTACCCGAGGCTAGCCCAGTTGCTAATCATGGTGCAATTCATTCAGCCCGCAACGCAGACAATGGCCCCATTGGTAATCAGTCATTGCTAGTATAATTAGGGCTAAAGCTAATTGGATTAGAACCTGACCGGGGGAGGGCGGCAGCAGCAGGGTGGGAGGAGGATGAAGATCAATGAGACGTTGGTGGTTGGATGTCATGGAGTAGGGGTGTGGGTAAGGTCACACTTTGACCTGGCTTGCCATAAAGGAAGGATAAAATGAATGAATGAATGAATGACTAATTAAGCTCCCATTACTGCAGACATTTCCCCCTAAGTATGAAGTATACTATATCCATATATAAACTTTCGTTTTGTGTATATAATACAAGAGTTGATAAATAGCAAACAGCAGTCTATACAGACATGGACAAGAACATGTGGAGAGAGGGGGCTAGGTACAAAAAACATATTAGTATTTTCGAACTGTTGGCGAATCAATGATTAGCATTTTTGTTGGTCTGTTCTAAAGGCAGTAACCCCTCTGGTCACACCAGAAAAAAACATTAATTTGTGTGGCCTTGCAAAACAGGTGGCGCTGCAAGTTTGGTGACGTAGTGACTACTTGTCCTCTTGGTTGCTAAGTAGACAAAAAGTAAACCACCCAACAACTAACGGCAAACCATGCAGCACAGCTATGTTAGGTCCTCCATTTGGACTCTCTGGGTCTTTTTGTTCCATCAAAGGTCAGCACTGTCAAGACAATTTGCTACTGGTTAACAATTTGATTAATTTGTCACTGATTTTGCTGAACTTTACGCCAAAGAACCATGTAAATTTTCTTTGCTGCTTTGGCAAATCCGCTGATAGCAGCATTTCCAGTAAAATTAATTGATTTTGGTTGATTGCCTGTTTCAACTTTAAAAAGAGATGAGAACATCCTGAGTGTGGAACAAGGATAAAGAGTGCGTGTATTTCCCAAAAAACCTTTCCTATAAGTGTATCTACTGTCTCACAAATAAATTCGATTCACTCTCTCAACCTGCTCTGTACAACTCTATTTCTCCACCTGGTACCTGACAATGGTCCCCAGTCTAACATCATTATAGAAAAGGTGGCGGGCTAGTAAAAGCCACAGGTGTTCAAGACACCACTAACAGAAACACACAATGGGAACAAAGCCTAGTGTCATGCAGGCCAGAACTGAAATGCCACAGTGATATAATTAAGGAGTGTTTTCCATCTTACACCAGCCAGGCTTCTGATGAACATCCCTCCTCCTTCCCTCGCCCTTTTCCTCTTCCTCTCAGGACTTGTGTGTCTTTTTAATTCACTCTCTGTCTCTTTCTCAGTGTGCCTGAATGCATATATTTTGAGCTGGAGACAAAAGAGTGAGTGGCACACAGTAGTGCACCAGTTGGAATCTTCAGATATGGTAATCAAATCTCTCTTTCTCTATAAGCACTGGCTTATCAAAACACACACACACACACACACATACACAAGTTGTTACATCCACAACTAAACAGCACAAACAAAAAGCCCTTTTTGATAAAAGCCACCAGCCTAAACACTCGCTCTATTCTCCTCTTGCCATCGCAGCTCTCTACACCCATTCAAACTCCCTTTTTTCTCCTCATCGCCGACTTGTCCCGTTGTGTCGGAGGCTTTGTGTGAGGCCTATTGTGGCCGGCTGAGCGGCAGTGCACAGATAGCATCTGCTAGTTATAGGAAGAAGAGGAGGAGGAGGAAGGGGGAAGCAAGGGACACAGAGAGAGATGATATGAACATGGCGTAAGGTTTCTGAAGTTTATCTGTGATATGAAAACCTCTCAACAGAACATAAAGTCACAAACACACTGAAGAGAGTAATGACTGGGATTATATGAGTCTTTGTCACTAAATGTTTACATGTGACTTAGTGAACAATAATATCACTGAAGATATGAATCATGTTAGCGGACATCCAGTGGTAATATTACCTTTATTGATAAGATTTACTCAGCACTGGCTTATTTTATTGTTTCTCTCAGTGCTGTAACACTGAGACTTATTGTTTAGCTCTAAAACACAATGGGAAAACCCCTTTAGAGGCCTGGTCGATACGGGCTTTTAAAGACAAAGACATCTCTCTCGATGTCAGTCGGCAGAAGGTGCAAGGAAGAGGGGAAGATGATACGAGGACAGGATAGATGAAGGACGATGAAGGGGAAAGAGAAGAAAGAAAGGGAATGAAAGTGAAAAGCATCCGAGGGGTTGACAAAGGAAAGAAAATCAAAATGGTTCAAAGTGGGAATGAGGGACACTGAAAGTGGCAGAGGTTACAAGGACTAAGAGAAGAAATGACAGGAAAATAGAGAGATGAAGAGAGAAAGAAGTCTGGCAAAGGCCAATAACACAGTTTAACAATACACAAGAGAGAAATCATTGGCCTTTAGCAAGTACACAAGCTGTGAAACTAAACAAAGACGAGTGCGCTGACACTATTCCCTACAACATCACAGAAACACAAAAAAACATAAACACAAAAGAACTCTTTTTCATATACAAAAGATCACAAAAAGAGGAAAAAAAAAAGGACAAAAGTGTGCTACATGCTAAAACACAAAAAAATGCTCACCCCCACACATTCAGACACACACACTAGCATGGGCTGTGTTGTTTTAATTGGTTTCTAAGGGCTAGCTGTAATGCTCTTCCTGTCCCCTAGGAGAAGGCAGGCAGGAGATGATGGATGATGGAGGGCCAGGCAGCATCCAAGGCCAGTACTAGGACACTGCTGCACTACACTGAGAGACAGTGCCAGACTGTCTGTCTGTGTGTCTGTGTGTGTGTGTGTGTGTGTGTGTGTGTGTGTGTGTGTGTCACTGTCTGTGTGGCTGGGAGTGTGATTGTGAGAGTACCATACAAGCAACTTACTGAAAGTTATTTTATCTTTTTTTTAAAAATGTAAAGTGTTTGCTTCACAGGGAATGTGTGTGTTTTTTCATGTGGGAGTCTGAGTGTTTTGTTTTTTCACTTGTGCGGTGTATTTGTGCATGCTTTCACACACACACACACACACACACACACACACACACACAAACTGTGTGTTTGCTTGTTGTGAAAGGAGAACTAATTAATCTTAGTGCACAATGTCATTGCAGAGGGAAAATGCAGCCTAATAACAACAGCACTTTAACAGCCTAACAGCCAAATTCTTACAATGTCTAAAACCAATCATTTAGAGACTAAAACATCAATTGCTGTGTTTGGGAAACAGTATTTAGGTGCCAGAGCCATTAGTGGAGCGGTACCCAACTGCACACTATTGAACAATGTCAAATGGGCAATAGCACACTAGGAAATGATACCAAATGGGTTCACCGCTTGCTGCTCTGAAAGCTCTGGATAGCTGTGTGTATGTGTATAATATGTGTCTCTGTGTTCATTGCGGTCACACTCTCTCTCTCTCCGGTGGTGTTTCCTTCCCGGCCGAACACACACTCTCTGGTCCAAATGAAATTAACGGCTAATCCCCTAGCTAATGGCCACACAGCAGCTAGCAGGCTGCAAAAACCAACACAGCAGCCTGAATAAAGCAAAAACAAAATTTAAAAAGCAAGGATTCATACAGGGAAAAGGGGATTTGACAGATGGTAAAAAAGTGGAGCAATATTCAATTTGTGTGGCGGATGTGATGCTCTTTGGGAGAAGTGAAGGACGAAATAGCAGAAGAAAAAGGGAAAGATTTTCTTTGTCGCCTGCGGACGTTCTTTTGGCATTAAATGTCACACCGCAAATGTCAAAGGTGGAGAGGAGAGGTGAGGCTGGCAGCACGGCTCAGTGATAACGCTTCCTCCAGTGTCTCTGTCTTTTCTTCTATTCTTCTTTGTCTCTTCTATGTTCTCAAACCTGCAGTAGGTTTTCTCCTCCTGCTGTTTTTGAAGCTCTTCTACGCCTGCTTTTTGACTGCCACCAACATCTTGCCCCGAGGCCAGGATTTACCTCTCAATATGCATGCAAAAGCACATGCTTGCGTGCACACGCACACACACCCACCCCTTCATACACCCACGCCTCCACCCATCTCTCTCATACATACACGCACACGCAACCCAATTGCCTCTGTACGCTTGTTTCAAAGAGATAACTGAAGCGAGCAAGAAGAGAGAGGGAGAGAGCATTAGCTGACAGATTTATCTATGTGCCAGTGCCCCAATTATCCAATATCTCCATTACATATTCAGAGAGACGAACCCGTGTCACACAGGAAATGCACTGAGGGCTCCAGCCATAAAAGTCTGCACTGGTGAAACGGGCATGCATTAGACACCATACATATATTTCACACTCATTTAAATAGGGAGATGTGGCACTCGTTTGGACTTATTTGAGATGCAATTAAATCTAAAGAAAAAAATGCAGTTTAAAAAGCTTGAGATAGAATGATGGAGGGAAGGAAAAGAAGGAAAGAACAAATGAGAATGAGTGAACGTGTGAGAATGAGTGAAAGGGTCGAACGTCAAGACACGTCTCATGCAGTGGTGCCTGGCTGTGTATGTTTGTGAGAGCGTGCACGTGTGTGTCAGTCCCAGTGGTGAGCTGTAGGGACGTTGACCCATGTCACAGCCAGACGAGGACCACTGCCACGGTTACCGGTGGCAACAGATGGGTACGCCATGGTGTTTAGACGCCGTAGCTCAACCAGCCTGTCAGATGAATACACACACACATTCCGCGCCCATGGTGGGACACAATTAGCACACTTCCACATTCTCTGTTTCTTTGTCTCCCTCCTGCGCACACGCAGGCACGCACACACACACACACACACACACACACACACACACACACACACACACACACACACACACACCACACACACACACACACACACACACACACACACACACACACACACACACACACACACACACACACACACACACACACACACACACCAGACAACCACCCTCTCCGCCTCCTCAGGTCTGTGTGTGTGTGTCTTTGTGTGTAGCCATCATCTCTAATCACATCAGTGTGTTCAGTCTTGGTGTGTGTGAACTGCCTCCTCCTGGCCGGCCCATCTGTGTTGTGGTTGCAGTCATGGTGATGGCTTCTAAGTTGTCTCTCCTCCCTGCTGCCTCCCCTCCTATGATGTCCCCTTTCACTGGCTGAAGCCAAACAATGACGCAGCACAGGTAGTAATTTTTATTCTTTAGGAAAACTTACTAATGAGCTGACTTTGGCAATCCTCTGATTTGTGTCAAAAGGCAAGTCTTCAGTTTCACAGTTTTGCCGAACAAAAGTTAATCACAACCCTGTTACAAAGGGCATATTGTGGCTTAAACCCCCTCCCTTCTGACCCCCGCCACGACAAAAACCTGTTTGTTGCGTAGGAGTTTGAGTTGCTGGGCAATGCACACCAAACAGCAGCTAAAATGCCTGCTTTAACTTTTGCAGAGGTAAGAGTTTTTTCTTTAACTTTGAATTGAGCAGCTCAACGCAATGTTGATTTTTGAGTAGGCTACCTGGCCTCACAGACCTTGGGGTGTTGTGTCTGGCGACAGCGTCAGTTAGCCTTTTTTTGGCAAAAAAGGATTAATTTTATGAGGTTTTACTTTTACTTATGTGTTCAGCTGAAAATAAATAAATAAATAAATAAATAAATCCTGTATAACAGAAATGGTAATGTATCTGGAAAATTCAATGTTTGTTATACAGTAACTACAGTAATACAGTAAAAACTGTATTTGGATTTGTTGTTGCTGTTGCATATTGAAAACACTTTCAGTCCAACTCAAAGAAGTGGGTGTGTGTATTTGCACGTACACATATGCAGTTAGGTGTGTGTTCCCTCGCTGAGCTACAGGAGCATACGGAGCTGCTATACAGTGTTATTTGTAAACATGTGTCATTACTGTCACAGCTTACCTTGGTGATCTTGGGGTGTGCACAACGGCTGTTTCCTGTGGTGGCGTGCATCCAAGTGCTCTCTGGAGGGGTACACTCCTGCCTCAGGGAACACTTCTTCTCCTGTACGCACCAGCCACACTCAAACCTGGGGTTTGCCTTCAGACACATCCCACAGCTGTCCCTCAGCGCATAGCACTTATACAGGTGGGCTGGTGAGGAAGGAAGAAGAAAAAAATATTATAGGTGGCTAGAGAGAGAAGGATGTTACCTCACTATCAATATAGTTTGTGTTGAATTATTATAGTTCAAGCTAAGTAAGTAGACAAACAACCTGAAGGCTAAAAGAGTTTGAAAACCAACCTCCATTTTAAGTTTCTCAACTTCCACAAAAGAATTCCAAAACTTCTTCAATGTCACTCTGAGACAAAGTTGAGTTAAGGCACTATTTCCCAAAGGCCTTAGGAATTGTATAGCAAAATCTTTTTTTCTCTCTCTCTCTCTCTGCTATTCCATCCCCAAATCCCATTGGTCATGGAGCAGCTTTAAAGCAACCCTGTACCAATTACTGGCTGCTAAACGACTCCTCTCTAATTACATTAACATATCAGTATTTAAGACAAGTGAGCATCGCTCACACTCCACCAGATGATTATCATGATTGAGAAATAGGGAGGGGGCAGGCAGTAGGGAGAGATAGGCAGAGAGATGGAGACATCTTTGGGCTGTAGGTCGCCTCCGGTTGCACTTCAGGAGATTTAGACTTAAGATAACGCATAATGCACAGACACTGATGCAAGCCACTGATATTGTATGCTGTCAATGCTGCTGCATGTAACAGATGCCATTTAGAATCACTTTGTCCTTGGGAGAGCCTTTGACTGTCAAAGCATTTTATGTTGCCTCCATAAATATAAACACCCCATTATTGTGGATTGCAGTGGGGTCCCTATGTTCAGCCACATATGCATGGTGTATGTTACAAATGCATCCATATAACACATCAGTATATGTGAAATTCGAGACTTCAACAGCTTGCTCGGTACATTTAGACTACAGGGAGTGATGTCAATAAATGGAACAAAGTGACTCTGCGGTGTTACCTTACATTACTGACAAAATGGCAACGATCACAGCTTCACAGTTTAGAGATGTAACAACCTCTAATCTGAAATACAACACAAAAATCTCAGCTCCTCGCTGTTTCTTTAACCATCAAAGAGGACCAGACAATGCAGCTCCCTCTGTTGTACAAAACTCCTTCTGAATGTCATCAACAGGCCATATCGAACGCAGTGGTAGCTGGCGATGATGTTACTTTACCTCACAGCAGGGGAATAATGTTACAGACCCCTGCTGTGCTGTACAGGCCACAATAATTATGGAGACAGCAATATAAAGGCTGTCCTACCAGTAATTATATCCAACAGACATGATCTCATTGTCTTCTCCCACAGTGCTGCATGCAGTATGTGTATGTCTTTAATCATTAGCCACATGGTTCTTTGCTTGGAGGGTGAGGCAGTGTATACTGTATACTATAATTCTGTTTTAAAAGTGGATATTACAGAGATTCTTAATAATAATAATAATAATAATAATACTGTTCAACCTAAGTGCAAATGTGCACCCTACACAATAGGGGTGTAATAATATATCCCTCTGACAAGGTATTTTATGGTATTTTATACCTGATTAAAGCATTTTGCACCGTCAAACATGTAAAAAGCATTGTGTGTATTGATACATAATAGTTAAAAATACAACAATGATATTTAACAACAACACTAGACACTACCAACCTACTATATAGATAGTTCGACAAAACAATATTACCCAAGTTTGTTTTGTCAAACTTCTCTTTCAAGGTCAAGAATAAACCTTCAAGCTCAGATGGTGATTATCAGTAACAAAAAATCAATTATTAATCAATGTTTTCCTTTGGGAAAAGCAACAAAACCTTGAGCTGCCTTTTGAAACAACACTATGTGATGATGGAAGAATGTTTCCTTGTCTTTTTTACTGTCAGTGTAAAATCTGATCTTGAAATGAAAATCTCTGGCTTTGCTATCTTGAAACTCTACATCCCCATTTTTGTCCAAAAGATTCAAATTTAATGCTCCATTGCAGAGAACATTTACCCAACTAAATTGATCATTTTGAGTTTATCATCATTTACTTACTACTGTCACTACTGTGACATGCTACCACTACTTATTTACTTTATTAGCAATGATAAAAGAGTCTTATGGGGTAAAACCAGAGTATGTGTGCTCTCTAAAACTGGTATGCAAAGTTTCAAGCATTTGAGCACATTCCTAGAGTTGCAGTGTTCAGTAGTACCAACACATGCAGCACACACAATAGTTCATTAGTGCACTATTCCAGTGTCTCCTGCTTACAGGTGTATACAGTAATAAGTGTTTGAGACACTTGCATACCAAGAAGATCAATTCCAAAACGTGGGCAACAATATAAATGATTTACCCTTCAGCTGGAAATGTTTTTATAGAGTCACAACTACATATAACAATATTCCTATAGTTCCTGCAGGTCCTAGATTCATTGACTTAGGACAGATACTGACAAATCAAATCAGCCTCTGAAATGGGACTAAGTCTATGTCTCATGTTTAAGGTTAAGACACATGATGTTGATGAGATAATACATAAACCAGTAAGGGTCGATGATGTATCATATCACAGTAACTCACCTTTGATGTTGAAGGGGTTGTCAATGACAAAGATCCCGTTCCAAACCACAGACAGATCCACGGGCAAGTCGCTGATGTCATTGCCCTCATAAGTATACTGAAATATAAAAACAACGACGTCATGATTAGCATTCACAGTCATGTATCGTTACCTAACACAATATCGTTTTTATAAGACATTCTCAGCCTTTTAATAGAACATTAAATTAGTAAAGAGAAAAAAATCTGCCAATACCAAGAGCACACTCAGTTCAGCTAGTAGCTAGTAGTAATGTCATACCCTGCGGTGCTCACACAGTTGAAGGGCCATAAAAATGAATGATGAAAGACAGACTATATTGTGATTTTAACACACAGCACATCCGCCACTGCCTGGCAGAGCACAGAGTTGATTAAGAGATTGGAATCCCCATCACCGTATGACTCATTCCATTCCAGTGATGAATGAAAAGCGTAATATATCTCCAACAATAATATTCTCATCTAATTTCATTTTTGCATCCTGAACTAATAAGAGTTGAAATGTAATTGACTCGTCCTCGGCATAATCAGTTTTATGGAATCGCTTTAAATGAGACAACAAGCTTCAAAAGCGGCAATGTGATGGCGGTGCGTTAACTGAGGGAATAACAGAGAAAGAGCTCCTGTGAGACCCCTCCCAACCGCCAAACAAATAAATTATCAACGATGATTATCACCGGCAAATAAAATGCAGCTTTAGAAGTTACACCGCCTCCTCAATCCCCCCCCTTCACATTCACAAAGCAGCCAAACAGAGGTAAACACACAATCATCTGAAAATACTCATTCATCAAGAAGCCCCCCCCACAATCTGAGACACATTTTGCATTATTAACTACTCCATTCATTAAAGGTCTTTGATACAACATAAAACAGATGCCAGATAGCAAGAGATTGAGCCTGTTCTATGCTTTGAGGCTGCTGTAGTGATGTAAGGCTGATGGCTGGTAGGACTTGAGATAGGCCATGTTAACCTAATGCCTCTGTCAGTCAAAGGGTGTCCATTCACTCTCACTACCACTGGTATGGTCACTATCTTCGATGGCCTTGGGGTGAGAGATTGCAGGACTATTCTCCTCTAGTGGAGTGGTGATAAAATCCAATGTGAAAGCCCAGAGCCTGAGGCTATGGGGCCCTCACAGATTCAATCTAGCTACAACTTTACCACTATGTGATATCACATACTCCAATGTGATACTGTGAGACTTATCTTGACATCTGTAATAATAGTGAATTTGAACGCATTTGAGGGGGGAAAGGACCGAGAAATGTGCATAGAGAAGATAAGAAAATGAGAGGACACTGCAATGTCACAATGTGTGAATGGCTGATTAATTTATTCTTCACTTTTTGTGATTGGATGATTTACATTCAGCTGGACCCTGGAGGCGGAGATGCTGATATCCAAATAAAGGAAGATGTCTCCGTGTATCTCAGAAGAACTACTACTTTGCTCTTGGAGTTTATTTTAAGGGGATTTTAAGTCTTTCAAAATGTGTTTTCAGGCACATTTTGGTGCTCTAATTTATTTAGTAGCCATGACCTATTGAAGAGGAAACTTTTACCCTTGAGTAACTCCACGTTGGAGCTGTTCAGCACTCAACGAGACAACTTAGTTTCATTAGTTTTAGTTAGCATTTTGTAAAAAAAAACAAACAAATTAATTTAATTAGTTGCAGCCCTAGATATTCATGACTATTTGCACCTTAGGAGAATTGAAAAGGAGGAGAGGAAGAAATTATGATTAATACAAGTTTTGTGAAAAAGATACTTTCTCCTTTAAGGCAGCAGGCGCTTATAGAAAAGGGAAAGTAAGGTTGGAGATGGCGAGAAAGGATATCTGAAAAGTGACACAAACACTGGACAGAGCGCGGAGAGAAAAAGGGAAGGAAAGTGACAAGTGATGGTTAAAAGGCTGGAAAATGTTTGGAATGGCTGATGTGTTGGAAAAGACAAGAGGTGGAGTGAGTGGAATGCAGGGAGCAAAACAATGAAAAGATGGTGATAAGAAGCATGAGAGAGTGGGCAGGGAAAGGAGGTGGAGAGAGGATGATACAACAGCAAGGGTGAAAGAGAAATAGCGAGGGCGAGATGGATAGAGAGAGGTGATTGTGTGTTATTCTGTGGACACCATTCATTTACACATGGAATAAGAGGCCGGGGCTGGCCTGTAAGCGCCTGAGCTGGTGGGGGCTAAAGTGAAATTGGCATTTTCAATTTGTTCCCTGACATGTCTGCCTTGGTCTTTTCACACATTCCTCTGCCTCACCCTCTCTTGCAAACCTCCTTTCCCTCTCTCTCTCTCCCTCACTCACTTTCTCTCTCTCTCTCTCTCATTATTCCTTCCCTCTACCTCTTTACAAACCTCCTCCCCCATCAATCTGAGTCGGACTTTCTCTCCCCTGCCTCCATCCCCCAGAACGCCCACAGTCAAGGAAATATGGAGCAGATTCCTTTATCGCATATACCAAACATGTCCAGAGAAACACATGTGCACACAGTACTATAAATATGCATTCTGCACACGGGACAGTTTCCAAGCGATGGATGCCAGGAAATGCATCAAAGACTGATTGAATAGTCTATACAGGAAATAAAAAAATGATAAATAAAAACACATGAAAACACAGGAAGACGCACACACACCAACACATGTTTTGGATGTCAGCTATTATTTCTCTCCACTGAAGTCCAAGCATATGAACTTCTTCAATCTTTCCCTCGCTCCTTCCCTCTCCCCCAGGAGACCACCCAGTCTGCCTGGGAACAAGAGCACCTCTTCACCGGGTGGAGATGGAGAGAACATATGAGTGTGTTTGAGTGTGTATAAGCATGAAAGACAATGAGAGAGAGGAAAGGGAAGAGGAGGAGAAAGGGAGATGCACAGGGGTACTGCACTGAGAACATGTGGATAAAGAGAGAGCCAGAAGGAGATATTCATATCTGGCAACTGTTTTAGTAACTATTCTCTTTGCCATTGGAACACTAGAGAACAGGTAGGCTTCGCAAATTCACACATTGTCAAAACAGCAGCAGCACTAAAGCTCCATTAAGCTATATTTGAGATAAACATTGAATCAAGTGACTGCTCATTAAGAGAAAAGGGTTGCAAATTGTTTTAGTTGGCCAGAATGACAAAATCAAAACTATGCAAGCTCAAATAAAATCTTGGACAGCTTCTCCTAGCACAGCAGGCCACACAAGCTAACTGCACAGCTAGAAATGGCAGAAAGCTTAAGTAAATGAGTGGCTGTTGAAGAGAGCTTAACATTTAGCAAACCAGAGAGAATATTGTTAATACTATTAATAGATATTCTTCTTTTAGGGGTTAAAGGACCAAACCAGAGTTAAAAGTTGCTGAATATAGGACTTGCATTCCTCAAATGGTAACTCAACAGACAGGATACCGCTCGCTGGGGCAAAGGATATGCTCTCTTTTTTTTTTTATACACAAGGTATGTTTGGTATTGTTTGGGTTGAGTGTTTCACTGCCAAATATGTTGTAAGTTGCATAGTGTCTCTATCTTCCAATTTCACTGTCATTAACTGTCTAGCTACCTTGCTACTCTGTTGTAAACCCTCAGGACTGACTGAAGACACTGAAGACACCCTGCTTCTCTGTTGACCGACCAATCAGAGCAAGGCCTGATCTCCCTTTGAGTCACCTGAGTGGGGCCAATTCCACTGATGGAGAAATAGATGATAGATGTGTGTGGACCTCTAACCCTGCTTTACACTCTCAACAATTGTTCTCCCTGAACACTGCACAGGAGTAAAGGTGCTGACAGCTCAAACAATAACACTGCCTGCCATCGGCCCTCCCTTTTTCATTCCATGTTACAGGTGTGTCTGTGTTTGCACATCCATCCTCAAAAGGGGATGATGCAGGGATCTGCTTGTGCATGTGCCTTCACTCAACAACAAACATGAATATTTAGTTAGGGAGAAGTGTGTATGTGCGTGTATGTGTGTTTAATGGGCAGTAGAGGGAGGGGGAGGCAAAGGAAAGGTTAGGTTATGATCCAAAGCTCATCTCCTCTCATTGCACCAAAGGCTTATTAAACTTTTATACTGAACCAGCAATGTTGCGCAATGCACAGTTCAGGGAATACACACATGCACCTTGTACATGGTTTATTCAGTGCACAGCAGATTCCAATACAAAAATGCAAACATTAAGAAGGACACTCTCAAAAAGGTCAGGATTTGCATGTGTGAAGGGGAGAGAGAAACATAAATAGAGGAACAGAAATCACAATGTTCTGTATTCTATGATTTAGTCCCAAAACCCTTTACAGTTTAGAATGAGAAGGTGACGGTAATAATCCCTTTGTATACAGCCTTTGACATGAGAAGACCCTCTTAAAAACTGAAGCTGAGTGGAAAGACAAAAACAGGGTTCGCTAGTGAGTGTTTTGGATAAAAATATGAACATAAAATACACAAATACTGAAGAAACAGAGAGAGACAGACAGATGAACATTGTAAAAACTGATTGATAGCAAATAAACTATTTTAAAAAGTGTTACACAGGTTAAAAATCTGAAAGCTGTAAAGAATGAACAAATAGAAAGGGGGGGACGGACAGCCCCACAAGATTCTCTCTGTAGAAAAATGCCAATGCAAGCACTCCAGCATCACCAGCTGGACCTCTGTCACTGAACACTGAAGGAGGGGAGCCAAGGATAGATGGATGGAGAAGGAGGAGGTGAAGGAAGGCAGGTATGAAGTAACAACGGGTACCTTCTGTGAGGGTCACAGCCTGATAATTAGTCATTTTGAAGGTGTGCGCAAGCTGGACGGCTAAAAATATCAAACTAGCCCAGGGCAAGCCCATACCTGGGATGGAGTAGGTTAGGATAGCTTCCTCTCTCCCTAGCTTTCTCAAGGTGATGACGCCAGTTATCAAAATGTATGACCTGGCATAGCACATCGTTCAATCGCGATTATTCCAGATTTAAAATAGTTTTGTGATGCGTTTTTATCAGACGTCACATTGGGACAGAGCTAAAGAAAAGTAGAGGACATAGACTGAATGCTGGTCCATGTGAAATGTATTTTGCTAGTGTAGATAAGGCATATGTCAACGTATAGATGTATACAACAAAACACCCTTTTAAAACACACACACCCCCACCCTTTCTCTTGCCCCCCCAAAAAACACAAAAACACACACACACACACACACACACACACACACACACACACACACACACACACACACACACACACACACACACACACACACACACACACACACACACACACACACACAGAGAACTTCCAGGCAGATATGGCTGCCTAATCAAGGATCAAGTGGTAATCCTTCCTATAGCTTAGCGTATGTGTATGTGTGTATGTACTGTATGTGTGGGGTCAGGCGCCGTGGAATCAGCCTCCGCTCATAATGGGAGCCTGTTAGCCAGTGCTAATCGCTAATGCTAACAGGATTGGAGGGCACGGCCGGACCCAGTTACCCAGCTTATCTCTTGCGCGCGCACACACACACACACACACACACACACACACACACACACACACACAAACACACACACACACGTGCAAAACACACTTGCACACATACTTCATTGATGGAAAGAAAAAGGAGAGTGGAGGGGGGAGAGAAAGTGCTTGCTTGAGGGAAAAATAATGCTGCCATAGCCAGTGTTTCTTATTTTCCAGCCTACGCATTAAGCTAGTGTAAGCTTACTAGACCTCTCCCCGGACAAAAGCCGGAATTTTCGGTCGTTTGCAGAAACGTCCCCATTTTCAATATCCTCACCCTTTTCCCCCCCTCAACTCATGCTGTTCTCCTGGTGGCCAGTCTCCCCTCACATAAACTCCACCGCTCCGTCACACTCTTTAACCACCCTCCACCCAAACACATGACAGCAGTACCTTACCGTCTGTGACGTGGCGGCCTCTGCCACACAACGCACATGCAAACAAGATAAGATTGAGATCTTGTTATTAGATACACTCCCTGATTAATTCCACAGTTCCCGTTGAGTTCAAGTCATTACTAAGAGGGATACCAGCCAAATGAACTATTCACACTGACTCCTTGTGCTTTCATTTTAATCTCTGACACTTTAATTTGCCATTTATGAAGCTACTGTTAGTGCTAATGTGTTTGCGTTTAATACTGTGTAAATCAATTTGTTTGTACAATAAATTTCCAAATTCTCTATATTCTCATTCATTCAGTTACAATATCAGGTGTTAAGTTAATTCTTAAATGTAAAGTCACTGTTATCAATCAATTCTACGGTGCCACACCAGACATTGATTCAGATGAAAATGCTGCAGGTTATCATGCAAACAGTCTGTGTGTGTCTCACGCTATGGTATGGATCTAAAAGTCAGACAGAAAGACATGTAGGATGTAGGCAGATGTCTTCCCTCTGGTTTAACCAACTTCTCTCCGCACCTCTCTTCTCAGCAGGCTAATAGCAGGAGAATCTTGCTCTAACAATCACTTCTGCTACTTCTCTCGCCCATCAATCCACCACATAGATCTGAACACACTGAAAGGTGGAGCACTCTTATGACAGAAAGAAGATTTAAAGTAAAGGTTACAGATTGCAGATACAAGGAGAGAGACAGAAATGAGAAATAGATGATGAAAGTGAGGTGGAGGATGGGGTGGAGAAGCTGGCATATGCTGATAGCTGAGCAGCAATTAATTCTTATTTATCCAGGACAGGAGCGTGGGAGCTCTGCTCTTCACCTGTCAGAGAGGAGGAGGGAGGAGGCGGGAAAGGAGGAAGAGGTAGAGGAGCTAAAGAAGGAGACAGGTAGATGACTGAGAGCGGGAGGACACATGAGGACAGGAAGGCGCCTTCTTTCTCTTCCTTTCTTCATTTTGAGCTGCTTCATAGGAAGACTGATCGGAGAGCGGTCAGTGCAAACGCGAACAGGCTGTTACCTAATAAATGTGTGCATTTGAGTGAGCGTGCACAAAAGCACAAGAAACAAACCTTGTTGAATTCTCACACACGTTAGCTTATCACATACACAACAGCAACAAAAAACAAATGGTTTCCAATCTGCAGCTCCCCAAAATAAATCCCAGTGAATTTCCCATGCACTTTCAATCCACCCGCACACTGAACACGCACGCACGCACGCACGCACGCACGCACGCACGCACACACACACACACACTCTGCAAGCCAATTAAAACAGTGTCAGTGTGTGCTGTGGCTGACTGTGGTGGCAGGTCTAGTGTTTATATCTCATTAAGCTGTGCCAGGCCATGCCAGACTGGGGCTGTACCATGCTCCGCTGCGCTTACCCTCCACCGACCAGCGCCAAGGCCCTCATTAGCCTCGTCTCTGCCACCTTTAGCACTCTGTGTGTGTGTGTGTGTTTCCATGTGTAAGGATTTATTTAAAATTAAAGATTTTTTCCTCTGTATAATTTCCTCTTTTTTGGTTTTTTTTTTATAGTCAGTTACATTTTTTTAACAAATCCCATAAACTCCAGAAAGTCATCAAAAAGTCAGAGCAGCAGACTAATGTTTGCATCAGCACTGTGCTTCATGTCTCTCTCTGTCTCTCTCTGTCTCACTCTCTCACACACACACACACCATGTAGGGGTGTGTGACACTATTAGACCAGTGTGTTTGTTTGTGTTAACTGCTCTCCCTGCAGACATGTTTGGCCTCTTCTCTAGACCTCTATTTGCTCTGTCTATCCATCCATCTATCCATCTATCCATCCATCCATCTATCCATCTATCCATCTATCCATCCATCCATCCATCTTGTCTGCCATCCTTCTTTCATTTCCCATCGGAAAAGGGAGCATATTATTTGTCTTCTCTCGCCTCCAAACTCTACAGTCTCGTTGCATTCTTCCCCCTCCTCCTCATCCATCTCTCTTGTTGCTCTCTTTCTTTCACCTGCTATCTCAATCTCCAAAGTTTCTTGCCTTTCTTTCTTCTTTGTTGCTCTCCTCTCTTTTCATTCTCCATATCTGTATGGCTGCTTTCCCTGTTTTCCTCCTTCTGCTGTCTTCCTGTATGTGTGTGTGCGTGCGTGCATGAGCACACGCACACACGCACACACGCACACGCGGGAGCGTCCGTCTCCGCTGCCCGACTGCAATTCATCATCATTTTATCTGCCTTAATTGGATGCCATCAGGACCCCTGATACTTCCCATTTCTCCTTTAACAAACAGCTGCTCTCTCCACACACAGAAGAATAACACACAGACACACAACCTATCCCAAACGAGATTTTCTCCTCCTGCCCCTGTGTCTGCTTTTTTTTTCTTTCTCACTGGTGAAGGAGTGAGAGAAAGACGGTGATGGAGTGGCCGAGTGGTTTATCAGACGGAAGGTAATGGTGTAAGGCCCGCACTGATATTATCTGTCCTCTCATTCCTGCCCTCCAGGGAGTAACAGGAAAGAAGGATAAAGAGGGAGAGAAAGGAGGAAAATGGAGACACTGGTGTACAAATGGGCAAAAAGCTAAAAACGAGGGGAGAGAAAGGAGAGAAAAGAAAAGTCTCAGTTCAATTCTCTTCTCTCAACCTCGGCCCACAAATGGCACCCAGCTGTGCTCCATCAGCCTCATTGACCCCCAGAGTGTGGCCATTTTGTGTGTGCAAGCATTGTGTGTACATGTGTTTATTCGCACCCATGACCCCTCTGGCGCTCTGAGCACAACTTCCCAGCCCACAGCTCAGCATCTTATTGGCCCCTGCACCCTCACCTCAGCGTTTGATTGGGCCCCACACACCAGGAAGCTGCCTGGGCCGGGTCAGAAAACCGGAAGGAACCGATGCAGACACCAGCTTGTTGTTTTGGTTGCTGCTGACCGGAGTTAACTGCTACCATAAGGCCTGGCGGATGGCTCCGTATGTGTCAGTGGTAATGTGGGCTTGTTTGGCACTAAGAAATATGGAGAGGAGTCTTTTTTTTAACAAAATGATCAGACTTTTTCTCCAGTTAACTTGCTGTAGGACCTTGGACAATCTGCCATTTCATCAACTTTCACAGGTTCCAAAAATGTTGAATTAGGTCTGGCTCTGTACCCAACTTCAAAAGTGAGAACGGGATAGTGTGGGACAAAATATATCTTTCACAATAAAAACCTTTCATAAAGTTCAACACAGCAACATTTAGAGCTTTGAGCAAATTTAAAATCCATACCCTGAACGTATGATTCTTCAAAGAATATTGTGTGTCCTAGTTGTTTCATGTCTCTGCTTGCAAAAACCAACCTTTTTCCAATACTGCATTCTTTCTCATGTCTTGTGATATGCTCACTCTTCCCCCTCTGGGATCAGTTGGTATGTACAGTAACCTTATACAGAAATACCATAGCACTAATATTTTTCCCCCATAAGCTGATATGGATAGTCAATACCCAACAAGGTTAGTATGGAGCTGGTGTTACACTATCATATATCATGCGTGTCACATATACAGTAGCTTATTGACAGCCTCCTGTTAGGCGATACTATATAAGAGTATTGAGTTATTATGGTCACTGTAAAAAGAGAAAAGTATGGGAAACTAGAGTTTAAACATGATCCGACAGTGGATATCCTGAATGTCCTGTGGATAGTCATCTTCTTTTGGATATAGTGATGATATTGTATGGAAGAGAGGAGAATGGGTTATGGCCTCAGGAGAGACTGATTTTCTGTATTTTTCCCCTCTGTGTTCTTTCTAGTATCACTCTCCCTCTCACTTTTCTCCATTCATCTCACCTGAAATTGTCAACTACACTCCAATTTTCCTAGTCTACTTTGCCTGTTCTCATCTTCATTTTTGTCTTTCTATTGCTATCTAGTATTACCTCTCTTCCTGTCGTTTTTCCCCATCCTTTTTTCCTCTACTTTATTCTTTCTGTCCTCTCTACCTCGAGGTATTTTTCCTCTCTCTTTCCTGCTCCTCTCCTTTATTACTTCATAGGAATTCTCACCACAACTTTCTAGTCTCTGCCCTTGTCCTCATCTTTTCTACAACAAGTGAGTGTGTGTCAGTTTGACACAGTGGTAAACACGCATCTCAAATATAAGGCTAAACTGTGGATTAGCACCCCTGTGTTTATCCCATTGATTAGAAAGCCCCCCAACAATCTTCTTGCAGTGGTATAATGAAACTGCGCACACATACACAGCTATCCTAGCATCAATAGCCTAAGGCATATTTGACGGATGCACATGTGCACACACGCACAGACACTGATTAACCCCTATCCCCATAGCTGTGTGCCTACAAGCCGATGCAGCAGTGTGTACACAGCATATCAGATGAAGTCTATTTCTACTGCAGAGTCATACATGATTCATTAAGTTGGTGCTGAACACTGTCAAAGTAGGAACAAACATGGAGGGGTATGTATGAAAAGTAGAGATATAAAGGTCTATAAACGGATAAACTAATGTTTAAGACCCTCATTCTTTTGAAATACTGCTCCACAGCTATAATAAGACTCTCATCCTAATAATTCATGACACATAATTATACTCATAAGCTCAGCCCTGAATGAATTATGCCTTAATGGCAAGTTCATGCAGCTGGCATCTTTTTCATCCACTTCATCTCACTACAGCCTCATGTAGACTCGATGCACGCGCCGCATCGATATCTGACCGCGCAGTCGAGTTGGCACAGCTAATTGCTAACAAGGGCTAAGCGCTGACAGCCCAGGGCTAATTGCTGCTAGCATGTCTGCTTTGTGGACATCAAATGGAGAAATTCAGCTTTTGGCTGGGGCTAGGCTTTGCTGCTGATTAGCAATGGCCTTGCAGCTACAATAAACAGTCAATAAACAGACATCTCTGTGGAGAGACAACCCTATCGCTAGCTAATTAGCCCTGCCTTCACAAACAACTTGCTAGCGTGTGCCAGCACCTTAAGACTGCTCGTCAATACGGACAGCATCAAATGCCGTGCTAGCTGTCACATTGGCGACCTATGGAGCTGTACAGCTCATCAGAGACTGCTGCTGGTGTGTGCTGCACATGTGTGTCTGCTAACATCTGTATGACTGCATAAACGTGTGACTAAGTGTAACATATAGACAGGTGGTTAAGTTCTTCAAGGTGTTACAGATTATTAGCCTGACATGAAGACTTACAGATGCTTCTGCTTTATTTAAATCTAATAAGCTGAAAAACTCTCATATGGAACAAAATGAACAGTGCCAGCTCTCACCCCATCTCACCTCAGCTTCGTTGCATTGCATTATATGTATGTTGAGATAGAAATAGACAGGGACAGGCGAGCAGGGGAAGTAAGTGTGTGAGAGACGAGGAAGATGCAGTGAGGAAAGTAGGGAATGGCTGGAAGAATAAAGTATGACAGACGGAGTGAGGGAGGCAGAGAGAAAGATGAGTTCTGCCGGCAGAGAGGAACGGAGAGAGAGAGAGAGAGAGAGAGAGAGAGAGAGAGAGAGAGAGAGAGAGAGAGAGAGGTATAGAATCGAGGTGTAAACATGATCAATCCGCTTCCAACTAGGTTCAGAGACAGACTTCCTCTTCACATTTTCAGCCTCACTGAAGCGCGACGCTAGCTACCTCTTATCTGTCACGCTAGTTTGAAGCCTCACAAACACACACACACGCACAACCATATTTCAACACACAGAACAGGCATGGACCCTCATGCACAAACTCCTGTGTCTACCTGTAAATCCTCTGAACACACACACACACACAAACACACACACACACACACACACACACACACACACACACACACACACACACACACACACACACACTCTCTTATTAGAAAACTTCTGCAAAAAACATCCTTGAGAACACTAATCTAGCACACACCACTCATTCCTACCAGTCACAGCCACAAATACACTTCACAAAAATCCTAGCAGCACAGAATAAAACCTTAATGGCTGACCACTGCAGCTTCACACATGATTTAAATGATGTATCGCATGAACCATGATAATCTGTTCTGATTTCAACCAGACTACCTGGGAAAACCCCCCTCCATAGCCAAGGCTTATAAGCGTGTCTCAATTCAAATAATGTCTACGTGGACTTTTGGTCAATATCTATTTGCTAACAATCAGTTCAATGTGGGAAGATCAGTATTGGATCATTCATCTAGCTTGTGACTGAGCCAGCATCCAAGTGGTGCATGGCGATCTATCAGGACAATGAGCACGTTAGTGTCCAAAGTGGTCATTAGTTGTAGGAGGCCATTATTTAAACCCTGACCAAGTCAGTGTCCTTACTGAGATGATGATTTAGTTACCTAGTTGCATTGATTAGTACAAGAGTAATAGTGATAAATGACTATGCTTTTAGCCTATACAAAATTCAACGTATCTTTCAACCTCAGTGCAGTAGTCAGGGAGTTTTGGTCTCATTCACAACTGATTTACACAAACTGCTTTTGCTTTTCAGAGACTAAATGGCATCCATGTCAGTATCTTTCAGCCTGAATCCTCTTTATACACAAAACAGCAGCAACTAAATAATCTCTGTAAACAACACTGAAATGGTGCCCATGCACTTAGAACACACCAGCATGTACAGGGTTTTAATGGCATCCAGTTTAATGTCAGCTCTATGTCTAGCCTATGCAAGTTACCTACAACTGTATTAATACCTGTGTGCTGGTGTGTCTGCATTTCTTTGTACACAACACTGATAAAAAGCTAGTTGGTGGTAGGGTTTCTATGCCACAGTGTTGAGTTTCGACTGAAACTCTCCCTTGCCTCTCGCCTCAATCTGTCTTGTGTATTCCTCGTTTGAGTTTTTTCCCCTGCCGCCAGTGAAACGAAAGGACGAGGGAATATGAGGGGACAGACGAAAGCATGTCATGCAGCGAGGCAGCATTCCATGTGTGCCTGCTTGTCTGTGCGTTTATGTTTGAAGAAGGATTCTCAAACAGCATTATCAACTCATCTGGGCTTTGCATGAGTTGCTTCCCAATCTCAGACACTGCACGCATACA
Source organism: Dicentrarchus labrax (assembly GCF_905237075.1). Classification (NCBI taxonomy): domain Eukaryota; kingdom Metazoa; phylum Chordata; class Actinopteri; family Moronidae; genus Dicentrarchus; species Dicentrarchus labrax. The sequence goes on from NW_026136711.1 coordinate 15,149,279, forward strand.
CCAGGCGGACCAATCACAGTTGCTGCGGTGTGTGTCGCTGTGACATGCAGTTACATTTCTGAGGAGATACATGTCAGGCTACGGCATAGGGTACGAGGCAACGCTGTGCCAACGCTCTTGATTCAACACAGAAGTACAAATCAGACTCACCGGTGTTTTCTGGCACTGGATGGAGGTGCTGTTGAAGCGCAGGGCGGGCACATTGTGGGTCTCCCCCTGGATGTGGAAGACGCATTCGTAGTTCCTCTGTCCTGACTGGGGCTGTGGTAGATTCTTGGCAGCTAAGGTGATCGGCTTGGTTACTCCGACAGGGATGTAGATCTGGGTTGAGGGAAGGATCTGAGGGCAGTCCTGCAGAAAAAAAAACAAAAAAAGAGAGAGATACTCAATTTTTTTCCTCCAGAGGATAAAGTTACTGAAGGAAGAGAGTGAGGTTCAATGCAGTCAGAAGAGCAAGCAAACACGGTACAAATAGCAGTAAGATAAGACAAGAAGTGATGAAATAAAACACTTATTTAGTGATACGAGTTTCTTAAAAAGCAAGCAAGCCGTGGGTTACACATTTGACTTCACACCAGATTTGCTGCAACACACTCGGCCTAAAGGGCTGTGCTGTGATGCAGTGATCACATGTGTTACAGGCTTGTGCAACACTCCCACTGGCCTTGCACTAGATTGAGCAAGAGAGCTTTTCATACAAAGTTCACAAAAGATTATCTACCCAATAAAACTATTCACATCACAACAGTGCTGCATTGTTATGAATCCAGTTTATTATGTCCATGTGTGGAAAGAAGTAATGAATTTTGTGTTTGCACGTCCGTCACTGATATTGGCCATAGAGTCTTGTTTAGATCATCTGGACGTAGCCCATCCACTGGCTCACACCATTGGGGTACATGCCCATCGATGCACAAATATGTGTCTTAATCTGGAGTTGGATTAATGTGCATGTGTTCACTTCACTGAGTAGAATAAGGAAGGACAGTCCACTTGGTATGTAATGTTTCCTAGATATGCACATGTGCATGTGCTGGAAGAAATGAAGTCATAACGTTCATGCCATGATTTGGCAGCAATGCAGATCTCGTCAACACAGAATGAGAGACAGAGAGAGAAAGAAAAGGAGCAGGAGGGTGGGTGTCAAATCTTATACAACATGAGTTAAAGCTTGGGTGGAACTAACCCACACTGTCCAAAAGGATAACAAATCAGATAACTGCTGACAAATCACAAATTTTACAATCTGGAGACACAGTTAAGTGACTCACATAATAAGACACATGTGGCAGGCAGGGAATGCAACCTTTCATGTCAGACAAAAGGGCCTTGAAGTTAAAGATTCAAATCAATCATTCACCTGAAATACAGATAAAATACACATTTCACTTGAGTTTAAACAATTATCCATTTCAAATCTAAAAAAATCACAAAACCCTTCCTCAAGCCCAAAATATGTTCAACTCGATGTAACAAGAGAGTAGAAGAGCCTGAAGTTGACAGTGTTGTCCTGGCCAGTCAGATTGGCAGGATAGGAAAACATCGACCAGATCCTTTTAAAATATTCACTGCAAGGCATTGCACACCCTCTACATCACTTCTTGTTGTAGCTTTTCCTTTAAGCAGATAGCTGGCTCCCTGTCAGTGATTTTTTCTTTCTCCTCCTCTCCCCTGAGCTGTTGTACATTAGAAGCTACAGCGTGTCCCCGGGGCCTGAACACAATGCCGGAGTTTGTTCATTAGGCTGCTTAGCCCTGGCCTTGTGTGTCTGATCACACACAAACACAACCGTAACACATAATGAGAGAGGGGAATACTATAGGAGGAAGAAGCGGGCTACGGAAAGACCTGATGTATAATCGAGTAGGAGGGAAGGTGGGTGAGGGGAGGAATGGATGGCCCAGAAGTAGGGAATGGTGGAAAGAGGCAGAGGGAGAGGATGAAGAAGACGGTTTGAGAGAGAAGGAAGAAATGAAGGGAGTGGAGAGAGAGGAGAATCAGTGAAAAGGGTTTGAGAGAAAGTGGAAGAAGAGTGGAGGGTGGAGCAGAGGAGGCGGGTTTAATTGGGAACAGAGCAAAGTGAAACGGGGAAGTCAGATAGCTGTTGATGCAAAGAAAAAGAGAAAAGGAAAAAAGAATGCCAGGATCCCTCTGCACCTTTTTGCCTCAATCCAGCCTACAGTCAAAACTTCATCCACATACCCCCCCCCCCAAAAAAAACCATCCTACTTAATTAACTGCCTGAAGCCTCAGACAACGCTTGAAAATTTATGGGGGGGGGGCAGAGATGGAGAAAGAGAGAGAGAGAGAGAGAGAGAGAGAGAGAGAGAGAGAGAGAGAGAGAGAGAGAAGGAAGTAGAGATTGATTTGCACTTGTGGCTTTTGAAGTCCTGTCTCAGTAAAAAAAAAAAGAAAAAAGGATGCTCTTGTCAAAAGCTGTGGGCTTGAATCGTCCAAGGTGCCACTACAGTGAAAAAAGAAACATCCTGCTGCTAACGCTAACTTGTAGGCGCCAGTGTGTCAAAAGCTAGCATAGCCTCTAGCGCAAGCTGCAGCTAACCGATGTTTTATTCATCCGTCTATTGACTTTGTGTCAGCTCAGCTGCCTGCTCGTCGTTTGCTCTGGCAGTCATCTTTCCTTATAGTATCCCTTTCCGTCATTCAGTCCTTTGTTTTGTCATCTCAAGGTGTATTGCAGTAAAAAATATAGTTGGCTAAATAAAGTTGTCTTGTGCAATATGTAGGTATAAGTCAGATGTTCAAGCTCTTTACAGTTACCATAAAATAGAAGATGGGTGTAAGAGAATGTGTTAAAAAAAAAATCAGGTGGCCTGCTGCTGTATAAAATTAATCGGAAATCCAGCACTTTACATCAAAGACCGATCAAAGCCTGACTATAGCGGTAAGGCAAGCCAACAGAAAGTGAACCATTGTTGGCATGTTGCAAGAGTTCAGAAATCACACTGCACGAAGCTACTGGTTTCTAAACTACAAATACACACTATCCCAGAGAGGATGGAGAGGGGTTCTGGAAAGGAGATGGAGGTAGGAGCGAGGAAAAAGAGGATATTGAGGGAAAGGGAGAAGAATAAAGGGAAAAGTGCTCTGCAGAGAGAAACTATTTCATCAGTATTTGTGACAGGTGCCAAAACAGTTCAAAGCCAGCATTAGGGCTACAAAGTGCAGAGTACACTGAAACAATATTTCACCGGGGGGATTCGTTTGAAGCTGGAAAAGATTCCCCCCTTTTATTTTTCCTGACTTCTCGGCTTTCATTTCATCTGTGAAGACGGATGCTGTGGTTTTCTTGGCCAGATGTGACACTCCATCCGGTTGATTTCAGGAGCACCAACAGGGAAGGATGAGAGAAGGATGTGCGTGTAGTTAAGAAATAGGTGTGTGTGTGTGTGTGTGTGTGTGTGTGTGTGTGTGTATGCCTGTGTATACATTATATTGGCAGTATAGAATGTGTACCATAAATGCCTCTAGGACGTGAGCTGATTCAGTTAATTGTCTGATTCAACAGACAATTGTGGAAATTTGAACTTTTCTCTACAAACAAACGAATAAGAACAAGACGTCTTCTTGCAGCAGCTCGGTTTATTAAAGGGTTCACTTTATCTTGCTCTACTGTAACGGGTAAGAACCATTTATAGTAAAGTTATATGTCTGTGAAGTGGAGATGAAGCGTGAAGGAATGCATGCCACAGATGGTTTCTCCACACCAGAACACGGCACAAAAAACATCTGCTCTGTTTTGAGATTTTGATCACCGTCTTTGCATTCTGACATCTTCATAAGTGTTTTTAACACCAACAGATGTGTATACTGTAGTAGAAAACTGCCTTTGCCAAATTTTTTAATTCCTTGTTTCTGAGCTCACCACTGACGACGAGTTGGGTAAACAAACAGCCAACATTAACTGTGAAATAAGCTCTCACACCCTGATTGGATTGGGATGTAAAAGTGTGTATTTGTACCTGTGTTTTTGAGTATGTGAATGAGGGTATAGGTTACAAAGTGTGTGTTTATGATGGCGGACGTCCAAGTCTCAACTTCTGTTCAAAGCCATGTAGCCAGAGGGTTTTCCTTACCTCTCCAAGTTTGTTTTCCCTCAACAGCCGCTGTTAGCTTTGCTGCCTAAGGCGAGTGCCGCAGTTCCCATTTGTTAAAAGTAAAGGCATACATAATTATGTAGATTGTTAAGACGTATTGTATATATTACCGCACTGAAAATGTTCCTGTATATGAAATAACAGGAAATAGTTTTCTTTGATTATACTTGCAGTTGACACATACCTCGATATGTTCTAGAGACAAAAAAAAAGCCAAAACCATCATTCCTAACCACAATATTCTTACAATCACACAACGCTTGACCTATATTTTTTGACTGCCGACAACCAGATGCCAGTTTTGACTGAACGTCACCGTGAGCTTTCTCAAAGGAGAGCAGCTGTCGTTCTAGGTCAAGCCCATTCCAAAATATTCCTTCCTTCATTTTCAATGCGCTCTGATGTGTACCGCACCACCTCGCTCCACACCAAATGGGAAAAAAGTAAAAGAAAAAAATTAATAAAACAAGTGTTCAGCGGCGAATGAGATAATCTCTGCTCGCAAGTGAGCAAAACACCTTTTAACATCCGCCAAGAGCAGATAATGAGACAGTCGGCAGGCAAGTGTGCATGTGTGTGAGTGTGCGTGCGGATGTGTAGAAGGTGAAAGATTAAAATCGAGACATACTGTAGATTGGGTGGGGTGGAGGGAGAGTGAGGGGTTGGAGGATGAAGAGATGCAATATAAATAAATAAATGTTTTAAAAAGCCAGAAGAGTTCTGAAGGCTTTGGCGTAGCTTGACAAGATATAAATTAATAAAGCTCCAAAAACACTGCGCATATGTAATGAGGCGGGTGTCTGGTAGTTTTTTTAAAGCCCCTCCTCCCCCAATCTCCCTCAACCCCCTCCTCAAGTCTATCCATAATTAATTAGCTGCCTCTGTGATGTGGGGGACTATAGATCAGGGAGGAGAAAAAATAACACGCTAAATAATGAAGTAAAGCGATATGGGGAGCCTGGGGGAGAGATGAGATGGCATGGATGGCCACAGAGGAGCAAGGGGGGCACACTGGTACAAATAAGAGGGACAGTGTGTGTGTATGTGGGTGTATCACAGGGGCTTGACAAAGGGTTATATGAAGAGTGTTGAATGCTCCCCCACCGCCTGTCGACATGCCCCCCCAGGCTTTGTGACAGAGGTGTCACGTAAGAAACCAAAGAGCCGTCTGCAACCTTGAACTAAGAGTCCCATCTACGCCTTGTTAGAATCCACAGTACATTAATATTATATGATAATATATGGCATTGAGTGGCTCCTTTTATCCAAAGTGACTTACATGACATGGTGTATTGTGCTGTTGTCTGTAAGCGCTGGGCAGGTGGCAAAAACACATACTGTACCAACACACAAACCAAGGTAGGAAGTGGAAAGGAGTGGAAATATATACAAACAATGGCAGGAAGAAAAACTATAGCTTAAGTGTGCAGTGAGATAATAATTTGGAGAGTGTGGTGAAATAATGTGAGAAAGTGATGATTTACTTTACTCTACTGAAGTTCAAATTCCACTAAATATGATGGCATCATTAACAAAACAAAATGCTCACACAACTAAAAATTAAAAACAAACGTATGCCAAGAAGGCATGGGACTGGGCAATTTGAGTTTTTGAGAAAAATAGCATACATAATGATAAATATCGTGAATATGTGATATGGAAATTTTCAGCCATGCTGTTAATGGAACTTCCAAATCATTCCTTAATTAATATAAGCCATCTAATATCATGTCATACATCACACTGTCAAAGCTAGGACCACAGATTCCCTATTTCCCTCCTCTTTTGTATACCAGCTGGCCAGCAGTCATGTGTTTGTTTCAGTGTGTGTGTGTGTGTGTGTGTGTGTGTGTGTGTGTGTGTGTATGTGTGTGTGTGTCTGTTTCGTTGGAACTCTACCAGCCACAAGGATGAGAGGAGCGTGACAAAAAAGCCTACCCATTAAATCACTGGTAATAGAGATTAGAAGGGCCGTGTGTGTAGGCGTGTGTCTCTGTTAAATATAGGTTAAAATCTAAAAGATAGTGTGTGCAACTATTATTAAATATCTAAATGAGTTGCAGGGTGTGGTGCATACATGGAAGCAAGTGTTTGTGTGTGTGTGTGTGTGTGTGTGTGTGTGTGTGTGTGTGTGTGTGTGAGATGGAGAGAGGGAAAGTATGCATGTTTTGAGGCAGGCTCATTAGCAGACTGAAACCAGAAAGATGTTCTGTGACCAACCAGACACTTACTGCTGGGGAGGGAGAGAGAGAGAGAGAAAGGGTGAGGGAGAGAGTGGAACAACTTAATAAGGCAACAACATATAGAACAGTGCAGGAGCGAGGGAAGCGAAGAAAGAAAAAGGACTTTGAACCTTGAAAGGGACTGTGAGATTGTCCACCCACATCCTGTTTCCTAGCAGAGTAGCGATGCGGGGAAGAGGAGATGGAGGGAGGAAGAGAGCGAGCCGAGGAGTAAATGGGTAAAAAGAGAGTGAGTCCAGAGGAATGAGGGAGCACAGAAAGGAGAGTTTAAATTAAAGCGAGATGCAGTGACATGAATGTTATTCAACGTGGATTATCAAAGTCTCACGGAGGAGCTTGACTGAATCTACCTACATATACTATACGTCCCTCCTATACGTACATACATACATATACACTCTCACGCTCTGGGCTTTGATGTACCACCCAGGCACACATACATGTTGATTTCATCTCCTAATCCCTTATCCTTGACTTACAAGCAAGCTGACAAACCTACACAGTTTATCCTCTCGACACAGACGGCACACTATGCTAGAAAAACAATGCAAAGGCAGGAATGTGTGAATATTTTTTTCAGTAAGGGTCTTTTTTTTTTTTTTTTTTTTCCCTCCTTATGGATTTTTATAGGAGGAGAGGGGGTGGAGGACTCCTGGCACCCCGTTATCATTCTAACCCAGATATGTCAGCAGCGATCAAACCTTGTGCTTTTCAGCTTTTCAAAGGCAAACCTTGATTTCAGAGGTAGATACGCTCTCCTGGCTGCTGCCTATTGCTCTCCTCTGCAAACAACGTTTCAGAACTAAGATACACTCGTTTTGTTATCAAGAAGAAGTGGTCAGACAAACCAAAATGATCTAAATTCACATTTTAGCGTGCCGTTTTATTTGACAATTAACTCTTCACCCCCATGCATACACAATTTACCTTTTTATTTGTCCCCCGGAATTGGTCATCAAGCACAGAGAGTGGAGAGGTTTACTGATAATTTGCAATTTAACAGTGTAGCCCAGAAAAAAAGCACAGAAACCAGACCAACGATCCCAGAAACACACTGATTTGTGGCACTGAGAAAACAAACAGAATAGCACAGTAGTTGGAGTTTGTACAGTTTGCAAACAATGACCTGTGCCACGATCTAACCCACTGTGCTGAGAACACAATGCTCCATTCACACTAAAGCATCTGAAAATAGTCTTTTTAAGGCACTGCCTGTAACTAAATAACCCATTTCTGAGTAAATGCCTAAACAAAGTTATCATACTTAAATTAGCATTGAGATTATGTGTCCAAATGTACTCAGAGTACAAGCAATACAATATTAGTGAATGAAACTCACTAGTACCAGGCATACTATTTAAAATAAGAATACAGAATTCTTATATTACAGACAATTCATTGCAATTGTCTCTTTTTCTCTTTTACTCAGGTCAAAACCACCAAATGTAAGGAAATGATGAATACTTCTAAAACAATTAACATGCGTCACAATGAACCTTCAAACATAAGGTATCATATGAGCAGCACCCACACTTAGTTGAGCTGTTTGGCAGAGAAAAGGCATGTGAACGACCAGCTTCAGTGTGTCAGCTGTCTGCCACCAGGAGGCTAAACACAAGAAAATTAATGAATAAATTACTGTGCATTTTATGTGGTGAGAAAAATAAATCAGTATTTTATGGTCTTTAAGGCATTAAATTCTAGACTATATAAAAACTCAGTGGTACCCTGCGCTCCACTGGCACCGGTGTCCAGCTCCACATCTCCAAAGCTTGTATCTAGCTATGTATGTAGCTTGGGTCCCTGGCCATCTTGGGTTTCCATTGGAGTGCAATTCTGAAAAATTCTAAAAAATCACTGCAGGCCACTTTACTAAAACAGCATGGTGAAAAGCCCAACACGACAGAGACAGTTAGCTGGTCTTCTGAGATTGGACGACGCAGCACGCTACAGGCTTTCTACTCCACCTCTCTTTCTCTACGCGTCTCCATCCCAGCAGGTGGTCGCTGTTTCCCAATCACACTCTTCTCCTCTGCTCTGCCTGCACTTTTGAGTTTGTTTTTCCTTCAGCTCACTTTGCAGTGTTATTCATCTGTCTCTGACTGCCGTCATCTCTTTCGCTCAGTGACTCTGCATTCATCTCTTCCTCTCTCTGAGACTGAGCACACACACACACACACACACACACACACACACACACACACACACACACACACACACACACACACACACACACACACACACACACACACACACACACACACACACACACACACACACACACACACACACACACACACGTGAAAATGCAATATTCATTTGTGTTCACCATTAGGTGGGCTGACTGTGAGGGCTGCGGAGATGAAGATATAATACAGCCTGAATAATTAAACCGCTGGGACCTGTGACTGACACATAGACACACACACACTTGCACACTATAACACACTTGTGCACGGCCTGCACACCCCTGTGCATCTATCATGTCATCATATTCCTGTGCGCATGTGTTTGTGTGAATCTTTAGTCCACATTAGCTCTTCATTAAGCTCTCGCTGATTCATCATGTATTCATCGCTGCAGCCAGCATGTTGGCATAGCTGGGGCTGATACTCGCTGCATCAGTGAGTCTTGCCGAGTGACATAGGATTTCATCAAGGAGAGAATAACCTAGCAGCAATGTTGCATTTGCCAGTGCTGAGCTCAACTGCTGCGCATTTTCTCAATGTCAGAATTAACACTTTTCCACCAATTAGTTCAAGAAAGTGTCCTTCCAATCTGCATAAACCTAACACTTTGCTGCATTTGCTAAACTCCACCCTGCTCCACAAGTCTGTCCTTGTGTAGTTGTCAACTAAGCATACCTCTTGGGGTACGACAGGCTGGTCTCTCCACAGTGTCTCCTAGCCAGGGCAACCCACCCTCCCTGCCTTCTGTTGGTGAGGGATTGATGCACAATGCGAGGAAGCTTCAAGAGTGAGTGAGGGAATTTTAGGTAAAGCTTCTGAAAAACCATAAGGAAGAGTTGGAGGAGAGGCAAAAAAAGGAAGATAAGCTGTGGGACAGAGAGACTAAAAATAGCTGCAGAGAGAAGGAGATGAAACATCTGCATGCATATGTGACAGGCAGTGCATGTGTGTCAGCCTGTGAACACATCTGTGTGTGAGTGCACACAACAACGGCATCCAGGGAGAAGAACCACATCTCTCCTGCCAAACAGTGTTGTGTGGGAAGTACGCGCGCACGCACGCACGCCACACACACACACACACACACACACACACACACACACACACACACACACACACACACACACACACACACACACACACACACACACACACACACACACACACACACACACACACACACACACACATTAAAAAAAACACTTTAACGGCCTGAGTTAACCACATTGTTCTCTATTAACAAATTAGAGGGATGTACAGGAGAGTTTGCCAAAACACCTGATACAATCCCACCCTGATTTCCCCGAGGTGGAAATGCGATTATTGACTCTCTGACACGTATCTGAGAAGTTCTGTTCGAAAGTTCACAAAAACATGGAGTACTGGAAGACTGTCAGAAACTAAACGGCTAAGGGAGGTGCTCCGCTACCAAACCAAGCGAAGGGTTAAACGCTGGACCGTTACGGTCCAACTAAGATCCATCTGGCAAAGAAGGCATGTGGTTACTTCACCCTGTCGCCTCCACTTCCTCTCCATGTTCCCTCGATTTCTCCCTCCCTTCCCTTCAACCATTTCGGAAAATAAAATGCGTCACTCTGGATGTAATCTGCTGCTTGTTACTGCCAGTGTTCTCTACTTGCCTTTCTGCCCTTGTCTTGGTTTCTTTCTTTACTTTGTTTTCTTCCCTTCTCTCCCTGTTTACATCTGGTCTCAATTACAGCACCTCTGTCCGTCTCTGATTTGTCCTCAGTGAAATAACTGAAGCGCTGGAAGGACCGCATTGTTTTGAGAACTGCATGGGGGATATTACATCCCACCTCCACCCAGTTGTTCCCTCTTCCCATCATTGTGTATGTTTCATTAAAAATGGCTTAGGTATGTTTCCCCTTAATATTCCACAGAAACACACACGTGGGTGTGTGTTCACGGGAATCTAGCTATGAGCTACATGATGCACTTAGGTGGAGACGGGAAATAAATGGGCTAATAAATAGAAAAGAAGTCCAAAAAATCCACAAGTTGTGTGTGGTGATGGATGAGGCGCGGGAAGAAAAGATGAAGAGAGAAAGATGGTGGAAGAGGGAAGGACATATGGACAAGAACGGAGTCTTCCGTGGATTGTTGACAGTGGGAAGAAAAAGGCGACAACACTGCCGAAACATGATTTGGGTGAAGGGAAGAGAGGAAAAAATAAAGGATGATGATGAGGGGTGAAGACAGATATTACAAACAGATAAAGACACCAGGAGGGAGAGAAGGATGGAGAAAAAAAGAGAAAAGATGGATATTATTCAACAACTCGCCCACTCCACCCTCCCCCTCACCCACATGCCCCCTGCAGCCCTGTGCTGCTGGTTGTGCTTTGTCCTGATAAGAACCAGTGACAGTCACACTCACACACACTCACTCACACACTCACACACACATAAAAGCAGTATAGACAAACACACATGTATACCCATGCACACAGCGAGGCCCCTCAAGCAGCCTTGGCCTACAATCTGTGGGATGTCCTTCTCTGGAGTGTGTGTGTATGTGTGTGTGTGTGTGTGTGTGTGTGTGTGTGTGTGTGTGTGTGTGTGTGTGTGTGTGTGTGTGTGTATGTTCTGCTCAGTGTCTGAGTACCAGCCAGGGTAAACACAGTATGCCAGAATGTCACGGTCCGGGGCCTTCACACCTTCATCACAAATAACCCTTTCAGCCATGAAGAGTGTGTGTGTGTGTGTGTGTGTGTGTGTGTGTGTGTGTGTGTGTGTGTGTGTGTGTGTGTGTGTGTGTGTGTGTGTGTGTGTGAAGGGAAAGAAAGGAAGAGATTCAGCATGTGTTTCCGTGACTGTTTAAGAATGTGTGGGTAGGCTGTGTGCTATAAGTGCATGCGCTTGGTTAAGGGTGTGAGAGAAAGACAGCATTTGAGAAAATATATTTGTGTGTTGCTATGCTTTGTACCAAGTGCAGCCTATATTGAGCCTCTTCCATTAATGTAGCGTCTAGGGACAGTGTGTCATAGACTAACATTACATTTGTGTAATTGGCAGCAGACTGTAGAGCTTGAGTGTGAACACACTGCAGTGACGCTTTGATGCACATACACACTTATTTTGTTTTCCTGACAAAAGTGAGATGAGAAGATTGGTACCACTGTCATGTCTGTAAGGTTAATATGTAGCTACAGCCAGTTAGCTTAGCTTACCACAAAGACTGGAAACAGGTGACAACAGCTATCCTGGCTCGGGTCAGAGGTAACAAAATGCACCTAAGAGCATTTTAAATAAATATTATATTTCAAGGATTCAACGGGCTATTTCTTGACCACCTGGCCAGGACCAGTAACTTTTTGGTGTTGCCGCTGGTTGCCTGGCAACAGCTCCAAACCAAGAAACAGTCCAGCGCGCAGCACCCAAACGGCAAATTGTCAAACTTTGGTTTTTTTAAATACAGATTAAACAAATGAGATTTAACACGTTAATTAGTGAAATATAAAGGTGCTGGAAGGCAGATCATTTTTTTACATTTGGACAGAGCCAGGCTAGCTGTTCCCCTCTGTTTCCAGTCTTTATGCAAAGCTAAGCTAACGTGGCTCCAGCAACACTGTTTATCGCATAGACATGAGAGTGATATTGGTCTTCTCATCTAACCCTCAGCAAGGAACTATTGTTTAAACAGTTTTCATGCACACAACCACAAGAGGAGGAGGAGGAGGAGGAGGAGGAGGAGGAGGAGGAGGAGGAGGAAGAAGGTGAAAGAAAGAGAAAGGAATGAGAGGCAGGGTGACATCATTTAACCCATTGTGCATCCATGCAGACAGAGGAGAAAAGGAGCGCGAGGAGAGGAAGCCGTTAAATGTATAAAAAAGTGAAAAATTAATCACTGAAGTCACACATTTCATACCACACAGACACCAAAGAGACAGCAAAAATAAATCTAGGAGAGGACATTGACGGGGTGTCTATTGTGACTGAATAGATGTACAGAAACAGGATGCCAATGAGCGCTGTGTAACATTTGAAAGAAAGTGCAGCACAGCATAACGTTTATAATGGCTACATCCTGGCAGAAAGTAGAGTTTGGACATAAACGCAAACCACTTGACCACGTTTGGAAAAATCACAAAGAATGTTAATAGTTTGTATGTTACGTCCATCATCTGAAATTTTCCTCAATCTGGACCTAAACCCCAGACAAACAATATCAGCATTATTTAAAAAGTGAGGGTAAAAACTATATGTTGTATGTTAAGTTAAAACTCAAAATGGCAAAAAAAGAAGTGGAGCGAAGAAAGAGACAGAGATGAAATAGGGAATCGGTGAAACAAGCGACAGCCGGAGAGTTTAGGGGGGGAAAAAAGAAGCAGTGCTGTACCCACAAATCTCAATCAAGTTAACCGCTGCCTTGATTGCTCGAGTGAGACTGAGCCTCGATTTGCAGCAAAACAAACACGTAAGCATGTCTTAACATAGCTGAGCCCAACCACCCCGAACCTTGCCTGGCACTCATCAAGGCTTTGGCTCAGAATAGCACTTTCTCTCCAGGGGTGTGGAAGAAGAAAGAAAGAGAGCAGGAGGAGGAGGAGGAGGAGGAGAAAGAAAGAAGGGGAAAATGGAGAAAGAAATGGCAATCAAAAGTCTTAAAAAAGGAAAGGAGACAAAGGAAGAAAGAGGAAAGTTTCACTATATAAATAAAGGAATAAAACATTACTTCCTTCTTTTACTCAAGCCTTCCTCTCTCTCCTGCTTTTTTTGTTTTTATAATAAAGTAACTCCTGCAATTTTCCGCCCGGTCGCTCCTTAATTCGAGAATTTGTTTGTTGTGCCATTGGAGGCATTGTTGATTCATGCATATTTGATTTAGAAATGTCACTCATTATATTTATTTCCTCCCCGCTTACTCTGTCTATCCATTTCTTTCCCTCTCTTTCTTCCCTATCTTGACACAGTCTGTTCACAAAAACAAACACTTACTCCTTGGTTGGCTTGTTTAATCCATTTTTTTTGTTGGATTTTATTTAATTTAACTTACTATTTCTTTTTGTTGCCTGGTGATAAAAAAAAAAACATACTTCCATACAATGTAATTTGGTTGAACACACTACAAAAAGATGGACAAGACAGTGCTTGTTGTGTGAGAAGGAGAACAAAAAATAAAGCAGGAAAAAGAAGCCCTCGACGGCAATACGCCGATCCTCTGGGTTGCCATGGTAACACAAGATTCAGATACTGTCGGACATGAGAGCGAAACACTTGAAGAGGGGAAAAAAAGGATTGAGAGGAAGAAATGTTTGATGTTTAACTGTCAAATGTATATTCAGAATGAGGACACTGATGTTTTTATTGAGCTGTAACTATTCCTTATTAAAGTTTTAGCATTTCTGTAAGGTTAGTAAAGAAATGGAGGAATAAGTGAATAAGTGAAGAGAGAGGGTTAATCATGTTGGTATAAAAAAGTGAACTGCACCTGTCAACCTTGTGCTTGGTCCCTATATGTAAAGACATTTAACCGTTTTGACTTATATTCCCATTTGCGCTACTGTCTAGTCGGCGTACAGGACCTATACTCAGACCACACAGAATCAGACGTGAGGAGCAGCCACCTCTCAACCCGTGTAAAAACTTCTATCTGGCCTTTGATCACAGTCAAGTGAAGATGAGTCTCATTTAATCCTGTTGTGTGTTCTTGTGCAGGAGAGAGCAGCAAAGGTCTGAGTGAAATGTCTGCTATCAGGAAATTTCACTCTTATGTTAAATGCCTCTATTTGTATTCAGAGTTGAGCTGCAGCGCGGCCAGAAGGATCGTTTGAGGTCTAAATTAAGGGTGCAAATGTGTGCGCGTGCGCACACACACACACACACACACACATACGCACGTCCCTGATGGCATACCAACCAATTCCCATTTTACCAGTAGATAAAGAGGCAAAACTGCAAGGTGTTAAAGAAACGAGGCACACTTCTGACCTCTCTCTCCTGTCTTTGACTATATATAATCCACACACGGAAGAAGCAAGGTGTAGAAAAAGAAGGATGAGAAGAAGATGATGGGGTGAATGAGCATCAAAGTGGTGAGAGATGGAGTAGCGGGAGAGAGAGAGATGGGCCCTGGAGAGGAGAAGGATAAGTCTAGCCTACAGGAAGAGCTGTACTTGTTGGGGCATTGAGAGCGCAACTAATGGATATGGCAGCTAGGAGAAGGATGATGAATGACTTTGCTTTGTATGTGCATGTGCGCGTGCGTGTCACTGTCAGAATGTTTACACTTTTGTGCATAGTAGTTTTGTGTGTGTGTGTGCGTGTGTGTGTGTGTGACAGTGCAGATGATGGATTCTCTAGTGGAGCATGTGGTCTGTGGTTTCTTGGGCAGACGAGGTGACAGGAGAGGTCTCTCTGTCCACATGCCACTGTCAGCCGGTCTGTCTATCCCCTTCTTTCTTCCTGCTGCCTCTCTCACTCTTCCATTCTCTCAGTCTCAACATTTGACTCTTTCCCTTTGTCATACCGCCTCTCTTTGTTCTTGCTCATGCTGGTTTGAAGCAAGCTACAACCTCCAAAGGTACGGCAACAAATATATCCACTAGCCCTGAATAGTTAGAGCACTGTGTTGCTGGAGATTTTTCAAAATATTTGAAATCTACATGCCTCATACATCATTAATCAAAATGTGGACAGACGTAGACCTTGCATGCATTCATGTTACACCTCATTTAGTACTCAAGAGTCCTCCTTTCCCAACGTTCACCGGTATTACCGCACAGTTTATATGTTTACTTGTACATCCTGCTTTTCTACGTTTTTTTTCCCTTTCGTCACTGCAGGCCTTTCCTGTTTATCCATCCGTTGCCCCTCTGGCCTCTCTCAGCTCAAAGTGTGCTAGCCAGCGCTCTCCCCATGTCTTGCAGATGGGCGCACTAATCCGCTAACATTAGCTCCGTGAGGCGTGAAGGCTGGGCCCGTGTGTTGTTTTGGATGGGCACAGAGGCTGTGGTTTATAGCATGCTAGTGTTTGGGATTCTACACAGCTCCGGTTGAGAGAAGAGATAAAGAGGAAAGTAATTGGATAAAGGTTGACCAATTAATAAAGGCCGATGATTCAGGCCAGCCAACAAAGGGGGGGGCTTTAATCTGCACAGAGATAACAGGGAGAGTCAGACCACAAACATAAGGAGATAGGGTGGCATTGTGTGTGCGTGTGTGTGTGTGTGTGTGTGATTGTACATTTATGTGTGTGAGGCATCAATCAGATAAAAGACAGGCATGACTGTCAGTCACTTGGGAGTGCAGTGGATTTACATCCATAAGTATAATGAGAAGATATGCATTTGAATGTACTTTTCTTTGCCTGTTAATGTATGCGGGTCTGTGTTTGGTGTGTACGAGAGAAAAGAAAAGAGTGGTGAAAACATTGCACGGGTGTGTGTCCGCCACTAATATCCTCGTATACACTCCAGCAGTTGACAAACACTTGTTATGCCTTGCATGTCGCCCGCTCCAGCCGCCACTCGGCACAATTGATATTAGCTTTTATGCTAATGCAGCATTTGGCTATGTAAGAACAAGGCAGTATTTCCATAGACAGTCATTCATCCCGGCCTGCTTATGGCCTTATGGGCCACGACAGAATTATTTCTGCACAGTACACAAGCTGTTGTCACCGTGCCAATAGCCACTATTACACATACAGACAGCAGACACACACAGCAGGGTGATGTGAGGAAACCCTGAGGCAAAAGCTACAGAAGGTGCGAGGGTAAAGGTGTGTGTGTAGCTGAATACAATTTGTGCCGATGTTGTTATAATTTGTGTTTGCATATGGGAGAGAATTACAAAGCTCTCACTGTGTGATCACAGCCACAGTACATGTGAAAAATAAAGGTTATATCACAAGGAACCAAAGTAGATTCGCTCAGATCTATGGATAAAAAAAAAACTACATTAAAAAAAATCTATTCTCTTGAGCATTGCATTTTGGACCACATTTATGTCAAGAAAAAAAGACATTCAATTGCATTAGGGCTATAAAAATGACAGTCGCAGTAGGTACTGCAGCTTGAATCTTACCTCAGAGATGTTGACGCGTCCCTCCTGGAAAGAGCAGTCATTGGCATTCTGGGTGCATATGTGGCGGTACTTGCACCAGTGGCATGGGAACGAGCCATTTACACAGGAAAGGCAGCTAAAACAGATAGAGATAAGATGAGACAGTTAGGGAGGTAGGGTTACGCGTTTTCTAACTCGAGTCTGAATTATTTATCTTACTGCATCCATCGCTTCATTTAACAAGGCAGTGACAGCAAAGAAAAGGGCAGAAGAAGATGGTGCCATATTGTAAAATTTACATGTGACACAAAAAAGACTGACTAAGTGTATAAGTAATAACTCATACTTTATTTGTAAAACAAACTCATAAATTGGTTAGAAGCAATTTATTTTGTTTTATTTTATTTTTCTCCATTTCATATGCTCTGTGGTTTGTGGTTTCAAAGTACAACTAGCACATAAAGAGTATGGGAAGGAATAAAAAGAAAGGAAAAGAAGCCATCAAATTGGGCTGAGATGTAAACATTTGATTTGTGATGTAGTCATATAATAGGAAGAGGATGTACTAAAATGTAAATACCTATCCCACTGTGTTCTTTTTCTCAGACTTTGAATTTGGACTTTTTCCCACCCTGTCTGGAATCCTCTATTTCCCCTCTCACCTTTCATCGCCCCATTTTCCATCCTCCCTATCAACTGTCTTAACCTCTTTCTCCCTCTCACTTCCCTCACTCACCCCACACTCATTTGTCCATTGCTTGCTGCTTCTATATGCTGAATGATCTTCCTCACAATCGGCCTACTCTCTGCATATATTTTCTCTTTTTTCCCCCCTTTCTATACCTCTGTTGTCATTCTCTCCATCCATTCAGCCTTGAGCCTTTCTTTCTGTCCCTCTCTGTCTCTGCCTCCCTCGCTCTATCCATCCCTTTCATTTGCTGCCCTCTCATTTTAAAAAGCTCTCCTCCTGTTCTTTGTCTAAAGCTCTCTTTCATCCATGGGGCTAAGAGCGCTCCACCATTTTAAATTCACCTGCTTTAGCTGAGGCGAGGTGCAGATAGACAGGCTGAAAGAGAAAGGTGGGAGAAAGAAGAGAGGGGGACAGAGAGAGAGAGAGAGAGAGAGAGAGAGAGAGAGAGAGAGAGAGAGAGAGAGAGAGGGAGGGAGAGATCAAAAGCAGGTGGATTTCCCTTAGAGAGGTTGAGACGCCAGGTATCGTGGGAGAGAGAGGGGGGGAGAAGAGGGGGTTGTAGCCCACGGGGTTCGGCGCAGGAGTCTTGCGGGAGAGGGAGAAAACATTAGGTTGGAAGTTGGGAAGTGAATACGAGTGTGTGTGTGCGTGTGTGTGTGTGTGTGTGTGTGTGTGCGTGTGTGTGTGTGAGAGAGAGAGAGAGAGTGCATTCACATCTAAGGGGACCCGTGGAGGAGAGCCAGACAAGTTCAAGTGCACAGTTTATCAACACAGCTTCTTGTTATTGGTCCCCTCTCAGCCCTCGAGAGATACAACGCTACTTGGTATCTCATTTATACGCGCAGTATTATCTAATGTAACCGTTATGAGCTTTCAAATAAAATTGTTTCATTTTATTACAAAGCTTATTGTAGTTCAGTTTCAGAATTTCTTCTGTGTTACTCATTTAGCTACCATCGTTTGTGTGAGCATATGGTTTATTGGGAATATAATAAAATACTACATTTAATACAGTTAAGGTAAGCAAGTCTAGATCCATAACAATAAAAGAGCGAGTGGAGGTGCTTAACATACAGGCTGATTTGTATTCAACCACATCTGCCAGGTGTGAATCGCTATGTGAATCTGTCTGAACTGCTATGAGCACACTCCCCGGCAAGCTCTCGGTGTTTTAACCCTGTGTAAAATGCCAACTGCCCTCCTCCTCATCCGCATGAAAAAATTAGAGCTTTAACTCTTGAGCTCCGAGATGGAGCCCGTATACGATTCCATCAAACCCTGACGTGGATTCATTTGGATCAATTAGGGCCGCTCGTTTGTTAGGTACGTGCTTTAAGCGATCGTTTCCAGCCCGGACCCCTCCTTTTGAGCGAGATCAGAGGCTGGAGCTTAATTCAATCCCACTGCCGCTTTAATTGAGCAATTTAGCATTGTGCTGAGAGAAGCTGTCCATTTAGAATGAGGGATGTGTGGCTAAGGAAATAACAGGCCTCTTAATACCACACAAGAGCAAGTAAGAGATTTGTCAATGTTGCAAGCAAATGGAAGGAAAGCGATTCGGCTACGCTAGGTTAGGTTAGCATACAGTGCATAGACTCAAGTAGCAGAACTGGGGGGGCTTTGAGCGTAATGTTTTGTCCCAAGTGAGAGGGTCAGAAACAGAAAAAGGGGTGGTCGATGCTGAACAAAAGGAGCAGACGACATTATGATGCAAGACAAATGAACACGTGGCAAGTTAGCCGAGCTCATTGTGCAGCTTGCTGGTGTTTGTCAGCTCGGCAACAATCACCATTTTGAATCTCAAAGAGTCTTTTTTTGTGTTGGGGGGCCCACCAATGGATCGGTGCTCATCAAAATACAGTATGACCCCAACTTAACACAGCAGGTAACCGGACCCAAACAGCGACTGGTACAATGTATAGTTAGTAGCTCACACCCAAACAACCGCCAGTACATCTGTCGCTAAGCCCTGATAATAATGATTTTTATCTGGACTTTAATCTTTTATTCATGTCAAATCAACCTTGTTAGTGTAGCAGTGACTTTGAAATAACGAGCAAAATGTCAGCAGGTAACCACTGCCAACTTTCTGTGACTTTTATGTTTACGCCCCTTTGGATGAAAAAAAAAAAAAAAAAAAAAGATGGTGCCGTTATGTGTGCCACCCAAGGCCAGCAGTAGGCCATGTCTGACAACCCCCTACTGCTCGCTCTTTGGTTCATCGAAGTTATCAGGGCCCCCATGTCACGAACTGCCTTAGGTTCTCAAAGCCTCTCTTTCAGGCTGGGCGCAAACCTTTTTAAAGAAAAGCCCACCCAGGGCCATTTGGGGACGTTCGATAATTCTTTTTTCTCTTGTCCAGGGGTGGGCTCCCATTTTCAGACCCCCCAGTATCACCTTATTTCTCCTTCCTGTCACTCGCCATCGCCCTTAGCCACTCAGAAGCTTTGAACGGCTGCAGACACGCTCCCCGTATGGCCACGCTCATAATGCTAATTTAATCCGTTCATATTCAGATGCTAATCGAGCTATGCTAGCTTTGGAGTGGTAGTGTTTTTACCAGGGCCTGACACAATAGGCTGTGATTTCCTCCCTCTCTCCTTTCCCCGGTCAGTTTGGAGTGCTAAATACAATTTGCTCTCCTGGTGAGTTTCATTTGACACTCCTGCACTTGGCAAAATGAGTTATTTATTGGCTACTATTAATTTCAAAGGAGAGGAGGTGAATAATTTAATGGTCCTCTATAATAGTCTATCCTATCATTACTGGATCCCTTTCAAATTTGAGGGGGGTTGATAAAACACAGAGGGACTAGTTTTCATGCAAATAATATGATTAATGCATGTCTTAAGTTTACATATAAATTGTGCAATCTGACTGCCAATCACAGGGCCATAATTTTTTGGAAAACAAAATGCTTAAAATGTATTGCATAACTCTTTCAAATCTTTTCAACTGCACACATTTTATCAGTTTTTCTATGAAGCTTTTCACATTCTTCTTCAGAACAAACTGTCTATGATATTCAATACACTTTTTCTTCCAATTACTCTAAGTGCACCCTCAATCACACAACAAATGACCCAGTCAATGCCCGAGCCACATTAACCAAAGCGGGAAAAGGTGCTTCATACAGCCTTATACAGACAGTTAAACCCCAATTCATTGCCAGACTATCCTCCCTATCTTTAATAAATGGGGGGCTGTGGAATGAGAAAAAGCGTACGGAAATATTTAATTAAGGAGCAATCATGGCCGTGGGTGATTTTCTATTTCAATCTCGGCAACCCTTAAACTGAAACAGTGGGAATTCTAATTAGATTAATACCACTATGCAAATTTATGGCATTTTTGAAAAGGCAAGGGCCACGACGTAATCAGTTGAGTAAATAAGCGGGAGGGGTGTGTGTTTTTTGGGGATGGGGGTTGGATGTCAATATGTGAGTGTAATCATCAAATTAAATCGAATCAAGTTCATTTATATAGCACATTTAAAACAACCGGAGTTGACCAAAGTGCTGTAAACTATTAAGAAACATGATGGAGCAATTCCATAAGGTAGTTTTAATGTTAGCCGTATACAGAAACACCAGCGTACAGTATGAGACTGCAAAAACAGATACGAGGGTAATCATGAAGACACAGTCGATGAGTATCGTCTCGGGTTGGCATTGTGTTTCTGTATGTTTTGAGAATGTCAGCATCCTTCAGTGTGTAAAAGCCTGCAGTATTTTGAGTATAAGCCCATTAGAGGAAATCTTAGCTCTGTAAAGAATGACCAAGCATTCTGGAAACAGGGCCTTGCATGTGGCTCTGTGGGCCTGAAGTCATTACGCCAACGACATTACCAGTCTGATCTCATCAGATGCCACACGCTGACGTCCGGGGGGCACAGCGGGTATGCGGCACTGGCTACCAGCTCCAAATGGGATTCTTATCTCAGCATCTCTCTCGTCTCGCTATCAGAGGCACTGCTGAAGATGCAACGTGCCACATCTGTAACTTCATTAAATGTGTCCATTACATCACTCGGAGGCAGTATTAGATCAGGGAGTGGATTTAATCAGAGTTCATTGGGGTAATATCTTCAAATGGGCGACCCTCTTGTCTGCGTCACTTCCCATACATTTCTTGCACTTGTGAGATCATTTCTATATTAGGATCTTCAATGTGACATCACAAACTAATACATCCATTAGGAGTATATGTTACACCTTTAATTGGGTGTTTTCTATTTTAACATGAAGCAATTTGTACTCACAGGATTTAGAGATGTACCCTGGACAGTAAAAGGCACTGGGAATTAGAGCAAACATCGCAGGGTCCTTATGGGAAATGAATTAACTGTGAGTTGACATTGTAAACCACCACACCCTTAACCAGCTCAGCTAATCATCGTTGTTGTGGCAGGGGATTTTCTGTACGAGGGCAGGGAGGCGGGGGTAGCTGGGTTAAAGGTCACAGTAACGGATTAGGTGTCCCGAGACATTCAGGGCTTCAATGAGCTGGAGTTGGCAGAGCGGAGAGAGGTGTGGCTGTGCATGTCTATGTGTATGTGCGTGTGTGTTTGCGGTCAATCCTCGAAGGAGGCTCATCTAACATCCAGTGGGAAGCCAGGATGGAGCCCTGCGGTACCCCAGGGGCCACCGAGCCATCTGCTGCCCCGAGGCTAATACCCCAGCAGACGCTTCAGCCTCCCCTGGATCAGCCATAGATGGACAGGAGGGAGGGTATCATGCAAGGCGGGGTGGAGGCATTGGAGGATTCTTTTACCCTGGCAGGGTGCGTCGGGCTCGTGGAAGGACTGACCTAGGGGTGTGGCTCAATGGGTGGTAGAGATTTTCAGCAGAAGGTGGATTAGGAGAGGCAGTGAACTGGGATTGGGCAGATAGTTGAGGGCATCTGGAGTGTGAAGGAGACTAAGTCATCGGGAACGGCACAAGACTGTCTTCACCATATTACAGTATTACTTTACTTATTCTCTTTCTTGTGTAAATAAGTATCAAACCGAGTATCTGAGTGCTATAAAAAGCTAGAAGTATTTGTTTTATCAAGTGGGGAAGAGCCATAATTGACGTTAGAGTCTGTTTGTGGGAGGCATTACAGCAGACCATCGCATAATGAATTAATCATTGAAGTATCATTAGTGTGTGTCGTAGGTTATGATAATAAGACCAGAATTACCATCTCATATCCCAATCATTTCTCATATACAGCACGTTCGATTTTTCACTCCGATGGTAACACAAGCCTCCTGTGGAGGTCGGAGGGGGGAGGGATATTTATGTGTGTCTAACTGTATCTCTCATGGCCAGTAACATGAGACAGCTCCTCGGGAGACTCGACAGAGACCATCTCTCTGTCAAGAGGGAAAACACTATACAAGACAGAAAATAAGCAAATGACTATCAAATACATCCAGAAATATTCAATAATTTTAACTTACGACTGGTGGACGCTGCAGTTGTAGAAGACGAAGTCAACGCTGGCAAACTTCTTGCCAGTCTCCTTGGATTTCAGATAGAGCTTCACCACCCGCTTGTCACCTGCACCAAACAGATATATGGAAATTAATATATTGAGAATAATACACTTCTCTAACTCTCTTAAGTTTTAGAGAAAATAATGACCAAACAGCTCAAAAAGCACACCTAACAATTTCATATAATCACAGGGAATAAATCTGACACAAAGTCACACCTCAAATTTAAATTCCACTTGTGTGACCTCAGCAGACAACACGCACACACAAAGAAATACTGTAGCTTAGCAACATGCCGCTCATGTCACACCCACAGTGGGGTGGCATTAAAAATAGCAGAACCAATCAGTGTTTCGATGCCAGAGCTGATGAGAACTCGTAATGGGGCATAATGGGCTCACAGTTGAAGAACTACTGAGATGTCGCTTTGAGGAAACTTGGAGCGCTCTATCTGACATGTTTTCAACTCTTTGAATGCGGATACCAAACAAGTTTTTATCGTCTTTGTGGCTTGACAGAATTGGACATGAAACAGGTGCATAATATCTGCACAAAAAAAAGAACAAAGAAAAAGGATGCAGATATTTTTAAATATAACGATAAACCACGGTGAAGTCACTGCTTTGAAAAGAAGTTAGGAGCATAACCAGCGTCGGTTAGATACAAAGAAATAAATAAAATGAAACTGACAACGGTGCATAATGCATGATAATGGGAATTCAGAAACAGTTCTATTTTCAGTAGATAAATGTAGACTTGTGTTTGGGGCTTTGAAAGGAAATGGGCGAGCGTTATTGGAGGTGACATGGTATTCTGAATATAGATGCACTAAGCAAATCATCTGGTAAGATTAAAATTCTGTTCTGGTCAATGCACAGCTTTACTCTTCTCCAATCCTAATGTACAAAAAGACGCCTTAGGAGGAGACACATCAGTCCGTGGTGATGAACATACAGTGCTATAGCACAAACAAGGGGGAAGGAATGATGACATAAGACGGAAGTATGAAGAGAAAAACATAAAACGTGTCCAATGGAATAAGGAGTACCAACATATAAGGAGTTCATTACTAAATTCCTCACATATATCACTAAAACGCCCTGTATCCACACCCCATCTGTCCACTGCCACCGCCCAGTGACTTCACTACCCCGATGACGTGCTGACCTTTGTTCCGTGTGATTGGGATGACGTCCCGGACGGAGGGAGACATGCAGAAGATGTGTCCACCCTGGATCCGTCCCTCCGTCTCTACGTAGTCCTCGAAGGAGCAGTTGACCCCCGCTGACAGATCGGGCACATTACGAGCCTGGAGGACCAGCTAGAGTGAGAAAAAGAGGGACAATCGGTACAAGATCAATGGAAGGACATGGTGTACATGGATTGTTATAAAATATGACATGAGGGTTAATGGGTGTTGGAGAAGAGGGGGAGTGAAGCGTGGGTCTGTGTATGTGACAGCAGCCGGAATAAGGGCGGGTGTATGCATGTGTGCGTCAGTCGGAGCGGCTATTACAGCAAGGTTAATGTGTACGTGTTAATGTGCAGAGAGAAAGTGAGGCAAACTGTCATCAGTCAAATCTATGTGGTTACATTGAGAAGCTACTGACAGAATGAGAGCTCTCGTACACACACACACACACACACACAAACACGATTACAGATTTTTAAGATATAAAAGGGCAAGATGGAATAAAGCAAATTAAATCTACATGTATGTAGTTAAGTTGCATCCTTGGTGTCAGATTCTGTGACTTTTACATGACAAGGTCATTGCCAATTGTGGTAAGAAATGACACGGGCTGGAGGAAAAACAATATCCACCAGTTACATTGTGTGATCTGTCTGTCGTTATTAATCTTTTTCTGTAATGATTTTCCCTGTTGTACTGGTTTGTTAATGGAGGTGTTTTAATTATGAAAATTAAGAGAAAACCTGCTCCACTCCATTGTAGTTTCTTTCTACTATGGCAAAACTCGGTGCAGCATACTTTTTTCTTACACTAAGCAGGTGGAAATTAATAATGGCACCACTGTGTTGTTGTTAGAACGGGTCAAAGCCATTTTAAGTGGACACAACCTGAAGTAAATTCCTGTCCAGACCAGTGGTTCTCAAACTTTTTGGTGTCAAGGACCACTAAATTAATACACATCAGGCTATGGACCCATATTTGATAAGATGTAGTCTCTGGGATCCCCCGTCTGATCAGATTGAGTTATTCCATACTGTCTATACTGTATATTGGCAGATTATACGTTTGTGTGAGTGTAAAACCTATTAACAGAATAGTCATTCTTATACATTCTCTCATTGGGCTAACTTCTAGTCAATGAATTAATAGTGAAATTAAAATATATTCCCCATTTTCTGGGGACCCCTGGAACCCCCTCAAGGACCACTGGTCGAGACTACTCATGTTTTGTCTGTTTATAATTCTGTTACTGTTTGTAATTTCCTCTACATAAGAAGACATACCTGGACTTCAGACATGGTGACAGAGATATTTCTTGGCTGAACGGTGAGCTCCACACACTGCCTCTGGTCGGAGGCAAACCTCTGAGGCTCTCCTGCTCGTTCACAGCGGTCCTTGCGTGAACAACTGGGGAGCAGACAAAGAGAGGATACAGGAAAAGAAAGAGAGAGTGCAATGATAAGGGAATGATGAGAAGAGAGGGAAGGAGAAAAGGAGGGAACAAACAAACGAGTGAGACAAGAGGTGAGAGGAGGAGAGAAGAGACAGAGGATATGAGCAACTGTTAAGCTAATATGACAATCATATTAAGATGACAAACATGCACAGCCATCACCGTCACACAGAAATGGGAGCAATAATAGAAGACAAATAGGCTAATAGCTTCCCCCCGCCATTACTGTAGGCCTTTATATCATTACCTTATTGGCCCTGACATTTGTGCAAGAACCGCTAAGCTATATGAACATCCAGTCCCCCCTCGTCTTTTCAGTTTACAGCCCCACCCAATTCAAACTTCTTGGATGATATACAGCCAATCATTAAAGTTTCCCTGAACCGTAAAAATGATACAATTCCTACCAGCCGCATATCAATGGGGTCAGCAATTTCCCCTGCTTATTACGAGCCAACTGATCGTGCTAAAAATCAGCATACAGCCCCATATTGTAGCGGTTTTACTATTAGCTATTCATAATGCATTAGCTATCACTTCACCTTCGCGCTAACAACAACTGGTCCCGGTGGTGAGAGGGAAAGTGCTGATGTGGCACTCTGCGAGGCCTTAACAATAAGAGGGAGGCAGAAAAAAATGCTAACTGCCTCCTCTACGCAGCAGCCCCCCATCCCCTCGTTTAGTTAGCCTTCACTCGCGCTCAGCAAGAAAAAGCTGTCGCCAACCACTCCCCCGGGAGTCACACACACACACACACACACACACACACACACACACACACACACACACACACACACACACTTGCTGCACAGGCATGAGCAGAGATGCACAAAGGTATGTACACGTTTTCTCATTATGGACCTCTTTTCCTTCTACTGCTCCTCTGGTGTGTGACTGTGTGAATTCGTGTGAATGAAGTGTGCTCATTTGTCTAGAAACACCTGCATATATATGTGTGTGTGTGTGTGTGTGTGTGTGTGTGTGTGTGTGTGTGTGTGTGTGTGTGTGTGTGTGTGTGTGTGAGTGTATGTGTGTGTATGTGTGTGTGTGTGTGTATTCCCCATTCAATTCCACTGTTGATTGAAACTA
Organism: Dicentrarchus labrax; assembly: GCF_905237075.1. Classification (NCBI taxonomy): domain Eukaryota; kingdom Metazoa; phylum Chordata; class Actinopteri; family Moronidae; genus Dicentrarchus; species Dicentrarchus labrax. The sequence goes on from NW_026136711.1 coordinate 15,175,760, forward strand.
CCATGGCTCTTAATAAGATGTGGCTAAAAGCACCAGAGGGCTAAAACGAGGCTTATGAATATTTTGCCTATTAATACTTGCCCATATTGTCTGCAAGGGCCTCGGCCAGATTTGCTAACACTATCAGGTAGGAAATGAGCGAGCTGCATTCAAGACACAAGTTCAAAAATGTGCCCAAATGGAAGGTTATCATTGGTTCAAGTCCATCATGATTGTGTGTATAATTTCAAAATGTGTGTGTGTTTGCTGAAATGGAGACACACAGGTTGTGTGTGTGCCTTGAGGAAAGACAGGTTGGTGTTTTGTAGGTTTAATTAAGGCACTAAGGGATGGCATTGTGCCAAATGCTTGAGGTGTTCCAAATGTGGTTTAACATCCTGTCACCTTTCAGTAACATGTAACTGTTCTCACACTCTCCTGTATCCACACACACACGCCCTCAAGTCAAAGGGAGGAAATGGAGAGATTGTATACAGACACAGTGATACTGTGTATCACCACATTTGTGAGTGATTAGATTTATATTCTAAACATATAACCACAAATCTCCCCTCTCACTGTTACATATCAAACCTTAAACAGTAATCTTAAAGAGCCAGTACATAAACCAAATCCTAACACATGAAGTGACTAATCCTTAATCTGTTGCCAAAACGTTCCCAAGTATTAAAAGGTACACGTGTAGTAAACCATGCTCACAACTCACACATAAAAACAGGCTAAATACCACCAAGACAAATGGAAGTGTCAGTGATGCAGGCTGCCAAGCTATGTTGTTATTTATGCGCTACTAGCAGGTTGAGCTGGCTGACAGACGTGTATGGGATAAATGTATCTCTACTGGCAGGCAGCTTTCAAGTTGTTAGACGTCTTATATGAATCACAATTACGTGAATAATTAATAGGTGTTGGAGGCATTTTACTTAAGTTATTACTGGGTGTTAAAAATAGTTTTGAGGTCAACACAGGCCACATTAAAGGCAGCACCTGGCTGACTCTCATCCTAATTCTCTCTTCTGTGTGCAGTGTTTATTAGGTGTGATAGTTTTATACATGCCAACCTCTCTAAGGTTTCACTGAGTCATTGTACAACTGTTCACCGTCCAGTTGAGAATTTACACGTAGTAAACAAACTTGTTTTATGTGTTTGATCCAGAGAGTTGTCAGCGAAATTTAATTTTAGAAAATGGTAGTTCTGAATATAATGCCTTGCTAAGATTTTTAAATCTTTAGATTACATCAAAAATTTAAGTAACTACAGACATCTTTAAACATGTAGACACCTCAAGACCACAAACTCTTAAAAGGAAAATTCTTGCCATTGATGGGAGATTGTGGTCTTGTGTTTTTAAAGACTTGTGATGCTCATTTCTAGCTGTACAGTAACCCTTACAATCAAAAAACATATATGTATTGAAAAAGTGCAAACTGAACCAATTCAGTGTGAGTAAAGTAAATGTGGTCACTGATACCATCATCAGTTCAAGCCTTAATATTCTAAATTTCAGTAGATCATTACCCAAATATAACCACTGGAATCAATATGAATTATATTTTAGGGTGTTTTTTCCTTTAAAACACCAATAACTGTAATCTCTGTGGTGGCAAAAGGCTCCTGAGCTTAATGTGTAACTATTCAGGCGGGTGCTTCTACTTGAACATGATCAGCTGAAACGCATCTAAAACACTTCTGTCACAATGATCTACGATACAATGCAATGCATGCTACATGTGAGGGCCACCAGGGTGAAGTGTGTTAATGTGTGCGTGAGTGTGTGTGGTACTCACACATTGTGGAGGACACACCATCCACAGTGAGGGTCTCTGGAGCCCAAACACTCCCCACAAGTGGTGTACTGCTCGCAGCTCTCCACTGGAACTCTCACCACCTAGGGAGACAGAGAGAGAGAGAGAGGGAGACAGAGAGAGAGAGAGAGAGAGAAAGACAGATAGAGAGAGAGAGAGAGCAGGGAGGTGACGAAGAAATAATTAGTATCCTTGTTGTAATCAAAATCATAAGATGATATATTCGGCTGGATAGAGATGAGCATTTGACAGCTTATCAGACGGATTCAATTCAACAAACAGTCGTGTGTTTTTGTGTGTGTGTGTGTGTGTGTGTGTGTGTGTGTGTGTGTGTGTGTGTGTGTGTGTACGTTCCTGAGATTGAGAGAGAGGTGTGAGTCTCTCTCTATGTGTGTGTGTGTGTGTGTGTGTGTGTGTGTGTGTGTGTGTGTTTTGGTGAGCGATTCCGGTCCAGCGGTGTGTGACAGCCTCTGGTGGAGCGTGTACAGGAGAGGCCTCGCAAAGCATGCTGGGACACCTGACAGGTGGCCGAGGCAACAGTGCTGTGATTGACAGATGACCTCAAAAACCAATGGGAGGCAGAGGAGCAGAAGGACAGACCCCCAGTGTGTGTGTGTGTGTGTGTGTGTGTGTGTGTGTGTGTGTACATGTATGAGAGACAGAGCAACAACACCTTAGTGCATCTATGTGACAAGACTGTGTGTGTGTGTGTGTGTGTGTGTGTGTGTGTGTGTGTGTGTGCGCGCGCGTGTGTGTGTGTGTGTGTGTGTGTTTCAGCCATTAACAGCCATACTGGATGTACGAGCTTGATGACAGGCTACAGATGTTGCTTAAGAAACAAGATCAAGTGTTCAAGTTAGCCCTCCACTCTTGTTAAAGGTGATGACAGATGGTTCACAACATGGCCCCAATGGGTCTGAAAGTGTGTGTGTCTTTCAAGATATTCACGAAAGCTTTGAGTGTGTTTAAGTGTGTGACAGACAGATTGCTAGCATATGTGCAGAGTGCTTGCGCGTCAGTCGGTGTACATGTGCTGAAAGTGTCAGCGCCACATTCAACTTCTCTTCACCAACGGGCCCCCAGTTGATGAGTCCATTGATCCCCCTTTCATGGTGTGTGTGTGTGTGTGTGTGTGTGTGTGTGTGTGTGTGTGTGTGTGCGTGTGTGTGTGCGTACATGTATCAAATTGCCACTGCAGACTAGTTTTAAATCGTGCAGCAGAGAGTGAGCCGGCTGATCAGTAAGTAACAGCATTTAACAACCCTACCTATGGGTAACACTATTATAGCGTCACACACATACAAGGAGAGATTTAACCATGAGAACCCCATCCAAGTGGTATGTGGGGACTAAAGTAGTGTCTGGCCCAGTGAGAGTTTTTTTATGAGGTATGGATGGGAGGTGGGAGACGGAGAGATGTATGGAGGGATAAGAGAAAAGAAAAACATATGGCAGAAAGAGAGCAGAGGCCTGAGGTAAGAGATAAAGCTGGTTAGCTGCAGGATGGAAACCAGGCAGACAAAGGAACGCAGCACTGACATATTAAACTGGGGCCGGGATTCCACTGTGAGCTTTAAGTACAACAAAGATATGAGATAGATATGACATGATGGAACTCATTTATGCTCTGAAATGTCTTGTCTTGTATCAGACTGGCTGTGGGGCTTTTTGACGGAACAATACTTCTCAAGCAGAGGGCAGACAGACAAAAACACTTGACACTGTGTGCAACTAATCCTCCTTTATCTTTCCTTTCTCTATTCCCTTCGCCCACTGTATACATTTAGTTATTCCCATTACTGTCTATGTTCCCTCTGCTTGTTTCTCTGCCCCACTCTCTGCAAGATTCATCCTTCTCTGAAACATCTAATTTTTTCTTTCTACAGACTGAAACATGCGGTAACTACTCCAATTTAAAGCCAATACAGACCTCAGTACAGTAGCTTTCTAGCTGGCTAGCTTCCCAGAGAGAGAAAGACAAATGAAATGATGCAAACGAGCAATAGTGGGGGAGAGAGGGAGGTGGTCATCTACTGGAAGTGCTGGCTGGCTGGATGAATAAAAGGGAAAGAGAGGTGTAATGGAAGACACACACGGGGCGAATCAGCGAGGACATTGTGCTGAGTAGATGGGATATGGTGGCAGACGGCTGCTATGTGTCATTGTCAGAATGAGTGTTTCCATCTGAAAGGAGAGCTGAAAGAAGGATGGAACAAGGGATTGGTGTGTCTTAGATAATAAAGGGATGACAGAGGGAAAAAAGGAGTGTGAATGAATGAGCAGATAATGGATAAATGGATGAGGGAAAAGCAGCTATAGTTGAAGATATGTGATTGGACACCTTTGGGAGAAAGAAATCATCACAGGATGTCTTTCACATAGTTTATGATTTAACAAAAGAAAAAACAGAAAATGGAGAGGAGAAAGAACGGCCTGTTCCTCATATCATCATGTACGCGAACCAATTCTCCCTCTCTACTCCATAAATCATTATGACTGTGATTAAGGACAATTGTCCACATAAATCACTGTAAGACTATGAGTCCCTTGGTGAGCAAGCATAACCCTATCACTGCCCTGTGTAATGATAGATATGGCCTATTGTTAACAATTGTTCCTGTATGAGTAGTAGTGAAGACACTATGGGTTCTATTCAGTGGGAGTGGCACAGAGCTGTTGATGTGGTAGGGGGCTATGATGGTTGTTTTTCCCAGTGGGGATATAAAATGCTTTACTGGAGCCGGGAATGTAGTTGTATAACTGCATGTAGATCCAAAAAATGTGTGCCTGCGTGTGTGTTGGGAATACCGCTTTACCCACAGACACACATTTACGCACTCTCTCGCAGTCTCCCTCTTTCTGTCTCTCTCGATGGCTCTTTTAATGAAAGCCAATTCCCGACAGCGTGCCACATTACTCCTTTAAATGACCTTATAAACCAAGCCCGCCATCTCCTCTCTCTTGCCGTCTCCTTATTTACAATAGCATCCGCCACTGTAACTCAATTCTCCGTCCTCGCTCCCTCTCTTACGCTCTTGTCAGCCCTCTACCCTGACCATATCGCAATGCCATGACATCTCCTTTCTGCTATAAACTTTCCACCTTTCCTCTCCAATCTGTTTTTACAGAGCGCTATCACCTGCCTTTAAACATCCAGCTAACAGGCTTTGCGACGGTCACCCCCAAAACCCGAAGGACCTGTAAAGCTTTCAGCGCAGCTTTTCATTGGTTGTTAAATCTACAGACATAAAAGGATCTGCCTTGTTGCGGCTTCTTTTTTTTAACATTCAAACACAAGGGGAGTCTATAGTAGAGGAGAAGAGGAGGAGGGGGCGTAGCAGAGATGTCTACTAGTAGAGAGCTTCTTCTCTGGGTTACGCTGTCTGGGAGCCAAGAGGAAAAAATCTGAGTTTATTTCAGTTATTTTTAGATATCTGCATGAGACTCTGCATCATAAATTAGTAACGCCCGAGCCTCCTTGAGCAACTACCACACAACCTCTTGTGCTTAACACTTAACCTCATATGGCTCTAATCCCGCAGCTCAGGGATCAGAACATTTTAGGTCAAAGTGCGGGACGTCAATTTAAGGAGAGAGCAGTCATACAGTCAGCTTTCCATAAATACATTTAAGAAAAGTGAATGTCACGTGTTCAGTTTCCAGAGAAAAATTCTCAGAAATCTCATAAACTTGTGGCTCTTTTATTGCTCTTCTCCTTTCATCCAAACCTTGCTCTGTAATCTTAACTAGCCGTGGCTAAGCATAAAAAGAAATTTGGAGGAAAGGAGTCCAATTTAAGCAAAAAAATGAAATACAAAATACATTTTTCTTCTCATTTAAGCAGCAGCTGACAAAAGGAGCAGACAGCAGGGGGAAGAGGAGGAGGAGGAAGAAAATTAGGAGAGGTTATCACCTGTTATCATCCCTCCATCGTCTACTCTCTGCAAACTAACATTAACTGCACCTGCATTATTTCAGTAACCGCAAATTATCTTCCATCTTTCTTGTGGTTTAATCTGTGCTGGCAGTGAACAGCCATGTGCATGAAAAAAAAGATCTATATCTACCAACATGGCTACTGAATGCCACAGACGACAGGGAAATGAAAATAAAAAGACAGACACGACTGGGTGCAATTGTAGCCCTAACATGTTCTGTGGCTGTCATTACTGTAATTCATGTTGTCACCTCCCGCCTTGGCATCTGTGTGTCAAGCCTGCAATGGATCATTAGAAATGGGAGTTCCAACCACCCCTGGTAGCTTTTCCGGCAATCCCTTAGGCGTGGTGCAGAAACATGGCTCTCAACAGGGTGTCCATGTAAGTGAGCTAGTTCTACCAGCGCTGGAATACCTGCACAGGGGGGTCGAGTAGGGGAGAGGGGGGGTGTTGTATCAAAGGCTAGGTTAGCATGTGTGCATTGACTGGATTGTAAGGGGCTTACGAGATCAATGGCTGGCTAGGAGCTCGATGTGTTGACTGATTGGAGATAAGCAGCAAAGCAAACAAGACTGGGAGAATTTGGCACTGAACAGGGAGGAGAGGGTGCTGAGGGATGAGGAAAGAGAGGGAGGATGGGTAAAGGTTGGGTAGTAGGAGAAATGACAAGTGAGAAACAGCAATCATATCATTGTTCCATAAAAAAAAAATAAAAAATCTGCTGTCACATTGCTGAATGATGTCCAAATGCTAAATCTCTGTTACACTGCAGAGAGATGTTATTGACAGATCTGACCATTGTGGTCAACTCAAATTGTTTGCTGCAGACCTGTTTTAGTGAATTGCATCTGTATGTGTCTCAGTGGAAGAAAATAGTCCCCACTGAGAGAGCTGTAATCTGTTGTTTTCTCTCTCAAAACTCACTCCCTGCAGTATTTTTTTTTATTTTTGCGCCCACTGCCCTTCCTTCCTCCCTTGCTATCTTTATCTCTCTCATACTGTATTTTGTCTGCTGTTTCTCCCTCCCGATCAGCACTCCTTCTCTTTCGCCGCTTTAATTTATCTTTTTATCCTCTTTCTCCTGAGCTGGGCTCAATTATTCATCCGCTTCACTGTTTTTCCTCTTCTGAAATACCATTTTGATCTCTTCTTCTATTCTCCATCCTGGTGGAAACAAGAGGCGGATCAAACAACTTATTTATTTGTCATTTGTGCGTGCACATATTGTGAGTTCAAGGCCAATAAAGATGACAACTAAAATTCCCTTCTCTTAGGCTATGAGACAACATATATCCATTATACACACACAGGGTATACACAATAAGATCGCCCTGCAGCTGCAAGGGTGCTTTCTCAGAGTGTGTGTGTGTGTGTGTGTGTGTGTGTGTGTGTGTGTGTGTGTGTGTGTGTGTGTGTGTGTGTGTGTGTGTGTGTGTGAGCACCTCCAAACTAATATAGAAGAACCTTCATATAAAATAGTAGGAAAACTTTTAAACAGAGTTGTCCTTGATAATGTCAGATAATGATGATTTAAAGGTCCAGTGTGTAACATTTAGGGTCTATTGGTAGAAATGGAATATTTGGTGTGTGTGTGTGTGTGTGTGTGTGTGTGTGTGTGTGTGTGTGTGTGTTAGAATGGGTCGTTTCTCTATAGAGGGAGCAGATCCTCTTCTATGTGGTTGCCATCCTGAACTACCGTGTTTTACAGAAACCCAGAATGAACAAACCACTCACTAGATAGGAGCGTTTTGCATTTTCCTACACACTTGGAAGGGGAGGGTGAGGTGAGTTGGTTGCAATCTGCAGCTACACCTCTAAATGTCACTAAATACTACGAACTGTACCTTTAACTAGTAAAGCTAAAGCACCTGCTAAATTAAAGAAAGAAATGTCTCAAAAACACAAATGGCTTGATCTTTGAAGAATGGGTTACCTGAAATAAGAGCAAGAGTAAAGCAACAGTTAGGACTGGCTACACTAACAAAATAAAGAGAAAACCTAGAGTGAGTAAAAAAGTAAGACAAACCCAACTATAGAATATGAGACATCATCACTCTTCATCGCCATCCTCATCACATGGACATTTCCATTAACTCTTCCAAAAAGAGCTCATTTCAAACTATAGGTCAATACACTCTCTCACTCTTTGTGTAGCCATGTGTCTGTAATACTGTGAGAGCGAGACTGAAAGAGAGAACAACAAAGTGGAATGAGAGAGCAAAAGAAGAAAATTCAGACAGAGACAAAGGATCAGACGGAGATTGAAAAACTGCAGAAAACAAAGAATTGGAACATAGAGACTATAGAGAGAGAGAAAAGGAGAGAAAGAGGTAAATGTGACCGGCTAAGGTAGACAGGCCTAGGGGTCTTCTAATTAAGTGAGGATGGGAGAGGCCGGCGGCCTGGTAAATGACTCTGTCACTTTAGTAAATGGACTTGGTGAGGAGTGAGGAGCCACACAGCTGGCATTTCCATTAGCACTGCCAAGCGACCCACCACCATATACACAGACAGAGAGAAGCAGAAGAGAGAAAGAGGGGGGAAAAAAAGAGGACAAATGCTGCTTTTCTTTATTTCCTCTCACAGGATATACTGTGTGGAAGTCATTCCTGGTAGGTGTGTAGATGAATAGTTATTGTGGAGAGCTGGCAAAGAACTGAGCAGAATAAACAAAATCAGTCTGTTTGACTTTGTGCTAATATGTTTGCTGTCATTCAAAATTACTGCCAGCAAGTTTTACAGGAGCTTTTGAAATATCACAATGGCTGGATTGCAAATGAGAGAGAACTGGCTGAAACAACTCAATATGCATTTTAACAAAGCTAAAACATACCCAAAGACGTGAAAACAGTCAGATCTGATCAGTAATTCTGCTGGTTTTATTATGTTATACGCCTTATTTCTTTATTGCACCAAAGAAAGAAAATATTATGGACTAGTTATTAGTGCGGAAACAATCAGTCAACTAATGAATAAGACAAAATTAAAGGGGTAGACAGCCATTTAGTACTGCAGAATGGTCAAAATTGATGCACCAGAGGAAGAGACGTCCTGACTTTTAGTCTCTAGTATGGATCAGCAGCGACCTTTTCTGATAAATACCCAAGGATTTCACGCTGTGTGCTTCCAGTTTGTAACGTAGGCTTTCTGTGAGAAAATCTAAGTATCTGAGCGCAAGTAAAGATACCCCCCGATGCCATCATCAGGGTTATTTTCTCATATTTGACGGTGTAAAGAAAATACAAGCCATTTGTTTTCACAGGCTCAGTTGTACTCCTCAAGTGGTCTTCAAGTTTCAAATTGGGCGAGTGCCCCTTTAATTTAGCAAGCAAAAAACGACAAACATTTGCCTGATCCAGCTCCTCAAATGTGAGCATTCGCTGCCTTTCTCATTGTTAAATGAATCTCTCACAAGCAACTGGAAATGCGTGATGTACCTTTTTCACAAGTGGAAAGATTAATCACATTTTTTTAAACAAATTAATCAATAATGGAAGTAATCATAAGTTACAGCAACAATTATCACACACAAATGTCTTAATCTGTTTTAAAACTGTTTTAATCATTATCGTGTCCCCATTTGTTTTTTGTAATTTCTGAAAGTGAACACCCCAATACTTCATAACTGGGTCTGATGAGGCCTGCTGTGCATGAATTTGAAAAGAACTCAAAACAATTCCCTGTGCTGTCATGCAGGAGTGACACTCAATTGTTCTAACAAGTGTGGCTTGTGGCTAAGGCACGAGACAGAATACAGTGATGTGCCACTCGGAGCATCTCCGCGGGCCACGCCAGCTTTTGATTGGCCTCATCCAGTGACAATCAGTCAGAGCCACCTCTTTCCGCCCCAATCACTGTCAAGCAACAGGAGGACCAATTGTAAAGTTGCTTGATAGTGATTGAGAAGAAAGGGGAAGAGGGGGAGATGGAAAGAGAGAGAAACCATTAACCTCCCCATCTATCTCCTCCTCTTTTCTAACCCTATCAGTCTGCTCTATCACGCCATCCTTTGGGAAAAGACGGGAGAGTAAAACAGAGAGAGATGAGAGAAAGACAGAGCTATCTAGTGACAGCTAGACTTCCATTAGGACTGATAGCATCACGCCCAAGACAAGTGTCTGAGCACACTTTTCTGATGGGGCACGCACACACTCAGTCAAGTACACACTTTTTTTTTTTTTTTTTTTTTAAAAGGGGAAAACCACAAGAGGAGAATGATACGACAGGAAAGAGGGAAGTGAGAGAAAAGGCAGGAAACGTGATTAAGAGAAAAAGAGTCAAGTTTGAGATATTTAAGGGACATGGAAACCGTCCCTCTAATGAAGGGATCTTGGTCATCTCCTCAAATATCTGCCACAGTTAGAAGGAAATCGGAAAAAACAAACCCCAGAGACAAATGGTGCTTTCTTTTCTTTCATTGTATCACAGAACGCAGGGAAGTAGGGATGCATTTAAATCTAGTGTGTAACGTTTAGGTGGATCTATTGGCAGCAGCATAATATTCATAAAAATGTATTCGCAACTTCACCGCTAGATGCCACTGAAACCTAGACTGGTCCTTTAACAACTGTTGTTATTATTGATTAATATACAGATTACAGTCTCGATTAACCATACATTATTTTGTCTATAAAATCACAGTTTACTAAAGCCAAAGCTGATGTCATCAAGTTGCTTATTTTGTCCAAAACCCCAAAATATTCAACGTCAACAGAAAGCACAAATACTCACATTTGAGAAGCAGGGGTCAGCAAAATTCTAAATAATAATCAAAAAAGTTGCTGATTATTTTACTTTTGATCAACTTATCAGTTAATTGAGTTATCACTTTGGCTCTCGAGTGGACCCTATTAACTGCTAGAGAAGTAGAGGAGAGTTAGATGAAGTGGGAGAACAGGGAAGTCCTATTATGGGAGGTCATATATTTAGTCAAAAGCACATGGCATGGAAACTGCATTGTAGAAAGGCCTCACTTTCTTTTTCTCAGTTCAGTTTTGTTCTTATTAATATTCTATTTATTCATTCCAGACATTTTGAGGAGATACCACTCACCCTAAAGGCTATCTTGAGATACAAGGCAAAGCAAATCTTCTCAGTAATCTTACACGTGACTGGTTTTATACACACAGCCAACTGACAGTACAAACATTTTCTGTTCTCTAGTGTGAATATTTACATACATGTGAGGGTGCACTAATGTATGATTAACAGTTTATGAGTGTGTGTGTGTTAAGTCCTGTGCTGAGGAAGGTGCTATAATGGTTTGAACTCTTGTAATTGAGTGCCATATACGTACATGGCTACACCACCACCACCCGCATCAGCACCTCTCCCTTCTAGTCACTGTACTCCTGTCTACGCCTCGCTGCACCAGGTCTATTAACATTTACATAACAATGACCACCTCCTTGCTCACAGTGTGTGAGTGTGTGTGCGTGCGTGCGTGCGTGCGTGCGTGCGTGCGTGTGCGTGTGTGTATGCATGGGCAGTGATGTGTCAGCGGTTGGTGTATGTGTGTATATATATTATGGGACACCCAAGTGCTCATTCAAGCTTTACACTGTCAAGCCAGTGAGTGAAAAAGATGGAGCTGGAGTCGTGTTCATAAATTCTGAATGAACAAATCGGACGTTTAGCAGGCCCAGTTCATGAACGAAACTGAAGAATATAAATTAAAAAAAACTGGGGAAGGGCAAAATTTCAAGCATCCAAGCAAATCACATTTCCTGCGTGCCGCACATAGTGGCTGGCGTTTAAATGCTACATTACGCACTTGTTAACTTCAGGAGTTCCTCAGTCGGCCAGAGTTTGATAAATTATGGAAAATTAATCTTTGAGCTACTTAGAACTGACTGATTAGCTGTATCTAGTTCACTAAAATGTCAGTCTTGATTGATACAACCAGCTGCTTATTATGTGTGTTGATGTCAGTCTGTGCTAATGTATTTGCT